>NC_138372.1:129003244-129064836 GCF_054177405.1 Leptonychotes weddellii
ACACACACACACACACACACACACACACACACACACAAAATGGAATATTATGCAGCCACCAAAAGGAATGAAATCTTGTCATTTGCAACAAGGTGGATGGAACTAGAGGGTATTATGCTAAGTGAAATAAGTCAGTCAGAGAAAGACAATTATCATATGCTCTCACTGGTATGAGGAATTTGAGAAACAAGACAGAGGATCATAGGGGAAGGGGGGGAAATGAAACAAGACAAAACCGGAGAGGGAGACAAACCATAAGAGACTCTTAATCTCAGGAAACAAACTGGGTTTGTTTGAGTGGAGGGGTGCGGGAGGGATGGGGTGGCTGGGTGATAGGCACTGGGGAGGGTAAGTACTATGGTGAGCACTGTGAATTGTGTAAGACTGTTGAATCACAGACCTGTACCCTTGAAACAAATAATACATTATATGTTAATAAAAAAAAAAAAGAAAACAAATGTTTAGAAAATGAATTCTCAGGTGCTAAGCAAATTATAAAATCCCAATTGTGCCTCCTACAGGTTCTGTATCGTTTGGACTATGATGTAAGTTATTATTTACACCATTTCTATTATCCAAAGATAATATGGATGTTAAAAATGTTGCTTTACAATTTGGTAGTAACGAGACACTTTCACCTTCATAGCACTGTCAGCAGGCAACAGTAGCCTACAATTCCTTGAAATCACCAGTTAGTGGCTGCTATGTGAAAGACTGAATTCTGCTCAGGAGAGATGGGATGGAGCAGGCACGGAGCATGTAAGATAAAGACTAGACTTGATTATACAATATGGGAAATCACTGGTGTGTAAAAGCGAGATGGAAATATGGCTGATGTTATTTATGATTACAGTAAGATTAATAATCATTATTAAAGTATGTCTTATATCTTCCTTTAACTTTATTCTCTATCTCTTTGATAATGCAGCCCCAGCATATACATCAAGTCTTGTCACTCAGTCTACAATGTAGTAGTAAATTTGTCTGGTTTCACACAGCCCTAGAATTCTACTGCAGCGACACGGGGAACCCAAGGACTAGCTCTTATGGCAACCTTAAAGTGGGTCCCAAAATACTGGCTCGAACACCAAGAGCAAAAATCATACAAGTAGCTATTTAAATATGGGTGGGGCACCTGGGTGGCTCAGTCGGTTGAACGTCTGACTCTTGGTTTCAGCGCAGGTCATGATCTTGAGATCAAGCCCCGTGATGAGCTCTGTGCTAGGTGTGGAGTCTGCTTGAGGATTCTCTTTCTCTCTCTGCCTTTGCCCCTCTCCCAGCTCCCGTGTGCACATGCACTCTCTAAAAATAAGTAAATCTGGGCGCCTGGGTGGCTCAGATGGTTGAGCATCTGCCTTCGGCTCAGGTCATGATCCCAGGGTCCTGGGATTGAGTCCCACATCGGGCTCCCTGCTAGGCGGGGAGCCTGCTTCTCTCCCTCTGCCTCTGCCTCTCTCTCTCTCTCTCTCTGACTTTCATGAATAAATAAAAAAATAAAATTAAATAAAAATTAAAAAAAAAATAAGTAAATCTTTAAATATGGGCATAAAAAACAATGAAATGCTTCTTGCTATTTCAGATACAAAGACATTAGTTCTCAATAATAGTTTTGATAACTTATCCACATCAAAAATATTCATTTGGCCTCATTTAGACATGGACTTGTGTTCCCTTGCAAAGATTTCAGTTACGTTTTCAGAACAGGAGTAAAATAATAGAGCAATACAATTTCATGTATTTTAGCACTTTATTTGTAAGGCCTTCCTTGGGCCTATTATCAGAGCTTTGCTAGCTAAAAATCATCTTACTTGAGGACCTAAAATACAAGCCTGTGCTATTTTCCCAGTTGATTTATAAGGTGCCTGTGAACTAAGAGCTGAAATTGCTTGCCCATATTTATTCCATTTTTAGTCAGGAGAGCTCAGGTTAGTCGGTAGCTCAATCATTCTCCCTAAAGGAAATTAGCTCAAATTTTGTTTTTTATTTTTATTTTTATTCTCCCATAAATGCTCTTTATTTTACCCTTTAAATTCTGGATCGTCTCCCAGGGCCAAAGTATAGACCTACCAAAGATAATATGGATGTTAAAAATGTTGCTTTACAAAAACCTCCTTACATATAGGCTAACTTTCTGTCATTATTAACTAGAAAAGGCAGGTGAACAGGAGGCTTACCTTTCTTCCTCAGACGTACTTTAAAAGGCTTACCTCAAAAATCTTGTCCTGATGAAGAGAATGTCTTGACACAACTGAATCATGACCATAACCACAGTCTCGTGTATAGTTGGATTTAAGTAAAATTATTAAAGTGAGCATGTGAATGCAATCAGTATTATAGAGACACAATGAAATATGACTTTAAGCAACTAGCAACTGATAAAGAACATAAGGCATTCTTTATAACAAAGGCTGTATGCGGCCCTTAAGTTATTATTTACACCATTTCTATTTCTAGAGACCACTTATAATAAAGACCCATATTCAGTAGAAACATTAAAATAAGAAAGAAATAGGAGTGCAGTAAGTAACATCTGGGGTGGGGGAAGATTTGTCAAGATAATAAAAACTGAAGAGAGGGGACACTTTTGTACTAGAAACCCTAGGCTAACCATGTGGAACCGTGTGTTTAATTCGGGGTCTTCTGGCGGCCAAGGCAAAAAGGGAAACTGATGCTTCTCAGACTTTTCATTTATTTATAGGAAGTATGCCTATTCTTTAGACAAAACAAAACAAAACAGAAACACAAAAAATTTTTTCCTAGTACTCACTTTTCAGATGAATCCGTTCCATAATATTTATATGTCAGGAATATTGAACTAAGTGAGACTTTTAATAGATTATAAAACATAAAGATACAGCTTTAATGTGGGTATCATGTGAAACTCCAAAGGCAAGGAAAAAAATAAAATAGCAATAGTTGTTGAAACTACAAGAAAGACGTGTTTCAGGCGTCCATTATGTAGCTATAAATGTTAGGACCTATACTTTTCATCAACAGTACTACTTTTAAAGTCTGAAGGATATTAATATATGATGCAAAAGTATATTAGCATACCTTAAAAGTTTTAATAAGTCCAACATTTTAACTCTCCTTGGTATTTAGAATCTGAAAAAAAGCTTATATAAATCATAATGTACGTGTATATATATGTATACACACAAGTACATATACATGTAATCTCTTCAGGCCTTTTGGCATTTCAACCACTATAGTTACAAGGAAGTAAACTGAATCCCTGGAAAAGCAGTGGACAGAAAACAGTGCAAGTCTTCTCAGAGGAGATTTACTGTTTAAATAAAGTCTTTTAATTAGACTGAACTAAAATGCAGCACCTATACAAACAATGATGAATACACATAAATTCATTTTGATTAGCATTTTCCCACCACGTATCCAATGATGTTAAGTAGATAGGACCTTTTTAAGCATTGCCAGATGTTTTTGATCAGTATTAATCTTTTTTATATATATATATAGACTTCACTAAGAGATCATATATTAACATGCAGCTGGAGTATACCTTTCGAACTCAATAAGCCTAAGAACTGCTTCCAGCTGACAGGGCATAAACTGGAGCTGTAATTACTAATCACTGGAGAATAAAGTAAGATATAAAGCAATGCTCAAAAGAAAATGTATACAAAGTAACCTTATTTCTACATTTGAGATAGTTGTTACTAATTTTTTGCAGTAAGCTCCTCTTAGTTATTTATCCTCTTGCTTAGTACTCAAGCTTAGTGACCCTGAACACATAAACTTTATCACAACTGTAAGGGATATGAGTCATAGGAAAATTTTCCAAACAGATTTAAGGATAGTAGGAAACTCAGTCCAGTTTGGGAGAAAAAAAAAAATTCAGGTGAAAGACAAGAATAGTGGTGAAAGTCAATCTGGGAAGATGAGCCCCTTAGACAGTCCTTTGTACTTAGTGATTGCTACATGGTGTGAACTACTTTCACCAGATTTTCCCTTTAAAAATAGAAACACTAAATTCACCTTTCTAGACTAACTTAGTATGCAGTGCTCATTATTACTTGCAAGTTCAACTTAGGAAGAAAAACCTTTCCCGTATTCTTTCTTTTTCCTAGTACTGAGACCTATGGAATGATCTGTATGCCCATAACATTCCTCTAACAAGGAAGAGGAGGGGGAAAAAAGCTTATATTGAGTGCTTTCTTGCATGTCTCGTACTGTGCTAGATATGTTCATATACTGGCTTAATTAATTCTCAAAACCACCTTGTGGGTTAGTTAGGTTTATCCTCATTTGACAGATGATGGAATGGAGGTTGAGAGATGGTAAAGTATTTGTCCAAAGTCACAGAGATAGGAAGTGACAGAGCTGAGACCCAAACCTATTTCAGACTATATGCTCACTCCTCATATGAACAGAATAGAATACAAAACCAAATTTCTCAGAAAGTAGAGTATGCATTTTCACAAAAGATATTAAGTCTAGGGGAAAAAATGCATTCAGGTTTTCATTTGTTAAAACAGTAAAATTCTCTGCAACCACCAAATTGCTGCTGAGATATAATTTGTGGAAGATTTAACAAAAAGTATACAAAATTTGAGTGCCTTCTAGAAAAGGTTCAATTGCACTCCAAAAGACCTGGTCTTATCATCTTCAATGATATTCAAATGAGTTAAAAGAATTGAAAATTTAGTATTTTCAGGAAGTTAACTAATAGTTGAGCACCAGTCCTTCAAACTGTGGTCTTGACTTCTGTTCACTGAATGGGAAGATTTTTTTCTTAGAGTAAAAACTTTGCTGTTCCAAAACCCATTTGATGAAAAAGAACCACAAGTTAAAATAGGTCACTGGGATAAAGCTCTAGAAATGGCTCTAAGACCAACCTGTGCTCCCACAATTTTCTCTTGCCTCAATCACCAGTCCTGAGAACTCTTTGGAGAGGAGGAAGTTCTCAAAAAAAAAAAAAAAAAAAAGACAAAGTAAGACATTTTCCCTCACCTTGGTTTTGTTTTGTTGATTTTAGTTTTGTTTTATAGCATAGGATCGATGACTTAATAAGATGAGACAAATTAACTTCATTCTCATTTTCCAACTGGGAATTTATTTGAAAACTGAGATAAACAGAAGATGAACTGAACAACCCGATAGTATGAAAACTTCTTTGTATGTGGTCTGATACTGAGTAAAAGGGCCAAGATCCCTATTGAAGCTGTGTGTCTCCCTTGCTGTGTAGCATTATCAAAGGTGTGCAGCTGGTGCCAGCTCACTTCCTAGAATGTTTAAGAAACCATACACTGTTCCCAGACAATTACTGTCTGACACACCAGTCAAGCTAGGAATGAGAAGAGTAATGTGAGAATATTTTATCTATGCAGAATGTTAGAACTTTACGAAAATAAAATGAAAATTTTCTTATTTGTAAATTATATAAGGCCAAAATGAGAGTGATACCTGCTTAACTGAGAGGGTTTAAGGGAAACTTAAATACATGTGCATGTAAGAAAGAACTAGAGGGGCGCCTGGGTGGCTCAGTCGGTTAAGCATCAGACTCTGGTTTTGGCTCAGGTCATGATCTCAGCGTCGTGAGATTGAGCTCCATGTTCGGCGCTGCACTCAGTGTGCAGTCTGCTTGAGATTCTCTCTCCCCCTCGTGCTCATGCTCTCTCTCTCTAAAATAAATAAATAAATCTTAAAAAAAAAACCACAGAAATAACTAGAGGAGTGACTGGCAGGGAAGTAGAGACTCAAAGAGTCATTTTTTTTTTTTCTCCTAAGACCCTTTCTATATTTCCCAATACATTTTTTAAAGATTTTATTTATTTGAGAGAGCATGCACGTGCACAAGGTGGGCGAGGGGCAGAGGGAGAAGCAGACTCCCTGCTGAGCAGGGAGCCAGATGCAGGGCTGGATTCCAGCACCAGGGGATCATGACCTGAGCTGAAGGCAGATGCTTAACTGACTGAGCCACTCAGGTATCCCTTCCCAATACATTTTTAAAATTATCACATATACTGTAATTATTCCTGTTTTCATCTTCTACTCCCAGGGCAGGACACTTTGTATTTCATCTTTGTTTTCCTATGTCTAAATTGGGGTTTATATATAATAGGTTCTCAATAATTATTCTTTGAATAAATTAATTAAACCTAAATAAGAGCCTCTTAAGTGGATGCTCACAAATTATACTTTCAATAAAGTTGATATGAAATTAAATGAAAACTAGGGTACAAACATAAAGAAGATTGCCTTCAGCTCAGCATCTCAGAGAGGCAGAGTTTAAATTATTTCCTCATCTATTTGTAAAGTGTATCATTCCCACTGTGCTTAGGCATCAGACAATGTGCCATGTTGTTTGACAGAAACTGAACTAAAATGAAATTGCATGGTTTATACAAAGATGATTTAGGAATGTAAAGGCAAATTCAGTCAGTGAGGATGTACAGATAGGCCTATCCACTAATCAGCAAATTAGTAACATACAGAATTTCTGAACAGAGTTTTCATGCTTAATAAAATTTATCACTATTCACCATCCAAATATACAGTAAGCATTTGTAAGCATTTTTTTTCTCTAAAATTGGAGGCAGAGTATCTACATATTCTACCATTGATTTATGTGAACGTGTTGCTTTTGTAAATGAAATTGTTCTCTACTGAAGACTAGACTAGATTTGAGACATGCTGTGCTCAAATACACAATGTGGGAGACCCATTACCTGCTCTCAGAAAATCATGAATAAGAGCTTGGAAATAGCTCAAAATCTTGCAGCTGGTATAGATGGACTATAGCATTCTGGCATCCACCATCCTCATCATATAAAGATTTTAAATTACAGTATAAGACTCATTTGTTAAAACATTTACTTTCACATGGACGTATTATAACCGGTCATCACATGGCTTACAGCACCTCCAATGGACAGGATTAAGGTTGGAAATCTGTAGAGTGCTGACAACACTGACCCCATCTTTGTCCCTCCATCTTGTTCATATCTGCACAATGACCTACCTTGAGACTATGTGTTCCAGGCCCCTTGGAGGTTAATGTATCCCTGACCAGAATGTGGGAAGGCTCGTGCTCATCTTCCCTAAACTGACGCCCAGAAGGCACCACTTTAGATAGCTACTTTTGACCTCTGCCCCTGGCTCTGTAAAAGACTAACAATACCCTACCAAATTATTTAATAGTTTAAAGATGATACAAACATCTAAACACAGGCAAATTTACCAAATTAAAGCAAAACCAACATTTAACTTAATGTAAATACAAATCATCAGATTCTAGAACAAGTGTCTTCTCAAAAGACACAGCAATGACTACAGCTCCCAGAAAGAGAGTAACTCTTATAGAATGCATTCTATTTTTCTTTATCTGTATTTTCTGTTTTAGAATATTACCAAATTACCTGAAAAAAATGTTTTTAATAAATATTTCTTGGCTATCAAGTTGTGGTGAGCCCCACCCTCAAAGAAGTGGCAGTATCTACTTGTGTGAGAATTCTCAAAAGCAACTCTTGAGTCTAGAACATGTTAAATTAGTCCCCTAAAAAGAGTTGTTTGCCAAGAGGCAGCGAAGGAGTAATTCATGGACAAGGAACTTGTCTAGGATAGCACCTACATGTAAGTTAGAGCCCAAGAGAGATCAGAACAAAGTAGATGAGAAGCCACAAGGCAAATCAAAATGGCAGTCACTAAACAGATATAACCTGCGGTTCATCACACTTTCCTGCCTTTATCTCATAAAACCATTTCTCAGAGTAGTAATTACTTGTCTACAACTTTGGTTATTCACTAGACACCATAGCCACCCACGTCCTCCTGCATATATAAAGTTTAAATAATCATTTGTTGACTGACTAAATGGTAGTAAATTGGGGATATAAGAAAGTTGCCAACTTTGATACTAGTGGATGAAAATGGCTTATGAACTCTACAAGAAGAGAGCATTCGTAGCAAAATTCAAATAGCTCTGGGAACATATTCAAGGTTGTACTGTAATGAGAAAAGGGCCCTTCTAAAGCATGCTTTAAGTTGATGGTATCTGGGAACGAGATGGTAGATGGTACTGGGAACAAGAAGAGTATACAGAAATAACTAAGAAAATCTTTCATTTATCTTTACTCCTTCCTTCCATCATTCAAAATATGCTAAATGCCCATTGGACCCACAACATTATACCATAGACAAAGCATATAGAAAAGAACTCAAGAGAAAGGTAAATCATGCTTTCTTCTTAAGTTTTAATCAGGAAAACTAGATATTTAAATATGAGAGAGTGATTTTGACAAGCTACCTTCTAGAAATTTAAAAGATTTAGCTGACATGGAGATTGTACATAATACAATTTTGGGGGTGCCTTTGAAATCTCTATTTTCAGTGGATATGAGTGCTTTTTGAAATAGTCTGAAATCTGCAGTATTTTTCTACTTAATATCCATCCATTCTACTTCCTCGGACAATGACAAGAGAATGACGTGTCATGAACAACAGTTGTCTGGAGGAAGGAAAACTAACTGAAGGAGGGAGGCATTGCCCTCTGTAGGTAGCTACAAAAGGCATGTGCTGGTTTTGGCTGTCCAACACTTCCCTTCCTCTGGCAAGAGAACCCTCAATTTCTTGGAAAAAATTGCCAGAATAACACTCCATGAGTTTCATGCAATGGCTCATCTGACATCCAGCTCTAAGAGGGGACTACTTATGGTAGTAATTCAGAAAAGGGCATATGACCCCATATGGACCGAAGAGAAATCCCAAGACCATTTGCGGATCTTTTACAAAGGACACACTGTCATTCCACTAAGTATGCTGAACTGGTAGTATATAGATATGAAGCTGCTCCTGGATATCTTTTCACCAAAGGGAGAGACTCATTGAGAATACACCTAACAGAGAAAAAGAGAGCTGAAAGATGGAGACAAACTGTGTTCCAACACTACCATTTGGGCCTCCTGCAGATGTGAAGGAACGTCTACTTGTGGGCTTTTTGCTTCACAGGTCGGTCAACACATTCATTTCCTGTCTCTCTTCCTCGCTCTCTAGCCATTTTTTATTTAAAATTCTGTCACCTCCAACTAAAATGGTCAAGGCAAATAAAAAGGCTTCTTTCTAGATGCCTAAGTTGATATCAGGGAGGGACTTAGGCTTCAGAGATATTTTAGCCTTCTATAGTGTTAAGGCACGAGAAAAAACATACTTTTATCAGTACATCAAAGACATATGTTATTCAACAATCTACAATGAGCATTTGAGTCTTCTAGAAATATACCATGGAGTATGGAAATTAAAATAAACCATGACACCATGACACTTTACATTTCCGGAAACAAAATTTTAGAGAGCAAGAGGGAGAAAAGAGAAGAATACTCCTGGAAGGATAAGCCAGTTAAAAACTAATTTTACATTGAATGCCAGCATGTGATTTTGTTAAATAAAAGATCAAAAACAACAAGACGAAAATCAAAACTCTGCCACGTTGCTTCAGTACTTTGTTGCTCTGGCTCACCATCAAAGGTGTTTATTTGCTTTAAGAGAAAATCCACTGCAGGATAAAAAACTGACTAGACAGGTATACACGTAATCACTGAACAGAGGCGTACAAGATTGTTCAGTGCTTTAAATATAATCATTTCCTTTGCTCTGGTCTTCACCAGTCTTATTGATATTTATCATCAGATATTTTAAAAGGGAAATTTTTCGGCAGGAGTGGAGGAGTGCAAGATGTCCTGTTTTCAGGTGGTAAGAATAAAAGCTGAGGCTTGACCACTGTTCTGCCTGCAAGAGACATTCAATAACTGCTTCTCGCCTGAGCACAAACCCAGAGTCAAGCTCTGCAAAACTGCAAAGTCATCAAACAAACATCACGAGGCAGAAAGCACTCGTTTTCTTGGGGGCACATTTCTGAACCAGTCTGCCAGTGAACTTCTCTCAGCTGGTCAGAGTCCTCACGTTCCGCCTCATCTGCACCTAAAGTCATGCTCGTAAAACTCGACCATCGAATCATCCCCATTAAGGAAGAGCTTTGTAAATGATGCTTCTCAGAGCCAGGGTTCCACGGTTACTTCAAGGGCTGCTGTGAAAAATGGGAGTGAAATTAATAGGAAGGGCCTCCAGGCTTTTCATCCTTCAAACAGAGCAGTTGAACTTTCACCTACTATACACAGAGAGGCCCCACTTAAAATATTCTCAGAGGAAGAAAGAGAGGAGGTGGTTTTCCTACTGTTGCTGCCACTGCTGTTGTTGTTGGGGAAAAAAAAAAGCTGTAAGCCCACCGTTACCTAAAGATGATTATAGGCCATGGCGTGGTATCTTATATGGAACAATTCTATTTTAAGAGCAGAAAATGTTTTCTTCCAAAGAAATCATTTGCAATGATGAAATATTGACATCACAGAGATGCTAAAGAGCCCGACTCATGATTCTCATATTCTCTTTTCTCTTTCACTTCCTTTCTCTCCCATCTTCCTTTCAGCCCATTCATCCTTCTTTTCGCTTTCTTCTGCTTTTTCTCATTTTTTTTATTCTGCCTCTCTACCTCTCTCTCCATTTTTCTCTCTCCACTTTCTCTTTTTTCTGTTTTTCTTATTTTCTTCATGAAAAATTATGACTGATTGTGGTAATTCATCACATAGATATGTAGGGTAGGTACTATTTAACTTACTCTCAAGGTTTATAAGATCTCAGAGAAAAGAGTTTTCCATTCGTAGAGAGTTCTTCAGGAAAAAAATTAGCTTGGATTAAAAAAATAAAAACTCTTAGCGTCTGTGTCCTGGACCTTTACAAGTGCTTTTTCACTGTTCCACTCCACTTTCCTTGTCAGCACTTGAGTGGGAGACCTAAAATTAAACTTGACTCGGTTACTGTCCTACTTAGAAAACATTTTTGGCTCCATGTTGTTTATAACAAAGATATATACGTTGCTTCCCCATTCAAGGCCCTTTACCTTCATCTTACTTCTTTTCCAACCTCATGCCCTGCCATCATCAACAGTTCTGCAGTGCCCTATACTTAGACCAGATTGAAGTGATTTCTGAAGCCTTTTCAGTAGCAACAGCCTTGCGCTGAACAAACCTTCTGCCAGAGCTCTGTTAGCTGTCATTTCCACCTCGCTTAAAAGGGACAAACTTAAGACAATATAAAATTACAGAAAAAAAAATCTGAACATAAAATTCTCAGCATAAAATCTTATTTAAACCAATTACTGTAGGAAGTGTTTTTTCCAGCGTTATCGAAGTATTATTGACAAATGAGATTATAATATATTTACAGTGTACAATATGATGATTTGATTTACAGAGACATGGTGAAAAGATTCTCACCACTGAACTAATTAATACATCTATTACCTCACATATTTAACTTTTTTTGGGGGGGTGAGAACACTTAAGTTCTACACTCTTCTCAAATCTCAGTAATACAGTATTATTAGCAACAGTCACCATGTTGCTCGTTAGAACCACAGAACTTATTTCTCTTACAACTGGGAGTTTTTACCCTTTGACCAACATCTCTTCATATCCCCCACTTTCCAGCTCCTGACAACCAATATTCTAGCCTCTGTTTTTATGAGTTCAGCTCTTTTAGATTTTACATATAGATGAAATCAGACAGTATTTATCTTCCTCTGACTTATTTCACTTAGCATAACGCCCTCTAGGTTCATCCATGCTGTCCCAAATGGCATCATTTTCTTCTTTTAAAGGTTGAATAATATCCCACTGTGTGTGTGTGTGTATCACATTTTCTTTATCCATTCAATCAGTGGACACTGAGGTTGTTTCTACATCTTGGCTATTGTGAATAATACTGCAATGGACATGGGATTGTAGATATCTATTCAAGATAGTGATTTCATTTCCTGCAGATATATACCTACAAGTAGGATTGCTGGATTATATGGTAGTCATATTTTTAACTTTTGGAGGAACCTCCATACTCTTTTTCCACGGTGATTACACCATTTTACATTCCCACAGTGTAAAATGGTTCTCTTTCCTCCCCATCACCACCACCAGCATTTGTTCTCTAATCTTTATCTGATAATCAACAGCCTAACAGATATGAGGTGGTATTGTGGTTTTGATGTGCATTTCCCTAATGATTAGTGATACTCAACTCCCTTTCATCTATTAGCCGTCTCTATGCTTTCTTTGGGTGGGGCGGGGGGAAGGTCTACTCACTCAGGTCCTTTGTCCATTTTTAATTGATTTTTTTGCTATTGAGTTGTATTAGCCCTTGCATATTATTGATATTTGCAAATATTTTGTCTCATTCCATAGGTTGCCTTTTCATGTTGCTGATGGATTTCCTCACTGTACAAAACCTTTAGAGTTTGATTTGGTCCTATTTTTTTTTTTTTTTTTTACTTTTTTTGTTGTTGTTTTTTGCTATTCATGTCAAATTAAAAAAAAAAAAACAACAGAAACACTGTTGCCAATACCCATGTCAAGAAGCTTATACCCCCTATGTTTTCTTCCAGTCTTACTTTTTTTTTTTTTAAAGATTTTATTTATGAGAGACAGAGAAAGAGTGCATGAGCAGGGGGGAGGGGCAGAGGGAGAGGGAGGAGCAGACTCCCCACTGAGCGGGGGTCAACATGGGGCTCAATCCCAGGACCCTGAGATAATGACCTGAGCCTAAGGCAGACACCCAACCGACTGAGCCACCCAGGTGCCCCCTTCCAGGTCTCACTTTTAACAAATTTGCTCACTTCTAACATTTTCATAGTGTTCAAAGTCATTCTTTCATCTTTACATCTGTGCTTAACACAGCTGTTTCCAAGGTGTTGGGGTTAATGTAGAGCGTGAAATCAGCCAGGATACCTGGCTTGCCAAAACGTAACAGGGAGGCCACTGGGGGCAAGGGAAGGTTTCGGAGAAGGGCGTGGGCCTTTGGAATGCCGGGTCTGCGTGACCACTCTGCAGTTGGAATGCCGCATGCCGCCGGGTGTTGCCTTCCCCGAAGCTTTCTTAGCCCAAACAGCTGCCCTGTGATCTAAGAGATGTCTGCATTGTCCCTTAGGCTATGGCTAGCAGAACTCGCAGGTAGAACACACAGATTAGCATCTCATATCTTTCCCGTAAACAGATCATCCCAGCTTCAGTAAGACCCCTTGTCACATGTCCTGTGCATGAGACACAGTAATAAGGATTTGTGATTCTCCGGAAGGACCAATAAAAGTGGGAGCAAAGAAGAGCAAAGGGTCTTCATCTCTGAGCGTTGAACCCCCTTGCCTTCTCTTCTCTTTCACGGCAAAGTCTGGAGTCATCTTCCATCCTCGGTACAGGGATTGCTGGCCATTCCCACACCAAGGAAGAACTGGGTGCATGTGTACGACTATACTACTCCAGAATGGAAAAAGGTCTGTCTATTCAAGGGCAATAAAAATCATTCTGCCGAACTAGTACAATGTTCAGATGATGGTCTGAAACTGCAGGGGTAGCGGAAAGACCTGAGGGCAGCCGTTGCCCGCCTGCAGAAAGGAAGAAAGTATTTTTTACTTCCTTCATCTTCTGTAAGTGCCAAAATGACACTCTCTGGAGTGTGTGGGTTTGGGCCTCCAAAAAGTAAAAAAAAAAAGAGTCTTTTCAATACAAAATATTATTTGACTTTCATTTACCCATTAGTAAAATATAAAGATTCCTGTTTATTATATGTGCTGCCGAAGCGAGCACATAAAGATTCCTGTTTATAACAGCAAAGAGTTTCCTTTTTAAGTTTGACAGTTTAGTGGCAAATTACTAGATGCTTTTGATGCAAATAGGAATTTTAAAAATTCATAGAAGTCTGGTCATTATTTATTTTCAGCATCTTTATTACTCAGTTTGCTGATAAAATCCAGTTAGCTTTTCTCTATAAGAATGAAAACTTTCTTTTTTCCCCTCCTTGAGAGAAACTTTTAGATAAGAAATGACGGGGCAGTCTCACTTGAAGGGATGGTTTCCTCTAAAGACCAGCTGTATCAGTGAGCTATTTAACTGATTCCAAGAACAGACCACCCGTGCTCTCCAGTACTTAGAGATATCCAAACCTGGAGGAGATACATTTTGTTTGCCCAAAGAGACAGGTTAGTGAGTCTGTTTAATATATTCAGTGCTAAAACCTATACAAAGATATAGTATGTAATTCTATTTTATTGCACAGGCAAGAGAAAGAAGAAAACGTTAATTTAACCACCCAACCTTTTGCAGAATTTATCAACTGTGATACGATAAATTAAGTGTTCTCCCTGTTTCTCTTCAGTTTCATTTCCTCTGCTTCCAGTAGTGTTTCAACTTAACCTTTATTATTCAATAAACTTTCCAAAAAACTACTTAGCTACTGGTAGGGAAATATTAGGAAACGGGGAAATCTGAGCTCTGAGCATTTTACAGTTCAAGGTAATAGAATGGCGACCAGACACCTACAGTGACACAAATAGTTGTACCTATGCAGGTCTTAAAATCAGGGCAACTGATGGAGATTTCAATACTGTTCAGGGCTATGAACTTAGATAAAGGAGTCTTCAAGAAAAACGGCTTATCTGCTGGTGCTAATTCAGTTGAAATAAGTTTAAGAAATAAATTAGATTTCCTAATGTAGTAAGCTACCTGGCCATCAGATTAAAAAAAAAAAAAAAAACCTAAAGAAATATTATCAAAAATTAGAATATTCAAGGACCTATGTGTTAATTGGGCTCACAGAATTGAGCTCCTCATCCCGTCACCACCA
Organism: Leptonychotes weddellii; assembly: GCF_054177405.1. NCBI lineage: Eukaryota > Metazoa > Chordata > Mammalia > Carnivora > Phocidae > Leptonychotes > Leptonychotes weddellii. The sequence continues at coordinate 129,017,924 of NC_138372.1, forward strand.
CAGGCATATCTTTTTATTTTCAGGTAACATTTATTAGCAGTCTGTACTTGTAGGAACTAGAAACATGAATGAGCCCTAAAATTAATTCCATCATAATATTATATCTGACATTTATTGAGTTTTTATGTACTATTCTAAGTGCCTTACAAGGCTGACCTCATTGATTCTTCACAGTTCTCTATAGTAGGTGTTAAGATCTCTGAACTGTCTGAAGGTCAGACCGTTGGTTAAGGAGGAGTTAGTATTTGACTCCAAAACTCTTGCTTTTAACAAGTAGGATCTGTAGACACAAACTGTACCTCTGGAGTTAATCCAGAACTAACCAGTAGATGGTTTTTACTCAACACATGAAGATACTGAATACAAAGAATATTTTAATCATCTCTTGAGGTTTCACAATCCATACTGGTAAACAAGAACCCTTGGTACCAAGACTTAATCTTTCTGCTTTGAGGATGAACTGGTTTTTGCAAGTCAAGTGACATTTTGTTAGACATTTAATTAGAAATTAAATTACCTCCACATGAGACTGAAATCAACTGGCACTATTGCCTCAGTCATGATATAGGCTGGAGTATAAAACAGTAAATTTCTTAGAAATAGAACAATCTTCATCCCACACCGAATTAAAATACTACTGAATTGATACATCAAATGTGATATAAGTTTTAGTAATACTGATATTTTTGTTCCATATTTTGACCCTGGATAGGTAAAATTGAGTTTGGTGTTCTCTGAATTGTAGAAATATGGCTTGTGATTAGGTTATAAAATAATTTTACTTACCATAAATATCAAATTTTAATCATATCTAAATAGAATCATGGAATTTTGCAATATAATAATAATGACAAATAGGCATTCAGACTCTTTCGTACATGCATAAATCATCCCAGATGAAAATCTGTCTTTCTTAACTGATATTTTACCAATATCATTCTGCATTATCAGTTTTGGTAAAGCTTCAGGAGCCTATTTATCAAAACCTGTGTAATGACTCACCCAATGGTCATTGATCATTCTTTGTAAAACTTGATTCTCAGGGTGCCTGGATGGCTCATTCAGTTAAGTGTCTGACTCTTGATTTCATCTCAGATCATGATCTCAGGGTTATAGGATGAGGCCCCTCCTCAGGCTCCATGCTGGGTGTGGGGCCTGCTTAAGATTCTCTTCCTCCCTCTGCCCCCCCCCATTTCTCTCTCTAAAACAAAAACAAACCAAAAACCGCAAAAAACAAAACAAAAAAACCCCAAAAAAACAAAAAGAAAACTTGATTCCTACAAAAATACTAATTCAAAGGGATACATGTACCCCAATGTTTATATGTTTATAGCAGCATTATCTACAATAACCAAATTATGGACACAACCTAAATGTCCAACAAATGATGAAGGTATAAAGAAGATGTGGTGTGTATGTATATTTACATGTGTGTGTGTATACACACCTATGTAATATTACTCCAGCCATAAAAAAGAATGAAATCTTGCCATTTGCAACAACACGGATGGAGCTAGAGAGTATTATGGTAAGTGAAATAAGTCAGAGAAAAATAACTACCATATGATTTCACTCATGTGTGGAATTTAGGAACAGAAATGAGCAAAGGGACAGAAAAGAAAGAGTGAGAGAGTGAGAGGCAAACCAAGAAACAGACTCTTAACTATAGAGAACTGATGGTCACCAGAAGGGAAGTGGGTGGGAGGATGGATTAAACAGGTGATGGGGATTAACGAGGGCACTGGTTACGATGAGCACGGGGTGTTGTAAGGAAGTGTCGAATCACTGTACTGTACACTTGAAACTAATATTACATTGTATGTTAACTGAATTTAAATAAAAACTTTTAAAAAACCAACTTGGTTCTCAAGGATTATAAGCTATTTGAGAGTACCTAGTACAAGGCTAGTAATGGAGGTTTTTGGAGAAGTATAAGCAACTCAAAGTTTTTACCATTTCTGACTAGGGTGAAAAGATGTGACATGGGTGACACCATCAGTTAGGTATTCCTTTTTTTTTTTTTTTTTAAAGATTTTATTTATTTATTTGACACAGAGAGAGAGACACAGCAAGAGAGGGAACACAAGCAGGGGGAGAGGGAGAGGGAGAAGCAGGCTCCCCGCCTAGCAGGGAGCCCGATGCAGGGCTCGATCCCAGGACCCTGGGATCATGACCTGAGCTGAAGGCAGACGCTTAACGACTGAGCCACCCAGGCGCCCTAGGTATTCCTTTTTAAGAAATGTTCTCCTTAATACAATTACAGAAATGGAAGCTTCCTCCACCCAATTACAGCTTAAAAATATGGTAATACTGGCCAAGCCCTTGGAAACAGATTTTTACTAAGCTATACTAAGATCTTCCTTATCTATAGAACTCTTTATATGTCTTGGGTAGACGTTACCCTCTCCATAATAAGAAGTGGTAATCAACAAGCTAACTTGCTCCTCAGAGCCCTTCCAATATCCTTAGAATAGAGGGGTCCATCACTTCAAAAAATACTGCCAGACAACCCAAATTGTATCCCAGGAGATATTTGAAAATCCTAAATGTATTGAGTGCTATTATAATGTTAGCTCTAAATTAGTGCGTGTATATATTTGTGTGTGTGTGTGTGTATACATATTTTTTCAATCACTTGATGCTTATAATGATCCTGAAAATGATGCATTACCCTACATTAGAGAGGACAGAAAGAACCTAGAATTAACTTTACCAAGAGCAAGGAAAGAGGTGATTGATATCATCTGGAAAATCCACTAGCCTGAAGTAAAAAGGCTTCAGCATCTTTCTAAACATAGGTTTGAGCCCCATTCTCTACCACTTCTCAGCTGGGAGGCCCAGGCCAGAGAAAAAGTGCTTTCAGGAAAGGATGCCCAGAGTAACTGTGACATTTGAGAGGAGCAGGCCACAGAACATCTGTTCAAAATAAATGTGTATAACACCTGGCAGGAAAATTCACTGGGGATTAAAATCCCTTTAGAAAAATTTCAGCAAAATGTCATTTATGAGCTGTTTTCTTCAATCATTCAACTCCATGGCAATAGGGATTCTGGCAGTGTCAAAATAAGCCCAACTTTCAAATGAAATTAAAATTTCTTTTTTTTTTTTGGTCAATTATACATATTTGGAAACTAGTTTTTACACGGCTTCTGACCACAGCAGCAGCTCCTTCACTGGTAGATAAATGTTTTCAGAAACAAATTTCCTGAAATGTTTACCTTTCTCTGGTGTCAACCTACCTACCGTCATCATTTTCTTGAAAATGGAAAAAGAGGCATGCACTTAATTGTTTACCATTTTAGTTTTCCCCTATGAATTCTGGCTGAAGAATGTATATCAAAAATTGTTAGAATTTATCTGCTATTCCCAAATAATTCAGTTTTGCTTCCTGGGTTGTTTTCTGGAATATTCCAATATTCCATTGCCACCACTACTGCCAAGGGCAGAAATACCGTGTTTCTTTTCCAGGAGCTCTAAGCAACCTGAGAATAATGACTCATTTCAATTCCCTTAGTTTTTGCTATATAAAAACTGTTAAACAAGACTTTCCTGAATAAATAAATAGCCTATCATTATTGAAGCTGATGAAGGTTGCCAGCAATTATTGCTGATTATACATAAACATAAAATAATCTAGAAGACAGCGTAAGAGAGCTCCACCCAGTGAAAGCACTGAGGTCAAGCTGCACGTCCATTTGGGCAGCTGGTGTAGGTTTGAGGTGTGGTCGTGCCCCATTTTTCCTACCCGTCCCTTTCTCCCAGTTCATGGTGTCTCCACCTTCATCCCACAGATGAAAATTATAAGATTAAAGTTTGGCCGTGGTTATCCTTAAAACCTAACCTCTTTTGTGTATGTTTGTTCAAGGTCCTTTTCTCACAAGTCCTACAAAGCAAAATAATCAAATTCGTGTTGAAATTTCAACAGTAGATAACAACTAGTTTACTTTCACAGAGATGGTATTTGCTTTCATCAGAGAACTGAGGACACTTGATTTCTTTTAAATGAGAATGGGAACTTTAAGAGTGAGATTTCTGGCACTAAGCAGCTGCTCACTCTTTCTACCTCAATGGAGCATATTCCAGGAAGGGCAAGTACAAATATTATCTCTTTAATCGCTTATCTCCTGAACCAAATTTTGCACATAAAGACTTGAGAACACTGCACGGAATTTTTCTAGATTCAACCTAATTTCACCTTAGACATTTATTTTTTTTTACCTAAAAAGTTGTCATGCTGTTACTCACTGTGAAATATACATAGAAAAACACATTGGGATTTCTGAGATTAGAGAGATGTGCATGATGCTTATAATATCAGACAAATAAGACTGAGCAACGAGACTCAAAATTTACTGGGACTCATCTGTGATTGGTATTTTGTATTACATAGTAGATATGAAGTAGATATTATTCTGATTTTAAGCTATAGGAAAAACACTACTGGAAAGGCTAAATAATGGGCCTCATTTCTCTAGAGGAAGGTAACATAAATAAGTGTTATGTCTTTCCTAGTGTTATTTGGAAAATTGAATGGACAACAAGCAATGCTGCATAACTATAAGACATACACAACTGTGATTTAATACGTATTTTTAAAATTTAGTTTAGTTCTTTTCCTAAAAGGAGAATAAAGGATGAAGGATGAAATGACCACAACTGGAGTACTCGCCTGCATACATTATGGTTTGGGCAGCTCATGACCAAATGTACACTGATGTGCTTAAGAACACAGGACACAATGTCAATGGTTTGGATCAGCATCCCAGATCTAGCTGCCCCATTTATGACCTATGGACAAGTTACTTCTTTTTAAAAAAGGGTTTATTTATTTATTTGAGAGTGAGAGAGTGAGAGAGGAGAGAGAGAGAGCAAGCAAGAGAGGGTGAGCACGAGCAGGGGGGAGGGGCAGAGAGAGAGGGAGAAGCTGGCTCCCCGTTGAGCAAGGAGCCCAATGTGGGACTCGATCCCAGGATTCTGGGATCATGACCTGAGCCCAAAGGCAGATGTTTAACTGACTGAGCCACCCAGGAGCCTGACCATGGACAAGTTACCCTTGACTTCAGTTTTATAATATTAAATTGAGGTAGCTAAACCTCTCATAGGTCTCCTCCGAGGAATGAATAAAATAATGTATGTAGAGAATTTGGCATGTGGTGACTGTAAAACAAAGAAGAGATCTTAATATTATAAATGTATGTTTGTGTTGCTTAGTAAACTTTTGTGACTGTAATCTCTGTGCATTTTTAATACAAATATATTCAATATTAAACAGTCATCTTTGGATCATTAGGTATTAAATGGTAAAAACTAAGGAAATATATAACCTGGGAATAACCATGTGGGGTGTGTGTGTGTACATGAGAAAGCTTATAAATACATAGGCTTAATGATATTCAATGGAATAAAAAATAATGTAATGCAATAGATTTGTTATACCAGCTTTATATTATAAAGTGACTTTTTCCACAGCTGAGGGAATATTTCACAACAAATTACAATTGATTGTTCCTGCCACAACCAACCAGGTCACTGAGATGGGAGTGAGGGAGAGATTTTTTTCTGGGAGGACGGTGATTTATCTATTTCTCTCTTGTGGTACTTGTCACTTCCAGTCTTATTTTATATTTTCCTTATACCTCCTTAACTCTAAGTTCTCTGAAACTTTGTTTTCATCTGATTTGCCCTTTTATCCACCACAGTTCTTAGCACATTGAGAACATCTATAAATACTCAAATAGTAAGTGAGAAATTAAAGTACTATTGACTTGTTCATTTACTGTAGAGCGTCTCAAATAAGAGAGAAAGAGACCTTACCTCTGAATAAGCTCCCTTTAAAAATAAGATATAACAGTTAAGGATCAAGGAAACCTCTGAAGCAAAACAGGAAACTTAAAGGCTATAAAGGTAAAGATAAGGCATATTTGACTGCATTTAAAAAATGGATTTTTTTGTACGGCAAAACACACAATTAACAAAAAAGTGTGTGATCATTGGAAAAATATTTAAATCTGTGTAGCAGATGGATTTGTATCTATAATATACAAAGAGGCCTTACACTGTGTAGGAATGAAAAACAAGAAAACATAGACAATAATGCTTAAAAAGAAATTCATGGATTAGGAAAGGGTTGGGCTTCAATAATTAGTAAAATGCAAATTAAAACAATTTCAGGATATCACTTTACCACTGACATTGGTAAAATATAAAAATGCCAACTCCTAGCTAACAGGATATACAGGGAAATATGTGATCCTACACTGCCTGTGAAAATAAGAACACTTACATCTTTTGGGAAGAGAAATTTAGTAATACTACTAAAATTAAAAGTACATATAATTTTCAATCCAGTAATCTCATTCTTGGAAATTTATCTTGTAAAATCAAAATGCTAGTACATAGCAAGGGAGTTTATGGCATCAAGGTCTTTAGGGGCCAAACAAAACCGAACAACAACAGCAAAAACCTAGAAATAAATTGAAAGCTACCAAAGGGGAATAGTTTGATAAATTAGGATATCTTCATACTATAATTTATAACTATATCTGTTACCTGGAAATATTTCTGTAATATATTTTAAGTGACAAAAGCAAGATTCAGATAAATGTATATATGGAACAATTTACATAAAGCAATGTAAACCACACACACACGTACACACACACACGAGTTAAAAAAAAAAGGAGTGGAAGTAAATATTCCAGGCTGGTTGTCTACAGTGGAAGGAAAGTGGGTAAGGTAAGAAAACCACAACAAAGCATTTCTTGTGGTAAACTATGTGTCTCCACGCTGTCTGTGAAATGTAAATCTAGTCACAGGACTAGATTATTTTGAAATAAAAATTTAAAATATTTACTGTTAAAGGGCTCAATCAAGATACAGATTTCTAAAGTGTATCCAATATTCACATTGCCCCCAGGAAGCACACAAATCATATGGGCTATATATGCAGGATTCCCAAATAAATTTCTAAACTGTGCCCATAAATGAATAATCTACACACTGAGAAGCCCAAGGCAACACCACAACACCTATCTACACACAGACACACACACCACAGTCCATTATGCTTTTGTAAACACTGAAGCAACATGAGACAGTTGTCAGCCTCCAAGGGGAATTCGTTTTTTCTCTGGAATAAGAGTAATCAATTGAGTTTGATTTATGTTCTACCACCTCTAGTCCATGTTGTCACACTTGTCGCTCTTATCTGGACACCATGCTCTGTAATACAACCTGACAGGAGAGAACTGGAGTTTAATTCTGGACAGCTTTCCATAGTCATGGGTTAGACAAGGAGAATAAAGGATCTCTTATTCCCACCTGTCTGCAGCTACAAATAACCCCCAAATGCAAGACATCATTTTTGGAAGGGTACAAAATGAATGTCAGACTATCTTATAGGACTACAGGGGTGGGGGAATGAATTATGGGCAATGGAGAATTATTTGCCAAGTGATTTCTTTACCACTAAATTCACTGAGACAGGTTCTTGCCTAAAACATCCAACAAATGTCACAGTAAAATGTGTTGACAGCTTGGACAGAGCAGCTTTTACTTCATTGTCATACAGTAAGTCTTATCAAGTATTTTTTTTATCAGATATTTTTAAGTTGATGATTGCTTCTTTTCTGCAGGTAATTGTCAAATGTGGACGGAAATATCAAGAAAACTACTGACTAGGGCGCCTGGGTGGCTCAGTTGGTTAAGCGACTGCCTTCAGCTCTGGTCATGATCCTGGAGTCCCAGGATCGAGTTCCGCATCGGGCTCCCTGCTCGGCGGGGAGTCTGCTTCTCCCTCTCCTGCTCCCCCCTCTTGTGCTCTCTCTCTCTCAAATAAATAAATAAAATCTTTAAAAAAAAAAAAAAAAAGAAAACTACTGACTAAAGTCAAAGTACTACAACTATCACCACCCCTCTCAATATATAAACCTTACCATGGCAAATCTTTCACAAAGCTATTGAAGTAACAACCAAAACACACCAAAAAAGAGCAAAAAAATCTTGATTTTTTACGCCCCACTACATGAAACTAGAATAAATCAATTGCTTAGACAACCGGCAACTACTTTAATGCTGAAATCCCAAAGGAATAAAGAAATCTAAATAAATTCAGCTCATCATAATCCACGCCAGTGGATTATAATGTAATGTATGGGTAATCAAAACCACAAATGAGTGCACACTTGAGTGTTGGGAGTTTTCCAATAGAATATTGACATGTACAGTTATATATGCACGTACCAACGTACACATGCATATACAAACACACCTTCTGTGACAGCAGATTGGGATGTTGGTGGAAGTCAACTTGGAAAGTAAATCTGCTGTAAGTAGTGAATAAAAATAGAAATGAATTCATTCCCATTTCCATTTATATAAAATAAATTCCTATAAAATGTAAGAATTCATCTTAAACTTAGAATAATGTAATATTTGGAAGGTAGCTTCAGTGATTATTTGGAGGAAGAAAATGGGTACACTCAAAGTTATTTACATTTCAAATTTATGGGTAAGAGGTTTCTAACTTGTGCTCACTTCATTTCTTGCCATCATGAAGTATTTTGCAGGAAAGGAGAAAAATCTTATGCAGCCATATTTTTATTTAAATAAAAAGCAGTGACTATCACAAAACTAGGAACACATGGAATGTAACAACTATGATCTTTATAGATGCACACACACACATATGCACGCATAATAGGTGGCTTCATCAATAAAGTTACAGAATCATTATGAAAGATGACACACACTCCAAGTCTAGAACGGAGATCAATGACTTCTCACCAACACTTTCAGAGGAGTGCATGGCTATCTTGTAAATACTTCCATTGAGTCATAACCCATCTTTATCAATTCTCAAAGTACTCACATGTAACTCATCGTCTCCACCCCAAACGTCACCATCATCCTGTAATGTCCACCATAACTTGTAATGGCCAAGTTAATGATCAATCCCATTCATAGTTCTTTTTGCTCCTTAATCCCATGTCTAATGATTATTTCTATATCACTTCAAACAAATTTCTTTCATCTTTATCCTTCTAAACTATCAGGAATATTTGACCTTGTTGATTTTTCCCTTTTTCTCCTTGGCTTCATGACTGTCCTAATTTCTTTTGACTTCTCTGATCATCTTTTTCTAGTCTCCTTTATGCGCACTTTTCTTGCCCATCCTTCAATGTCTCTGTTCCTCTAGGCTCTCCTCTAGAACTTGTTTCCTCTAAGAGAAGTCACCTACCAAAAATTACTCTCTCTATCCTATCCAAACACAAGCCTAGACCAAGTTTCTCTCATGAGCTCTGCCTTCATATCCTGTATTTCTTTGATTCCAAAATTTTCTCTAGTTTAAGATGCACTGTTATTTTTGTCTATCACTAAAGAAAAACAAAGGCTTCTTAATAATTTCAGTGCTTTCTTACTTAATCAGTGTTTTCTTAATGTTTATCATGTATTTTAATATACATTTTAGACTTTCATACAATTATTTTATCACCTATCAATATTGAACATGTGTAAAAATTCCTAGTGAAACTCATTGGTTAAAGAATCCTAAAACCTCTTTATATTTAGACACTTCTGAATCATTTTTTATGCCTCAGTTTTTCATACAGCATCATCTTTGATACTATCAAAAGTATTGGTGATGCAGGAGTTTTTGTAAGTACTCCACTGTTGTCTCAGAAATCTTTTTCCAGACTGCTGACACCATCCTGCAAAGTTTGATGCCTACACCTTGAACTTACAAGAAAATGTCTTTAAACAGTTCTTAAAACCAATGATCAGGATTCGTATTTCTTTCACCTGTGGCCCTTACAGACTTTGTTGCCTGAAACACTAAGGGATTGCAGATATCCAATCATGGCAATGGGAATAACAACTAAGCTCAATACAACAGGCATGGCAACCACATAAAAACTGCAGCTTGAACAACGGAGATTCTAAAATATCATTCACTAAGATGCATTTCAATAACAAAAATGCAAAACTTACCAAAACATGTGTCCCAAGGTCAGTAAAATGGAATTTATTGCTTTTTCCACCTTCCCCCTTATATTTGAAATCACCATACAAAATCTGCTCCTCCACCAATGTTCCCCATCACAGCAAATCATTCCTTCATCCACTCAGATGTTCAGATGGAAACCTGTTATTATTCTTGGCAGCTTTTTCACTTTTTCTATGTTATAGACAGCCTCTTATTGATACCTAAAATGAATTTTCTTCCTCCTATTTCTACTTACACTACTCAATTCCAGGACACTATCCTCTCCCTCTGTCACAGCATATCCTAAAATCTCCTTTTCCTCCAGTATTGATTTATTTCTAATTAAAAGTCCACATTCATGACCTCATTAATATCTACAGTTCATATATGACAAAATAAGGCTAAACAAAGGTATTTGCCTAAGAATGCACCGCTATGATTTAAAGATTATGCTAGGGGCGCCTGGGTGGCTCAGTCGTTAAGCGTCTGCCTTTGGCTCAGGTCATGATTCCAGGTCCTGGGATCGAGCCCCACATCGAGCCCCGCATCGGGCTCCCTGCTCTGCGGGAAGCCTGCTTCTCCCTCTCCCACTCCCCCTGCTTGTATTCCCTCTCTCGCTGTGTCTCTCTCTGTCAAATAAATAATAAAAATAAAAATCTTAAAAAAAAATAAAGATTATGCTACATTGCAAGTGGAAATGAATTTTGAAAATATAAAAGAGAATAAAGCTAGTACATGAATGCATAAAAAATGCTGAAAAGTAGCTAGAAAAAGGTCAAAGCTTTGAATGTAAAATTCTTTGGAGCTATGGCAAAAAGAGAATAACACAATCCCAAGATGTGGAAAATATGTGAGGTAAAACTAAACCATATGCTCAAGAGAAATTTATCTGTTTTAGAATCTGAGAGAAATTTTTCACATGGAGAGTCATAGAGGAGACATATATCATATTGTATAGAATCTCTTGCCCAATATACCTTCAGTAGGTAAAACAGTGAGTTATCTTCACTGTTTTCTTTTTGTAACAGTCTTCAGTGAGAGACAATGATAAAATAACAAAGTCCAATTCTATAAAATAATTATGATAAAATCATACTGTACAAGCACATAGCTTTTAGAGTATCTGCATTTATTGAAGAGTAAAATTTAGAATAGTTTGTAGATTAGCTACATAACAGGGACTACTAGATATTCACCCAAATCCATATTCTCTTTAACTATCTGGGTATACAGCTTGATTGCAAACCCAGCCTCCCTTGCTGTTAAGTGTTGCTATGTGATTGAGTTATAGGTAATGGAATGGAGTAAAAATAAAGCATTTCAGTTCCAAGCCTCATTCATAAAAACAAACAAACAAACAAAAAAACAAAAAAAACAACAACAACAAAAAATACCTCCTGGGCCGTTTCTCTGTGCTTTATTCACCTTCTGGTTGGCTAGGTATGAGTACAGTGATAAATCTTGTGAGCCTCTTATTATAACTGCAATGTAAGCAAGAGATAAATTATTGTGTTTAAGGCATTATAGATGTCAGGGACTGTATGTTAGAGATGCTAGTTTTACACTAACATAGTGAGGCTACACAGTCCAGGAGGACAAAAACCTTATATATGAATAACCTGACAAGAAAAGAATAAAGACCTGTTTTAAAAATTAAAGCATCTACTTAGGTAGAAGTCTAAATATAAGGCCTACCTTTGTTATTTTCTTTATTCAATATTTCCTGCATGTGAACTTTGACAAACAGTAATGAGTGATGAGTGAGACCTAGCCCCTTTCTTTAAGGGGCTCACTGCAGACGGGGTCTCTATTTTCCTCAGAAACAATTTGTAGGTCTCCTCCAAAATTAAAAAATTGGGCAATCAGTGGTCACCAAAGTCTGTACCATAAACTACAGCCAGAATAATTTTAGCTTAAATAGCCCTCAAACCATATAAAATCAAGTGGTCAGCATGACGATAAATAAAATCCCGAAAAAGTATTCAACAATCTCCAATTTCAGAGATGTTTCTGAGATTTCCTGAAATGCTCTCCAAGCTAGATCAGTTACAAAATTAGCCACAAGATAATTGAATTATCTGATCTACTAGACAACATTTTTGGAAATAAGCCAACCTAATCATGAAAAGACATCATTTAAAAATGATAAATTGTGTTTAAACAATACTTGCCTTTGAATGTTTTTTTCTAACAATAAAGAATGAGAAAATGATCCATTAAGACTCAAACTTGTTTGTGACAATACAGTGTTATAACCAAATAGTGTAGCTCTTTCCACTCTCAGTGGCAGTGGGCACGTATTCATCTCAATCGCAATTGTGTTTATTAAGGTGCTCATTCATGTTTGCATTAGAGATAAGCAACAAAAACATTGTACATTGCTTGAAAACACCTTATCTATAGCCACAGTATTACAAATGCTAACCCTCATCAGTTGTTTTTTTTTTTTTAAAGATTTTATTTATTTATTTGAGAGAGAGAGAATGAGAGAGAGCACATGAGAGGGGGGAGGGTCAGAGGGAGAAGCAGACTCCCCGCCGTGCAGGGAGCCCGATGCGGGACTCGATCCAGGGACTCCAGGATCATGACCTGAGCCAAAGGCAGTCGCTTAACCAACTGAGCCACCCAGGCGCCCCCCTCATCAGTTTTTAAAAAGTTTTGTTGAAGTATAACATACATAAAGAAAAAGCATGTCGTAAAATCCAATTTGGAGAACTTTATTAAGATAAACACAAGGGTGAGGCCAGTAAGAAACAGAACACTACGGGTACTGCAGAAACTCCCTTTAGGCATCTTTCTAGCCAACTCTAACCCATCACCCAGACGTCTAACAATGGGTATTAGTTTTATCTGTTTTTCTACTCCATATACATGAAAAAACACAGGATGTACTCCTTTGTGGAGTTCTTTCGTTGTTGTCAACATTAGCTGTGTGAGATTGTTCCAAATTGTTAAAGTTTTTGATATGTTTAACTCTAGTAGGTACTGTCAAATAGTTTGCCAAGTTGGTTTTATAAATGTATACTTCCACCAGCAGTGTATCCAAGTTCTAGTTACTCCACACACTTGTTTTTTCATCTTACTTATTTTATAAAATAATATCTATTTGTGATTTAATTTATACTTCTTTAAGGACCATAGTAGTTATTAATAATTTGGATGTTCTCATGTGTAGAGTCTATTAAAGACTTGTCCCTGTTTTAGTGGATTTCTCAATTTCCTGATTCATAAGAATTGTAGATAAATACACACATACGTTATACATACATAGCATGTATATTCAGATAGGAGTCGATTGTGTCTTTTAATGAGTACAAGTTAAAAGTTTTAATCTAATTGTTTACGATTTTTTTGTCCTGCTTAAGAAATCTGTGCCTGCTCCAAAGTCACAAAATTTTTAACCTATGTTTTGTTCCAAAACGTTTAGTTTTTCAAGTTAGCTTTATAATCTATACAAAATTTATATACATATTTATATATCTACATATCATGTGAGTAAGAGTATTCAATTGATTCAGTATCATTTATTGATCAGTACACTCTTACCCCACGTACTGCGCTGTTAGGCCTTGTCACAAACCTGGTAAGAGTAAAGAGTAAATGTGCAGATCTGTTTTTAGACTTTCTACTATATCCTACCGGTCAGTTTGTTTATCCTTACACAAATGCCATGTTTTCTTAAATACTATAGATATTTAATAGGTCTTAATATATGCTAATATAAATTCTTTAGTTTTGTTTTATTTATCCAAAATTGCCTTAGCAACTCTAGGCTTTTGTATTCACCATGTGGATCTTAGGAACTGTGTGTTAAATTTTGAAAAAACAAAAAACAAACTTTTCATTTTGATTGCATTGAATGAATAGATCAATTTGGGGAAATTAACATTATAAAATATCGTTATCTCCTAACCCATGAACATGATATATCCCTGATTTATTCAGGTCTTTAATTCAATAATATTTGTGCTTTTCAGCATAAAGATCCTACAGTTACTTTGTTAGATATATTCTTAAGTATTTGATGCTTTTTGATGCTTATACTCATTTTAAAATGTGAGTTTGTTATCCCCCCACGAAAATGTTCAATAATCACATATTTATGCTCAGACTACAATTCCTTAAAATAGACTCAAGATCCAAAAAGAAATCAAGTGAGTGTACAATCACATTTTGTTCCATACAAATCTGTATGAAAAAGTGTAATGGTTATAAAATAGCAATAACTCACATTCCATGTACGGAACAGAAAAGTAACACTGGCAGTTTGGCAAAAGGACCTCCTTCCTACTGTTAAGCCATTCTAAGTAATAATTCGATATTTTGGGTAAATTAAGGAATTAGATCTTTTAAAATAAGATTATTAAATTCTGAATTCCTACACATGGGAAAATATTTGTGGAAACCTTATAGGATAAAAAATTCAAAATTATCAGGGCCACCATTCAGAGTGGCACTTAACTCTTAACTAAATTTACTTTGCAATTTTTTTTCAGTAACTAGTGGCAGAAACAATCTTAATTCTGTTTCTAGGGATATGATAAACTGGGTATTTGTAGAAACCCAGCCAAAAGAGGACAACCTTATTGATTAGTGTTCAAAAAAAAAAGATTTCTTTTTTAAGAATATCATTTATTGTCTCCGAAGAAATACAAACATGAATCCTATAAGGTAAGTAACACTAGGTTAGACTAATTATCTGGGGATATTTGCCAAGTCTCAGTGCTCTTTAAGCCTGTTCTATGCATATGAGGGATAGGGAAAAAAATTGGCTAGAAGATCAGATTGGAGAACACCAAATAAAGTTAAGATCCATGAATGATGAGGCAATAGATATGCATACTGGGAAAAAAAAAAGAAAAATATGTCCCCAAGAGAAAGACAGTAGGAATAATTGTCAGTCTTGGCCCTGGGTCTGGGTGAAATTGAAAAAAGAAAGAAAACATTCTACCCAGGGAACTTCTAAAACCAGCCAATGATCATATCTGCTTAAGCCAAAAACTTAGTTTCAAGTGGTCTTGAAAAAATAGTCTTCCCCCAGGCAGTTGGAAAAGGAAAAACAAATATACTTATTGTAAGCTTTAAAGATTTTCTCTACTCTGAAGTTGGAGCTAACAGCCTATAGTCACAAACATACATAGAAATAAAACACCATGAACAAGACATTCAGTGCCAGATTTGAAAAGATGATTGATATTGGAATTGTCATACATAAAATATAAAATAAATATTTCAATATGCTTAAAGAAATGAAAGTATTATAAGTAGTATAAATGGAAAATAGTATTAAAAATGACAGGAAGAAATGAAAAATATAATAAATTAGAAATTCAACAGATGGATCATATGGATTAGACCAAAATGAAGAGAGAATTAGTAAGTAGAAGATATGACTGAAAATATTACTCACATCAAGACAGAAAAATAAAGAGGTGAAAGTGAATGAAAGAGACACCAGAAGGTACAGTCAAGGTTCGTGTTCCAGAAGGAGATAATAGAAACCATGCAAGAGAAAAATATTAAGTAATAATAACTGAGACATTTACACAATTTATAAAAATTATCAATCCTTCAAAATTGATGACAAATCCCTAGTATGCAAAACAACAGATTCAGACACATTGAACGAACAAAAGAAAGGAGATTTTTTAAAAAAGAAAAATCAGACTAGAAAGGCTTGGTATTTAGGACAGCTGAAAGCAGAACATCAATTGAGAAAAACAGAGTGGAATAATAAATTCAAAGTGCTGAGAGAAAATAGACAGGAACACAGAACTGCATGCCCTGTGAAGCCATCTATTGAAAATTAAGGTGAAATGAAGATGTTTTCTAAAAAGGATGCATGAGAAGGTTTGCTACCTACAGAAACATTAGATCAACTTCAGATAAAAACAGTAAGAGAGAATGTCTGAAAAGAAAGGTACATAGAATAAATTATAACTATCTGGAAAAATATAAACAAACTGACAGTAAATGATAATCTGCAACTTAGATGCTTAAAACACATCAATAAGACTGGACGACAATAGCATTTGAGAACAGGGGATCAGATTTTAAACAATTTCACACCCTTATATTGCTCAAGAAAAGGGGACAAACATTCAAAACAGAATTATATTAGACTTTTGTACGTTAAATATCTAAGTTGCACAAAATACTGAAATAATTTCAAGTATGAAAAGTTAAACTTATTTGGGGAATAAAACTGGTTCAACATAAAAATAGTAAGAAAATTTAAATATTAACATTAATTAAACAGATTAAAGGGAAAAAGCACAAGTGATTAGTTCAATGGATACCACTCAGCAACTATTCTTGCACAAAGAAATCTCAGGAAACTAATAATAAAAAGGGAACTCCCTTAACTTGTAAAAAGATATTTATACCAAATGTGGCTCCCATAGCAAAATCTTACTATATTCTCTTTAAAATGAACAAAACATGATACTCATCATCATTGTTATTGACCATTTTACTATTTTACTAGTTGGTACAATAAATGGAGCTATCATTATTGGCAAATAATATGATTACATGGAAAATAATAAGAATCAACATTCAAATTCTTAGAATTAAGAGGAGCTGATTAAAGTTTCTGGATATAAGATCCATTTACAATAGTCAAATTCTGCACACCAGCAACAAATGGAAATTACAATAAAAAATAGATCGTTACAATAGCAAAAAACAAAACAAAAACACAAAAACCTATGAAGTTCATGGGAATAAACCTACCAAAAGTGTGTAAGATACTACTGCAGAAATTTATAAAAATTTATTGAAAAATAGTCCGAAAAAATCTAAATAAATTGAAAGATACCATGGTTATAATCATCAAATCTCCTCAAATGTATCTATAGGTTTGTTTCCATTGTGAACAAGATCACAGGTTTTCAGGAAACTTGACAAGTTAATTCTAAAGTAGTAAAACAAATGGTCCTGAAGTGCTAAGACACTCCTAAAAAAGAAGATAGGGGTGGGGGGATTTTTCCCTTCCATATATTATCTTATGATAAAATTGCAGTGAATCAGACAGTATGCTACTGACTCAGAGAAGAACAAATGGATTAGTGCAAGATAATTGAAAACTCAAAGCAGACCAATGCACAGATGTAAAGCCAACTTGGATTTAGTTGGAAAAGCTAGTAATACAGATAAATAGGACTATTCCACAAATAGAAGTGAAATAATTTGTCATTTATATGGAAAAAATTAAATTGGATTATACATCATGTTCCACGCACACAAAAAAATCAATTCTGGATTGTTGAGCATTAAATGTGAAAGTCATTATTTGACACTTTTAAAGCCAAATATAGAAACATTTATTTATCATCTTGAAGTAGGAAAGGATTTATAAAGACCTTGAATACAACAACCATAAGAAAAATAGAAAAATTCTACTTTTTTTGTTTTTGTTTCCCTTGACTTACCAGAACTAAAGTAATTTTAAAAATTTAAGAAAAAGTGGGCGCCTGGGTGGCTCAGATGGTTGGGCGTCTGCCTTCGGCTCAGGTCATGATTCCAGGGTCCTGGGATCGAGTCCCACATCAGGCTCCCTGCTCCGTGGGAAGTCTGCTTCTCCCTCTGCCTCTCTCTCTCTCTATCTCTCATGAATAAATAAATAAAATCTTTAAAAAAAAAATTTAAGAAAAAGAAAAATTCTACTTTAAACATAAAAACTTATTTTTTCTTCTTTAAATAAACTCCAGATAAAGAGTGAAAAATAAACCACCTATTGAGAGAAGATATCTCCAACCCATGATACCAACCAAGGATTATTATCCAAATTATATAAAGAACTCCTATAAATTAATAAGAGAAAATACAAACAATCCATTTAAAACAAAAGCCACATTTTTTAGGAATTTTATAAAAAATAAATGTGTCATAAACACATGAAAAGAAATCCAGTGTCATTAGTTATCAAGAACCATTTCACATGACCAAGTTGGTACAAATTAAAATGTCTGAAACTATGAAATAAATGTAGAGGAGAGTGTCACACGCAATCACTTCTCAATGCTTCCAGCTTTGTGTCTAGGAAGCTAATACATGTGACACTGCTTATATTTTTTTGTCCTATTTCCCAAAACCAAGTGTAAGAGTTTATCATTCTTGAGATTCTTAAAAGCAACAAAATATTTATAGAACTTAAATACAGTAAGGTCTCAGGTAGCCTGCACATTCAATTTTACATATATATATATATATATATATATATATGATCTTATATTTCATACATATTATATTTCATATATATTTTTATGTATATAAAGATTTACTTTTTGTTTACATACAACCATCAATCATCTTCATCAAACTAATAACTAGAAGACTGCACCTATGTTTTCTCAAACTAAAATAGAAATCGTTATTATTTATTAAGAAATAGAGTGAACATTTCTCTCTAAAAGCCTAAGAAAATTTCAAGACTCAAGTGATACAAGTTCACCATATAACTACGCCAGTTCATGTCTCCTAATCCTTGAAATAAATAAAAAGACTAAAGATGTTTAAATTAACATAATGGAGAAATGACATCACCAAGATGACTTTATTACCCTTGCAATGAAAACAGCTAACAATCATTCAAGAACAAGATACCACTGTGAGGAGGTCAGAACACAAAGGTGAGGCTGGAGTACCCTACTCTACCACAGATACCAAATGGACTGAATTAAAAAGTTAAGAGAAGCTGCTACACATTGACCCACATTGGCCCTCCCCCAGGCCAGCATAGCATTACCTGGAGAGGTCTCCCCTGAACCTCCAGTTTCACCTTCCTCTTCTCTTTCAGGCAAGGGAGCAGAGGCATAATCAGCCCCAAATGCTGTAGAGAGTGTCTTTTGGCTCCATCTGACCAGAAGGCCTGGAGACAACTCCTGGAAGCTGCATGGCCAGTGGCACTTGCCAAGAGGCAAGCAGGCAGAGCTGATACTTGTAGAGCAAAGCCAGTTGGCCTCACTGGGGTGCAGCTTAGCCTGAGTTAAGACAATAAACAATGAGCTTTACTGGCTTGAGAGCTGCTTTTCCCCACTGTGCCTGGGCAGGGAACCTGATTCATAGCCCTGCTCATCACTGAGCACAGCCTTCAGTCTGCCCAACATGGGAACCTAACCAAAGCACACAGGAAGGTACACAGCCCATTCAACAGCCCTATTTACAGTGGCCCTTGAGAAGAGAGAGCAGCCCAAGGCTTTTCTCATCTCTACAGCAAAATCGGTGACCTCACTTGACTGGATAATGCAATACATGCTCTGGCCTGATTTGGGTTCCCAAATAAGCAGTATAGGTGTCTCTATGGAGACCAGTGTTGTTATAATCTATGTGTCAGTTGTTATGATAGTCCTTTAGTCTCACTTGGGTAGGGAAGCAAGCAAGCTGTCCTATCCAACTGTTCTCTGACAGTGGCACACCCCCACATACCCATCCTCAGAACTCAAAATTTCCTTGCCCAAAAATAGACAATAGGAGGCCCCACCTGCCCAAAGATATTACCAGCAGAAATACCCAAATATCCAAACTGAGCTAACCTTTAAAGAACTCTCTCTGCCAAAGCAAACCTGTGAAGTCAGCAGAGGAGCCCAATTACTCAAATGCACAGATACTAATATAAGAAATCAGGTACAAAAAGATCAGGTAAATATGACACCATCAAGGAAACTAATAAAGTTCCAATAACTAGTCCTAATGAAATGGAAATCTGGGAATCAAAGAATTCAGAATGATTCTCTTAAGGAAGTTCAGTGAACTAAAGAAAATATAGAGACAACTCAATGAAATTGGAAAGCACTGTGTGAACAAAACAAATTCTATAAGGAAGTGGCAACCATTAAAAAAAGAATACAAATCCTAGAGTTGAAAAATACAATAACTAAGAATTCAACAGAGATTTCAAAAATAGACTATTTCAAGAAGAATAAAGAATCAGCAATCTGGAGGATAGAACATTGGAAATTACCTACTCAGAGTTACAAAAAGAATGAAAAAGAGGGA
Organism: Leptonychotes weddellii; assembly: GCF_054177405.1. NCBI lineage: Eukaryota > Metazoa > Chordata > Mammalia > Carnivora > Phocidae > Leptonychotes > Leptonychotes weddellii. Next base: position 129,037,908 of record NC_138372.1, read on the forward strand.
AGAAAGCCTACAGGAATTATGGGACACAATGAAAAAAAACAAAAAAACAAAACAAAGCAGTGTTCACATTATGGGAATTCCAGAAAGAGAAAAGGACAGAAAGTACATTTAAAGCAATTATGGTTGAAAATTTCCTGATCCTGAGGAGAGAAATGGACATTCAGATCCATGAATCCTAAAGGACCCCAAACATGCTGAACCCAAATAGGACTACATTGAAACACATAATTAAATTGCCAAAAGTCAAAGACAAAGAACTTTAAGAGCAGCAAAAGAGAAAATTTACATACAAGGAAACCCGCATAAGACTACCAGCAGATTTCTCAACAGAAACCTTCAAGACATAAGAGAATTGGGCAACATATAAAAAATATTAAAAGAAAGTAACTGTCAACCAAGAATTCCATATGCAGTGAAACTGTCCTTCAGAAACAAAGGAGGGATTTAGACTCTCCAGAACAACAACAACAAAAAACTAAAGAAATTCATTACCACCAGATCTGACTTACCAGAAATGCTGAAGAGAGTTCTATGGAAGGAAGTAAAAGAATGCTAATTAATATGATAAAAACAAAAAAGGTAGATTAAATTTCACTAATAATGGTAAATATGTAGTCATAGATTCTGCAGTATGGTAATAGTGGTGCATAATTCACTTATAATTCTAGTTTGAAAGTTTAAAAAATGAATGCAGTAAAAATAACCATAATTACAATAATCTGTTGTTAGTTACATAATATAAAAGACAAATTCTAACAGCATTAACTTTAAATGTGAGGGAGAGAAATGAAAATGTAAAGTTGACAAATGCTACTGAAATTGTCAGTTTAAAATAGGGTGTTTTACGTTTAAGATATTTTATGTAAGCTGCACAGTAACCACAAAGGAAAATCCTGTAGTAATTTTGTAAAAGAAAACACTAAATAAGTCAAAGCATATGAATATCAAAAGACATCAAAACACAAAAAGAGACAGCAAGATAAGAAACAAGCAACAACAATCTACAAAACAACCATAGAACAATTAACAAAATGGCAATAGTAGGTCCTTAGCTATCAGTAATTACTTTAAACATAAACAAATTAGATTACCTAATTAAAAGTTAGAGAATAGTTGAATGGATTAAAAAAATGAGGTCCAACAATATGCTGCCTACTAGAGACTCACTTTAGCGCTAAAGACACAGACTGAGGGTGAAGGAATAGAAGAAATCATTTCAAGCAAATAGTAACTAAAAAAGAGCAAGGGCACTTAAGTCACATAAAATAGACCTTAAACTAAAAATGATAAATTGAGACAAAGAAGGTCATCATATAAGGTAAATGCATTAAGAAAATATAGCAATCAAAATATTTATGCACCCAGTATCAGAGCACCTAAATATATAAGGCAAAAGCTACAGAGCTAATAAGAGAAATAAAACTGTAATAAAATAGTTGGGGACTTTAATATCCCACTCTCAACAATGAATAGATAGTCCAGTCAGAATCAATAAGGAAACTGATTTGTACACTATAGACCAAATGGATCTGACATATACAGAACATTATATCCAACAAGAGAATACAAATTCTTCTCAACTACACATGGAATATTTTCTGGAATAGACCATATGTTAAGCCACAAAACAAATATCAGAAAACTCAAAAAGACAAAAATCATACCAAGTATCTTTTTTAACCACAATGGAATGAAACAAGAGTTCACTAACAAGAGAAAAACTGAAAAATTTACAAACACATAGAAATTAATACTCTCCTAAACAACCAATGGAGCAAAGAAGAAATTAAAGGGAAAAAGTTTCTTGACACAAATGAAGATGGAAATACAACACACAAGAACTTGCAGCATGCAGCAAAAGCAATTCTAGGAGGGAAGTTTGTAGCAATAAACACCTATATTTAGAAGTAAAAAGCTCCCCAAAATCAACCTAACTCAACATCTTAAGGAACTAGAACAAGAAGAACAAACTGAGACCAAAGTTAGCAGAAGAAAGAGAATAATAAAGATTAGAGCAGAAATAAATGAAATAGAGAACAGAAAAAAAAAAATAGAAAAGATTAACCAAACTAAAAGTTGGTTCTTTAAAAAGATAAACCAAAGGACAAATCCTTAGCTAAACTAACTCAAGGGAAAGATAAAGGACCTATAGCTTCTAGACAACTTAGAAGAAATGGAATAATTCTTAACATGCAACTTACCAAGACTGAAATAGGAAGAAATAGAAATCTGAATAGATGAATTACTGCAAAGGAGACTGGATCAGTAATAATTAAAAAAAAAAAAAAAATTTCCAACAACGAAAAGCCCAGGACCAGATGATGGCTTCACTAGTGAATTTCACCAAACATTTAAAATAGAATACCAATTGTCCTCAAACTCTTGCAAAAAAAAAAAAAATTGAAAAAGACGGAACACTCCCAAACTCATTTTCTGAGGCCAACATTATCCTGATACCAAAACCAGAAAAGGACACTACCAGAAAACTAAAAGCCAATATCTTTAATGAATATAAATGCAAAAATTTTCAATAGAATACTAGCAAACTGAATTTAGCAGCACATTAAAAGGATTATATACTAGGATCAAGTGGCATTTATCCCTAGGATGCAAGGATAGTTCAACATATGCAAATCAATGTGATACATCACATTAATAGAATGAAAGAATCATAAAATCATCTCAATAGATACAGAAAAAGCATTTGACAAAATTCAACATCTATTCATGATAAAAAAAAAATTCAAGAATTTAGGCATGGAAGGAATATATCTCAGTATCAGAAAGGCCATATATGACAAGCCCATAGCTAACATCATTAAAAAATGACATATATAGTATAATTATTTCTTATAATTATAATTTTATATATCATATAGTTATAATGACATATATATAATATATGACATATACAATGACAATTCCAATTTAAAATAGAATAAAAATAAAGCCTGAAGTTTTCTTTAAAATAAGAATTCAAGGGCGCCTGGGTGGCTCAGTCGTTAAGCGTCTGCCTTCGGCTCAGGTCATGATCCCAGAGTCCTGGGATCGAGTCCCACATCGGGCTCCCTGCTCGGCGGGAAGCCTGCTTCTCCCTCTCCCACTCCCCCTGCTTGTGTTCCTGCTCTCGCTGTCTCTGTCAAATAAATAAATAAAATCTTTAAAAAAAAAAAAGAATTCAAATTGAGTTGAAGTATAAATAAATGGAATCTATTAGATAATATAATAAGATAAATAAAACTAAAAGTTGTGAAAAACAAAAAGAGAAACAAAAAATCAACTTTAAAAACATTTTTAAAGGAGTAATATTTATAATGAAATTGGATAGAAGGTGAGTAAAAAAATATAGCCCAAGGTAAATAATTCAAAATCATTGACTGTGAAGGAAGAAGCTTTTGAAAATATAAGGTAAAATATTAAGAGAAAAATATGTAGATATCAAGAAAATTAGAAAAGATGTAAAATATAGTAAAATCAGCAGAAACAAAGCGCTTAAAGGAAACAGATTGGGATAATAGGATATACTGAAACAATACTACAGATACAGAATCATATAATAGATCCTTCATAAGACAGGGGTTGGGGAAGAGAAGAAATACCAGCAGAACTAAAAGCAAGTTAAGTGCTTAGAATTTTCCCGATTGGAATCGACATTGGATTCTAGGTCCCTAATGGCTAAAGATGCTCTAAAGAGAGCTAGAGAATACGTCTTTTAACTTCTTTGCCTTTCACTTTTACCAAGGTGTTGATCCAAGTGGGGTTGGCTGCCTTTTACAGCAATTGTCAGGTGAGGGCTGAGTCCTTTCAGCTGTCCCAAAACGTAAAAACGTCAGCTCAGTAGCATTGTCCTATGATGCCCAATAGTACATACATGACACACAGCATACTTAGGAAAAGAACAAGTACATTTCAAAAAGAAATGTGAAGCTGTGAGTCAGGACCTTTTAATCAAGTTTCCTAAACTCTAATTGCTATTTTATTTAGAGACGGAGGGTGCTCCCTCCGTCTCTAAATCTAAATCTAAATCTAAATCTAAATCTAAATCTATCTTTATTTTATTGCTTAAAACCTTTAAGGCAGAAAATCCCATATACCCCAGCATCCAGTTCTCCGTACTTCAGCCATTAAGTTTCTTTCTCTGTATCCTTTAGCCTAGTTGTAGTTGTCTTTCAGAGAGCTTTCTTACTGAAGGAGAAATAAATTACCTCACAACAAATTCTACTGGTGCCCCCCATCAATAACCTTAAGTAGAATAGTCTCAAAGGCAAAGAACCCCTGCTGCTGCATATTTTATAGAGATAACCAGTTGAGCAGGAGAATATGAAACATTTCTAAAACCTCTTTTTTGCCTCAGCTTTTGTACCTTTACCTCTTCTGTTGTTAAGGGTAGATTACATGCCAACAATATATTATTAAGAAAATCAAAGAGCAAAAACACTTTCTCCAGAACATTTGTGATTTTGTCAGCCACCTCCTGCTGCTGCCATATATGCCCCCTGCCTTCTGCTGGTTTTCTCATTACTCTCTAAGTCATCTTCCAAAGGGCCTAAAGGAGGGAGGGCGGCCAAGGGACAGGAGAGTTTATAGGGGCAAAAAATGAACATAATAAAAGTAGGCCAAGTAACAGTGGTATGTCCAAAGTTTATTGTGAACAGAATTTTGAGACATGGTAGCACTGAGGCATGGTAGCATTTTTCAGTACCCTTCTCAATCAAATAAGCTGTAAAATTATATAAAAATTACAGGCAGTCAAAATAGTGTTAGCCTAGCAGTTCTTGTGAATTCAGGCAAAAAAGGGCAACTAACATGAAGTTCAATTTAAAGAATAACTGCTCTGGGCTATGAGTTACCCATATTTTTTTTTATGAAGCTCTAGATTTGTCAGCTTTTCTTTTAGATATATGTAGTCTTGACAATGGTCAAGGTGGAATCATATAAAAGCTTAAGATATTGTCTTAGTATATATTGGACTTATGATGTAAAATCATCTTTCAAGTTGGTGTTGCTAGAGGAAATACTTTTTTATAATACCTTTTCTTCCATATAAAGAAAGGAAATACTGATGTATAATATAGAAGTTTAAGGTGAACAATGTAATGATTTAATATATGTATATATTACAAGATGATTACCAAACTAAATTTAGTTAACACCCATCACCCTTTCATAAAACAACTTAATAAAAACAATAGAGGATTAAGTGCTCATGTATTTAATAAGTAAGATCAATCTTTACACAAAAGTTTGAAAAACCAGTGACCCACAAACCCAAACTGCAATGAAGGTATGTTTTATTTCACCAGGGCTATGTCTTTATTGTTGTTAAAATTGTATCAGTGCTTTAAAATTGGGTAATTACAATAAAATGAAGCTATCTATCTTTTCTGAAAATGTCAAATATCCATAAGTAGTTTTACTACATTCTTGTGTGACTACAGTTTTCTGGAGCTAAATGATAGCTGCCCTGGTAACCAGGCCCTGATCGCCATACCTCCCTACTCTACTAGCATGGTCTTCTCCTTTCCTTATCTATTTGGCTCTGATGCATTTTGAGTTGGTGATCTTTATTGTAAATGCTCTAAGAGATTCCAAAGAAAATAAATGTCAATAAAGACCTAAATCTTTTAGCTCTTCTAACTGTGCCTACCTGGTCATCTGCTATTACCATTGGATTGCCATTAGTTTTTGAAAAAAAAAAAAAAAACTTAAAATTTATAGTAAATAATACAATTGCCAAGAACCGTAATTGGTAGCCCCTTTTTCTTTGCCCATAGATACATAGAATACTTAACTAAGTATTCTAAAAGTTATTCTAGAAAATCTTTGGTAAGCTGAGGTGATTTGGTGTTAGGGACAAGAAGTTGATCCATGACCCTTAGAGCTATAATAATTCTTACAGAATTCTTATGGGAATAACTTCTAAGATAGGACTTTGATTACTCTCAGAATTCCTCAAAGTTGTCACTTAGAATATGGACTCCAAATACATAGTGCATAAAAATGTACAAGGTGGTAGTATAATATAGTTTTCCCAACATAGTCCTAGATTATGCATGTTGTCCAAATATAATTGAGCAGAGCCTCCTTTCACATTCCGAAGTGTCCTGGTGTAAATTACATATAGCCATCTCATTCACTATTCAAGATAGTTTCACTTAATATAAGACTTTGAATCTTACCTACTTAGTCCTAGGGCTGAATTTAGCTCATCTGTTCCATCCTTTTTTTCTTCTTCTCTCCCTCTATACTTGTATGTCTTACCCAACATTATATTTTCATGTTTGAATGCCTTTAAGCAGCCATGAAGTTTTCAGTTTGCCACTGGCCTCCCCACTACATGTAACACTAAAAAGGGCTGCTTCATTTTATTGCAGAGCATTGGGGTCAAACACTCCAATCTTATGGATATTATGACTCATTAATGAAAGGATATAAAATGCAATACTTACTAAGCCTATTTGACTAAGTATATAAACCTTTTGTCCAGATGTAATTCATGGGAACCAACATTCATTACAATAAATTTTAGGAAGCCCTGTCCTATCAATTTGCATTAATTTACTGGTTCTTTAATCAAAGCAAATATTAAATTCTACTTTGAGCCAGATAATGAGCTAAAGATGCATTAACCTCTGTTCTTTTTCTTAGTGCTACCTTACTTTTATATGTTCTTTGTAAAGAGAAATGAAACATCTATATCCACTTAGCTTACTGTTTAACAATCTACCTTGACCGGAGTTTACTTTCCCAGGAGATTCTTGCCCAGGAAGATAAAGTTGCAAATAAACCGATCATTTTAGGAATTTCTTGAATATTTATTCAAGAAACAGACTACTCAACTTGCTTTCATCACATAAATAGCCCCTTCTCACAATAGTAAATAGCTCAATTGGACTCATCAAGAAAATGCTTACACCTCAAGACATACCTACTATTGTAACATGAACTTTACCAAATCCAAGTCAGGACCCCCTACACTGAAAGACTTGCCTGAAGTAAAAATCTTATGACTAGCCTGCCTTTGACTTTGCCTTTCAAGGAGGTACTAATATTGTGAAGGCAATATCTTCCCTTACTGTAGTAAGCAACAAATTTAGCTTTCCGTGATGAACAGTTTTGGTTTTGGTGGTCTCTTTGGAGAGGCCAGCAAGTAGCAACAGATAAGCATAACTGAGTAGGAAATAGTGTTAACTTAAAACAATGTTTATGTACTTCAGTGGTAGTTTGCTATGTCAAAAAGTGTGTGTGTGTGTGTGTGTGTGTGTGTGTGTGTGTGAATCTCATACTATATCAATTATAATTCAGACCTACACTATAGTAGAAAGACCATGATACTGGAAATTCGACCCAAGTTAAAATGCCTGCCCCATTACTTTCAAGTCCTATATTGGGCAGTCCATTTAATTTTTCTGATCCTCAAGTGATTCATGTTAAATAGTATTAATAATATCTTCACAGGGTTATTGTTTTATATGTAGTAACATACATAAACATGCTTCATACATACTTAAATGCCAAAATTAGTAGTTGCTATTAGAATTGATTTATGTTATGCCTTATTATTTTCTGGAACTGCAATTTATGTGGAATCTATTTATTTACTTAATTCCTATTTCTTTTACTGAGTCTGAGAGAGGAAAAGGAGAGGAAAAAGGAAATATTTGAGATTATGAATACCATACTATCAACAGCCGAGGGTAAGGAATCCTGGTAGAGACCCCATATGTAAAGGTGAGATATAGTCTAAGGGATCATTGGAACAAACCAATACACAATGAGATCCAAAGACAGACAAATGCTTAGACTCATTTTCCATTTAGTTTCATGTATAAAACTTGATACTAATTAATTCCAAGGGGGTAGACAAAGATCACCCTACTATTCCAGCCTCTGTTCTTCCGTCCATACTTTGAATGAATGATAAATGTTCATCAAAGTATGTATTTGTGTGGTCTCTTTCTCCTTTACTCTTGAAATGCTTAACTTGGAATATCAGCTACATCTTGACACTCTTTCTCCTCACTTGCTTCTTCCTTTACTTCCTGCCTGGGTAAATACCCCCAGACTTTTTTCTGGCTATCTGGTCTGTTATATCAATAGGCTTTCTGGGTGCCTGATTGGCTCAGTTTGAAGAGCACCAAAGCTTGATCTCAGGGCCATGAGTTCAAGCCCCTTCCTGGGTGTAGAGATTACTAAAAAAAAAATAATAATAAACTTTAAAAAATAAGCAGTCTTTCTAACAGCCACATATCCCTCTCATCAAATAATCCAGTTGGAGGAGAGATTGAGATGAAAAATGAGAAGAGGGACAAGCTAAAGAAGAACCATGCCTATTCATTATCCCTCACTCCCAATCCCACCCTGAGCAAAAAAGAAATGTGCTATTATTACTTTAATTTGCCCCTTCTCTTTCACAGATAAAAATGATTGAATTCCATTTTTAAATGTCAATTATGGAATTATATAATGCAATAAAGGGTTTATCTAGAAAAAGTCATTGATTAAAGGCAAAAAAGACCTGTGAGTGTGCAGAACATGGGAGGTAAACATAAAAATTTGGCAAACACTGACACGTATATAGTGCTTTAACCCCATGTATCATATTCTGATCTTGCTTTAGCACTTCTGCTGCTCTTACGGTTTGCTCTTAGGTTTAGAACCCAATATACTATTTGTAAGAAGGATCCAGAAACCTGGTTCAAATGCTCCTATTACTGACACTCTCATGCAGACGCCAACCAGAGAATTTGGTTTTATTCTCCTTCCTGCCCTTACTTTCCCCTGCTCCTTTATCAGAGATTTAGCCAGGTTCTCATCTCAGAGTGAGAGTTTTGTGTAATGGGGCCAATCTGGGGCACAAATCTGTGGTTGTAAGGAAACTAAGAAAAAGGTGCCACCCGTGATGATTCCCAATATTTCCTTCAATCATACTTTGCAGTTTGCTCTAACACCTTTTTATCCATTTTAACATCAGTTTTGCCAAACATATCAGCTTATAAAAACCACTAAAAAGATGACATTTTTGGAAAATGTGCTCAATAAATGGTTTCAGTGTAAATCAATAGTCAGGATCCCAGGCTCTTAGGAAAACTAATTAAATGTTTTGCCCTTTTCAACTAGCTGTTGAATCATTTTATTGATATAGAACTTTCATCTTAATTTCAAACTAAGCATTATGAAACACCTTGTTTCAACTAACCATAAAAGATTCTATTTCTTCTCATGCAGAATTAGAGTTCATATATGCATTTTTATAAATCAGTGAGATTTTGTAATTATTTTCAGATCATTAGTTATTTATTGTTAAATTTACTATTTCAAATTGAATAACATTGTTTCTTTTAATTATGTTAAATTTTATAATTATATTCTATTCATGGGAATTTAAAATCAGGAGAAGTATTTTTCAAATGCAAATGTACTTGGGAGGTGAGTGGGGGGATGGGATAACTGGGTTATGGGCATTAAGGAGGGCACGTGATGTAATGAGCACTGGGTGTTATGTGCAACAGATGAATAACTGAATTCTACATCTGAAACTAATGTTACACTGTATGTTAAACTTAAATAAGTTAAAAAAAAAAAGAAAACTGTAGAGGAAAAATAGAAAACTGGATGGTATACTAAAAAATATTAAAAGTAGTTTTAAAAAATAACAAACATTGCAAATATACATATGCAAATATGGAAAATATGGAAAATAAGGCCCAATCATTAAGAAGGATATGTATTACTGGCATTTCAAACACACTACAGCAGCCTTTTGAAATACTCCCTATTCCCTATACATACCTTCAGGATTCACTGCACTTGCTCACTGTGTTCTCTATTGTTGTAACAGCCTCTCTCTCATGCTAAATCTCCTCCCAAAATTCTATTACTAGCCACCAAGATTCAGTGAAATCTGTCATTAGATCACTGAATGAGTGTTTCTTTCCAGCCTTTATTTCAGACTTGCATATTGCTTAAGATATTCTGTTTCCTTCATTTCCTATTATAGTCATCTATGTGGTTATCAGATTTTCCCTACTTGACTATACGACTGTAAAATCATCTAGTATAGAATTAAATCTTTTTCTTTGAATCTCTGTCATAGGGCTTAGTGCTGTATCTGTCACTTAATATATGCTTAATAAATCCATGTTGAATTTCATTCTTTTACAATTCCAACATTTTTTTGCCGAACAGTTTAAATAATAAAAAAAAAATTGGAATTACATCTATGGCTATGCATTTCAGACTGTACAAGGTAATCTACTGATTCTGCAGATTTGGGAAGGGGGGAATAATCAATTTTTTTTTAAATTCATGCATGAAAATAAGTTCAGTAGTGAGAGAAATTGAATTAAAATACAATATTTGAGATATTTGGCTTTAAGTTTCTTTATTTATTTTTAAAGATTTTATTTATTTATTTGACAGAGAGACAACAAGAGAAGGAATACAAGCAGGGGGAGATGGGAGAAACAGGCTTCTCACGGAGCAGGAAGCCCGATGCAGGGCTCGATCCCAGGACCCTGGGATCATGACCTGAGCCGAAGGCAGATGCTTAACAAATGAGTCACCCAGGTGCCCCAAGTTTCTTAATTTAAATAAAGATTAAGGCGAATTCTGTACTTACAAAGGAAAAATGTATTTAACTCTCTGACAGGATTGGTACAAATAATAACTAATCAGAATTTATCAGAGCACCTTCTCCAAAAGTGACACCTTTACATCTATTTTTTAAAGTAGCATTATGTTAAAGTAAGTTAATGTATAGATCTCTGATTGGGCTATAAGTTGCAAGAGGGTAAGGACCCTATCAGTCCGGTTTATGCATTCTTCTGAAAAGACAGCACAGTGCACAGCTCAGAGCACCTGCTTATATGTGTTGAATAAAGCAACAAATGAGGCAGTAATTGTAATACAAGGGTAGTTCCCAACCACCCAAAACTTGAATCATTGCCTAATAGCCCTGCAAAGCACTCTGAACTTTGGGCCCTATAATTTTTGTAATTGCGGTTAAATTCACATAACATAAAATTAACCACTCACCATTTTAAAGTATACAATTCAGTGGTATTTTAGTACATTCACAATTTTGTGCAATCATCACCATACTATCTAGCTTCAAAACACTTTCATCACTCCAAAAGGAAACCCATTAAGCAGTCACTTTCCATTCTCCTCTCCTCTAAACCCCTGGCAACCACTATGCCTTCTGTTTCTATGAATTTACATATTCTGGAAGTTTCATATAAATGGAATCATAAAATTTATGGCTTTTTGTATCTGGTTCTAGGCTTCTGAAACAAGAGAGTCTGGAAAAAAAAAAAAGACTTCCTTTTCCCTGCCTTGGTCTATAAAACCCTATAAAAATCTGCAACTCCCTTATTCACAAAATATTTAAGTTGGGATGTCAACTACATCATGATATTCAAAGCAATGATTAAAAGTAAGGATAAAGCCTGTGGCAAGTTAATGAGATCAATACTAAGGGAAAAAATATAAGCATTGATTCTTTTCTCTTACATATTATCTTTATATATATTTCTTGAAATTATCCACTCATTTATCCTTCTGTGAAGTTTATTTATTTATCCATTCAACAAACAATATTCCCAAGAAATATCTGAATCTGCATGATTTTGCCCTACCCACCACCTATAGATAGGTGCCCAGTCTATGTGAAATTCTCTTGGATATTCCCCTTATTTGCTTCCAGTAGAGAAGTACAGTTGGAAAAGTCTATCATTGATAGTTCTAATTCCTTGGCCTGTCATCCCTCAAGTGTAGGTGTTGGTAAGTGTACATCTATAGACTTAACCCCAAACAATTCCTTGTCCCAACATGAGTGAAGCAGTTATTACATCAGGAACCCCAGTCTCACCAAAGCAGGGCCTGCCTTAAGTCTAGTATCTGCTGTCCACAGGCATGAACTACTTGGCACATACATACCCAATGACCTGTAATCTCCTAAATCCCAGCAGTATTTTGTGGTCAGTCTATAAAATTAGACAAGCAGTTCTCTGAAGTCTAGGGACCACTGGGGAGCCCTAAGACCTTTTCAGGTCCATAAAAATGTTAATGTATTATTTGCCTTTTGCACTCTATTTCCTGAGTGTGCAATGGGGTTAAAGTGGCTACAGGACCTGTGATGACATCATTGCTCTGACATGTTTCAGTATCTTCTATGTTTTATATTCTGGTGGCCAATGAAATGTGTGCTTGTATATTTTTGTGTTGTAAAACTTTGTTTTAATCTGTAGCATGGTAAATATCAATAGATATAACACATGTAAATAGAGTGTAAGGGTGTTCTAGACCCAAAAAGTTTGAGATCTGCTGCATTAGACTATTGTCTTGGTTTTGTGATTGAGCGATTTAGAATATATTCAGCCACAAGTCATCTGGCCATGTCCATGATTTCCTGTCCAGCCATTTCTAGCCATTCTTCTTTAGAGGGATTTAAACATAGTAATTTTCTCATATGCCTGAAAGCAACATTTGAACTGTTTCAAATAGTAGACAATGTTTGGGACACTTGTTTATCAACTGTCCAAACCATTATCACCTAGACAACTCTACGTATGGTACCAGCTTGAATCCCTACATTAGCAAAGCATTTAATATAGAACCTGTCAGAGTGGTGCTTAGTCAATGTTTTTAAGGAAGAATAAAAGAAAGGAAGAGAGGAAGTATGTCTAGATCAAGACTAGGTTTTCATTCCTCTTAGAAATAAAATTAATTTTTTCCCCTAACCTGTGAGATGGGTTTTTGTTTTGTTTTGTTTTTGATGCAGAGGCTGGTATATTGGCATGAGAATGCATCATTCAGGTCTCCAAGTGCAGGGAGCATAATTGACCAATGACTCCAGCTGTTTTATTCTCAAAAATCCATCACTAATTTCATGCTGAGGCTACATTTGCCAGTGGCTTCTCCCAGCCAATTAATGAGCACAGCAGGGATAGTAAGGCATGCTCAGTCCTAGCAGAAGCTAGACAACTGTGACGGCCAACTTAGGCTCCAGGAACACCTTCACCCTTGGCTCACGCACATTCCCAAAGACCTTGACAAATTGTCCTTAGAACTATACAGGTTCTACTTAACCTACCTTCCTTTCCCTTCTTACCCCCTTACCCTTCCTTCTTTCACTCAGAATCAAACCTACACTGTAATCTGATTTTTTTTTTTTTTTTCGGTTTCTTCTGACTCCTTCCCCATTTTCTCTAACGGGTGTTTCCAGTGGTAAATGGGTTGCGTTTTAATCCCATCTTGGTGTTTGCTTTATGAAGGATTTGGACTAATGTCCCAATTCTCCAGTTTATTTTCTCTAGGGTTTGTTCCACTTCATTCAGATTCCAAACTCTTACCCATGAGACCCTGAGGGGAAGTTGGCTGGCTTCTCAGTATCTTCTATGTTTTCTAAAACTGACTTACTGATCTTTGTGTACCTTATAATTGTTTACTCTTACTGTGGCCTTACTAAATGTTGTTTGAAACATTAGAGGGGAGAGGAGAAAGAGGAAGTAGACCCGAGAGCTCACTACCTTTCCTTCTTCTTATCTCCTGCAAAATAATTTCTCTGAACCCCAAGGCTGTAAATTTTAAAATTCTTTTGCTGATTCCTTGCAAACCTACAGGATTTTTCTTTATAGGAGAGTTATTTTTATCACTGTTATCAGAGACAGGGAGCCCAAGCTACCCCCTTAGCCACTGATGGCAATGATATAAAGCATATCTCCTTTTCAGACAATTTACACCAGAAACTCCAAAAAGAAAAAAAAATGTGTGTATGTGAAATATGGTCTTTATAGTTTTGTTACTTTCAAAATAATGTCATTTGCATGTTGAATATTTTTCCTATTTTAATGTGCTTTAACTTTCTCTTCTTCAGATGTATTTTGAGGAAGGAAGTTGCTGCATGGCTAAGAGGAAAGGTAATAAAAATCCCTATGTTTGGATCCTTGTATTGCTCCAAATTACTTCTTGTCATTTAATTATAAAATAAGCACCCATAAGACTTTAAAAGCCTAAAAATAATTGATGAACTCAGTATTACCTCACTGTGGATACACTTCAGATAAGCCAAAAATCTAAATTAAATATATACATATATTTAAATATATATATATTTAAAGGGATTTAAACACAGTAATTTTGTAAATATACGTAAAATACATATATGGAAAAAATGTATATGGAAGGGAAGTCTGATACAAGATTTCCTGATAACTAATTCAGTAATGTTTACGAGGATTCTTGTTCCCTCCACGCCAATTCTGGGCATTATATTCAGAGCCTCATTCCTTCGTTTTACTTGCGAAGTCCATTGGAGCTAAGAGACTGGGCATTGCAGCCTATCATTTCTAAACAGACTTGATATAAAAGTTTTCTGGGTCACATATGCTCCCTCAGGTTCCTACTGCAGTCTGATATTAACCATGTGGGATATTTGTAAAAAGCATCAGCAAATAATTTTTTTTTAAATGAAAGAAATCCCAAAGTAGGTCACTCATTAAAACCTCTTCGGTAGAGAAATGATCCAAAAAGGGACTGGAGCTAAGAAACTGCTGAAAAGAATTGCACTGATTCACATGTGTGAGAAATACGCATTTAAATATTACATTGCATTCTCTACATTTTTTATTTTGTCTGTCAACTCAACATAGCCATCATCTTCCACTATTCCTTCTCTTTTTATCATTTTTATTCAAAACCTAAATCTCACTCCATTATACATGCAAATTGGCAATATATTAAGACTTTAATAGTGTTGCTGATTTTAACCAACATAAAAACCACTGCAGTAGAAAGTTACCTTTTTATTTAGTGGTAACAATGTGTTTGAAATCCACTACTGCCTCTATCCAACTAAGTGTTCGAAGGAAATACTGTAGGCTCATTTGCTCTAAAAAGTATTTTGCTGAGTGTGATGGAGAAGACAAAAAGCAGTTAAATCACTTTCCTATACTTTCCCTCTTCTTTGTCATGTTTCACATGAGATGGGTATTATGGGTACTATGATCTAATTGAAACAGCTAGACATGTTAAAGGCAAAGCATCTCTAACATAACTGTGCCTGGAGGAGATAAAACTGAGCACCAACTAATCACCAGACCCTGCTCCTACTCAAGCAGCAGCCCAATGTCACACTCTCTGTAGAATTCTCAACAACCTTAGACCACATTAGTTATCCTTTTCTCTGGTCTTCCACAGTACTTCTTTCAAATTTCTTAAAACCCTTCCTTGTTAGATTATAACTCATGTTTCTACATCTGTTTTCTTGACTAGACTATAAAGTATTGGGTCGCTTAGATGATGTCTCACTCACCTTTGCAGTTTTCATAACCCCCAGCTTATACTGAGGTAACAGGGTGAACCACCACTCTAATTTGCCAAAGACAGAAATTTCCTGGGAATGCATGACTTCTAGTGCTAAAACTAGGATGGTCCCAAGCAATTGACATAGTTGGTCATCCTAGTTAAGTACTTACTATACACAAGATACTTCATAATCACAATACCTCTATGTCTCAAAGTTCATTCTTTATTGACTAATTTATGATCATCAGATGGGTAATTCTAGGTACTTGGTTAATCAGTATACAAAGCTGACAAAGATCCTACTCTCATGAAGCTCTCATTCTAAGGTGAATTTGGAGGTAAATATTATTGCTTCCATTTTGCAAACAGGAACAATTTTGTTCAGAGAGGGGCAGTAATTGCTGAAAGTCCTGTAGTAAACCAGTGGTACACCCATGTTTCCTTGATGTCAAATGAAGGTTTTTCTTCTCCCTGAATTAACCAATTTCCTTTTAAAGGACAAACATATTCCTTAGACCAGCTACTAAAGAATTCTCTAAAGAGTGTATGCATTGCTAACAGCAAAATTAGGTATTCTTTTTGGTAACCTCTAAATAAAAAGAAACATGGCCATTAATGACAAAAAGTTCAAGCTCTACAGTCACTAGAGTCATACTTAGTATTTGAAGAAAATATTCTGCAGGTGGTGACCCTATGAATTTGATACAGTCATCAGTGGATAAAGCATCAAACTTACCCCACTTCTAGTATCACTCTGCCCTCTCTGATTCTCAGCATAATTACAGAAATCGCTAGTCAGAGGATGCTGAAAGGAAAATATATTTCTTATTAGATATAATATCTCTTTGCATTTAGATAATTGCATATTATGTGTTATGTAAACAAAGCTAACAGATAGTAAAATGGAGAAGAAAACAAATGGCTCTACTTGAAGCAAGCCTGATCTAAAGTCTCTTCATACACATAAACCACCTGCCAGAAATATGTGGAATGATTGTTGAATTTACAAGCAGATTCATGTGTGAATAGCAGAGCATCTGACATATTTAGATGTTTTGACTGATGACATTAATGAAAAGCAATTATTCAAAAACACTCTTTTTTTTAAAGATTTTATTAGAGAGTGTGTGAGCATGAGTTGGGGGGGGAGGGGCAGAGGGAGAGGGAGAAGCAGACTCCCCATTGAGCAGGGAACCAGACGTGGGGGGGCTCATTCCCAGGACCCCAAGATCATGACCTGAGCCGAAGGCAGACATTTAACCAACTGAGCCACCCAGGCACCCTAAAAACATTTTCATTGAGGAAAAGAAAAGGCATGTGCACGTACATTATAAAGTGGCGTAAAACTGGTGATGAAATATGCTTGTATTCCATTATTTCAAATCCATCTGAGCTGGAAATTTCTTTAGAACAATGAGAATGGATAAGCAAAATGACTTCTTTGGTCTCTTTTATTCTCCTATCTTTAAGTAGTTTCTTTTTAAACCCAATAATTTACTATGATTTAGTTTAAATTATGAAATAAACATGAGAAGGTACAAGATGAAATTTTGAATGAAAGGAGGAAGAGGTCTAACATGAGGCAAATCACATGAGGTGAGTACTTAGGAGGCAAAGAAAAGTTGGTCCCAGTAGCTGAGTGTATAGATTACTATACTCATCTCTGGCTGCATGGAGAGGTCTTCTTTTCCACATTATTAATATAAGGAGGGAATATAACCAAGTGAAGCCCTTAATTCACTATGAAACTAAAGACTATACAGGTTAGTGGTAGGGAAGAGATTACAGTTGAATTTAATGGAAGATAGTAAACATGTCTCTTATCTTCCTAAGTAGAGCTAACTCTAAGACTGGTTAGGTATCTTTATATTAATAGGATAATAAAACATTTCATCAATTCCAAGATGTACACATTTAAACTCCATATGTGAAATTCAGAACTCATCCTACAATCTATGGCATTTTACAATCTTTGTTTGCATGGAGACACTCCTGGTGTAAATTACTTATCAATGTGTGAACCTGGTGGTTATTCCTGGAGCCATTCTGGATCTCCTCAACTTTTCAGCCTTCCACCATTAGGGCATTTGGTGAGGGAGTATCCATGTATATGTATTCATACTAATGTCTGAAAGCTTTCCACCAACACCTGGTAAGAGCAAGAAAATACTAGCACCAAAACTTACAGAATAGGTGTCAGCTATTTGGAAAAACATTTTCTATGACAATAGTGAATGGTTTTTAAATAAATGCTGCATCACCAACTCTCTTTAGAGCATAAAGTGTGAAATGTAGAGAAAAATAGATACAAATGACACTGATTCAGAGAATGACTGAATGTGAAAGAGTTTTTGGAATGCCTTATGTACTTATCTTACCTTTTCCTTTGGAGTTTACAAATTGTACTATATGGCCTTAAAAAAAATCTTGACTCTCTATAGCAGTTTAACTAGAGGAATACTGTAAGTAATAGGAAAATAGTATGCTAGTTAATTGGCAGCATTTTTTAAATTTCTTAGTTGTCCATTCAATAATAGTATGTTGATTTAATAAACGAATGTTTTTATCATCCAGAAGATATCAGAAAAGAATTTCTCTAAATACTAGACAAGAAAGGCAATAGAATTTTATGCACCATTTGAAGACAGATCAACTAAGGGAAGAGACAACATCATGGGGTCATGAAAAGATTCTGAAGCACAACAAAAATGGAATAATTTTCTGAATATGCTAAGGGAAAGCCTAATACTGACAATAACTTCCTACAGAAAGCAGATAAAAATTCTGGAAATTGTCTTCTTTGTAGATTCAATACAATTAAAAAATAAACCTAAGAAATAAAAAGTAAAATGTGTGATGAAAATCTAACAGAAGTACAAGTTGAGATGGAAAGAAATGAAATCAACTAAGCAAAGCTTTTGAAAAAACTACAGAATAAAACTAAAATCTGCCTGAGGCACTGCAGAAAATTTAATCAGTAAAGTAAAAGACAAACTAGAGAAATTATTCCAGAATTCACAGAAGTGCTTTCTTATTCTTTCCAATGACACTTTTATGGCAACATTCTAACTCAGAATTTAATGCTGTCTATGCTCCAACTAGTAATGAATTTAACTGACCTCTCCCTATGGATAGATAACAATTCAGAGAATGAGTATCTCGGGAAATCTAGACAAAGGGACAGAACCTATACGTAAACTACTACCAATGGTTATGGAACCCATGATCCAGAGGAAGGAGGACTTAAGATTGGAAATACAGACTGAGTCTGAGAGTTGCAATGTGAGTCTCACATCAAGGCATAAAATAAGTCAGCTCAACATCAAGACTTTTCAGTTACCCAAGCCAATTATTTATTTATTTTTTTTGCTTCAGCCAGTTAGGACTTATCTTTTTTAATTGAGGTACCATTTCTAAAAGAAAAGCACTAAAACTAATAAATAATCTCCACCCACCCATAAAAAAATAACAATAAATCTCATGGATAAGAACACAAGAGAGTGTACCAGGTCTCTAATGCCACTTTCTTTTCAGAGGTAGGTTCTAAATTCAGAGGTAGGGTCAATATTGCCCTCACAAAAAAAACCACAAAAATCAAGAGTAAACAAACAAACAAAAAAAGCCCTTGCCTTTTGTGACATTAGCCTAATATTAAACTAGAATATCCTTGCAAAACTACTGAAAAATACACCTTTGCTTTATTTTTATTGAGTGGGCTGGCCCAACAAAGCCCTGCCCATACTCTGCAGCAGGAAACAAGCTAACAGCATTACATAAAAAATAATCTCACAAAAGCTCCCTACTGCTCAATCACAGGTGGTAGATGAAAGTATTTGGACTTTGCTAATACCTGCCATTCCCTAATTGTCCTTTGCATGTCAGTCACTGAGCTAGGGGCTTTACACAGTTTATTTCTTCTTACTGCAAAACTCACTCTAAAACCATATTAGAGATGAGGAGATAACAGGTAAGTCACTTGTCCAAAGTCACAACACTAGTAATTCAAAAGTACGTTTCTCAGGTTCCTAAGTCTCTATTTTTTTTCTACCTCAAGGAATTACTTCACTTTGAGAAAATATTTTTTGGTTTAACCATTTCTTGAACTACTTCGAACAGTGTTTCTATATGGTTGGTTGTCACATGAGATTCCCAGATAAATAGAGTATTACTTTAACCATCACAATCGCCTCCCCACATTAAATACCATCCTCAAATGCCTACTGAAGGATCTTTCTTCTTGTACCATGGGAAGACCATACTGCCATTTTCCTTACCTCTGACGGTAGTAGCAGAATAAGATCTCTAACATCCCTGTATATAAAATTGGTCTTCTACCATCTCCATAAAAACAAAACAAAATGCAAGAGTTACAGACAGTTGAAGATGTGAATATTTACCTTAACTACATTTGAGTTCTGTTAATAGGATAACTTCACTATCACTTTAAGTATCATTAATCTCAGAATATTTGAACAGTTAAAAAAAAAAAGCAACCTTTCCATTATAAAACATCATAGTATAGCATGTGAATTATAATAGAAACATTCTGAATATTGGTATAAATATTACCAAGCACTTAATTAAAAAATGAGGAACTTGTTTTGATAAAATGTTATAGCATAGTTTTCCTCATTACATGAAAATGAAATATATGCTGCTAATTATTTAAATGTTATAAAGTAAAATATCTTGTGTAGCTCATATGTTTAATAGAAATAAATATATTTAATGATCACAGCTTTTAGATTATTAATATTATTTACTGACTGAATGTTTCTTTTTTTCTGCACAAACAGTAGAAATCAGAAATCTCAGATGCCATAACCAATACCCTGAATCAGTAATGTACTAAGGTCCTGTGTAGGCTATATTTTGTTATACAAAAGGAAAGTGATAAGTTTTGCCTCAATGCCAAAGCCAATATGGTTTTACAAGACATTTTTTTAACTTCCCCTTGTTGTATCCTCAGTAGCTGTACAAAATTGGGCATGTTACTTTACTTCTGAGTTTCAAATACATTGGTTAAAGGGGGTTGAAATATATACCTCTCAAGGTTATAAGAAGTACATCTTACATGTAAGGAATTCATGTAGCATCCACATATATTAAATAGCAAAGTCAAATTCAACCCCAGATCATTTGACTTTAAAGCCCATTATGAAATCTCTTGTTTCATTATGTCACCAGAGCTGCTTTGTTTCCCCTTCACTGAGTTTCCGTCCTGAACTCTTTATATTATAGAAAGAATGCAGGAAGAACACATGATTTTTAAGGTCTGATGTGCCCCCAAGCCACAAATGGCAGAATCAAAATACAAATTTCTGAATAATCCAAGGAGGCTGACTGTAGAAAACTGTACTGACCCAAAGTATGGATGATTCAGCTGGGCCCATGTACTGTGGCTTCTGGGTGAGGAAAGGGAGGAAGTCTAGAATCTGAAATAAAAGTGAAACCTATGTCTTACCCAACCCCAGTCTGGTAGCAAGCACACCTGAACCCAGAAAGAAGCAACACAGAAGGCAGTACAGATACTTTGGGTAAGAAGGCTAGAGTTCCCTAGTAAATTTGTGGTGCCTACAATTGAATTTTTTCTGTGAAAAGAATTTTCTTCCCTTTTACCATATACTGGATAATTTTTTAGGAAAAACAGGTATTTTGACAGAATAATTTTGAACTACATTAAAAGTGTATAATCCATGTATAAAATAATCACAAGAATGACACTTCCATGTCTCACTCTTTCAACCAGGTGTGTTACGGCTACACCCTCTCCTGATTTCACCCATTGATAGCATTTTGTTTGCACATCCTCTGACACTGGTCTTGCTCTTAATTTTATTATGGCTATTTATTCTCTTGTCCCATTTTCCATAATAAGTGCAAAGTTCTTTCAGAGTGGAAAATATTTAGTTATTTTGTCACTTATGCCTTCAAGAAATATTTAAGGAACTGCTATGTACAAGGCATCAAAATGTGGAAACTGTATGGTCAATTAATATTTGACAAAGGGGAAAGAATATCCAATGGAAAAAAAGACAGTCTCTTCAACAAATGCTGTTGGGAAAACTAGACAGCAACATGCAGAGGAATGAAACTGGACTCCTTTGTTACACCATACACAAAAATAAATTCAAAATGGATGAAAGACCTAAATGTGAGTCTTGAAACCATCAAAATCATAGAGGAGAATAGAGGCAGTAACCTCCCTGACATTGGCCACAGCAACTTCTTACTACATAGGTCTTCTGAGGCAAGGGAAACAAAAGCAAAAATAAACTATTGGGACTTCATCAAAATGAAAAGCTTCTGCACAGCAAAGGAAACCATCAACAAAAGACAGCCTGTGGAATGAGAGAAGATATTTGCAAATGACATATCAGAAAAAGCATTAGTATCCAAAATATATAAAGAACTTATGATATAACTCAATACTACATAATTAGATAATCCAATAAAAAAATGGGCAGAAGACATGAATGGACATTTTTCCAAAGAAGACATCCAGATGGCTAACAGACACATGAAAAGATGCTCAACATCACTGATCATCAGGGAAATGCACATCAAAACTACAATGAGAGATCACCTCACTCCTGTCAGAATGGCTAAAATCAACAACAAAGGAAACAACAGGTGGTGGTGAGGATGTGGACAATAGGGAACCCTCTTACACTGTTGGTGGGAATGCACACTGGTACAGCCATTCTGGAAAGCAGTATGGGGGTTCCTCAAAAAAGTTAAAAATAGAACTACCTATGACCCAACAATTGCACTACTATATATTTACCCAAAGGATACAAAATACTGATTCAAAGGGACACATGCACCCTGATGTTTATAGCAGCATTATCAACAATTGTCAAATTATGGAAAGAGCCCAAATGTCCATTGACTGATGAATAAAAATGATGTATATATATATACACATACTACATACATACATACATACATACACAATGGAATATTACTCAGCCATCAAAAAGAATGAACTCTTGCCTTTTGTTGGAGGGAGTAAGAGTATTATGCTAAGTGAAATAAGTTAGAGAAAAAAATACCATATGATTTCACTTATATGTGGAACTTAAGAAACAAAACAAGCAAAGGGAGAGAAAGGAGAGAAGGAGGCAAACTAAGAAACAGACTCTTTATAGAGAACAAACTGATGGTTACCAGAGGAGAGGTGGGTGAGGGGATGTGTAAAATAGGTGATGGGGATTAAGGAGTACACTGGGATGAGCACCAGGTGTTGTGTGGAATTGTAAAATCACTGTATTATACACCTGAAATATTACACTGTATGTTAACTGGAATTTAAAAAACAAAAAATAATAAAATGTGGCATATATACAATGGAATACAATTCAGCAATAAAAAAGGAGTGAAGTGCTGAGTCATTCTACAACCTTGAAAACATTAAGTGGAAAAAAGAGCCACAAAAAACCATGTATTGGGTAATTTTATTTATGTAATATGTCCATATTAGGCAAATCTGTAGAGACAAAAATAGATTAGTGGTTGACAGGGGCTGGGGGGAGATGTGAATGCAGGTGTCTGCTAAAATGTACTAGGTTTCTTTTTGGGGTAATGAAAATGTTCTGAAATTAGAGGTGATGGTTGTACAACTTTATGAATATACTAAAAATTACTGAATTGTACACTGCTAAAAAGTGAGTCTTATGGTATGTGAAATGTACCTCACTAAAGCTATTAT
Organism: Leptonychotes weddellii; assembly: GCF_054177405.1. Taxonomy (NCBI): domain Eukaryota; kingdom Metazoa; phylum Chordata; class Mammalia; order Carnivora; family Phocidae; genus Leptonychotes; species Leptonychotes weddellii. Next base: position 129,060,928 of record NC_138372.1, read on the forward strand.
TTAGAAATATTAAATGCTGTCCTTGAATTGGATTAAAAAAAACATATGGAGATTATAAAGACTGAGATTTATTTAAACTCATTGGTCTTATAATTGAATGAGTTAATTTTCCCAAAGAGAGAAGGTGGACTATAGGACAAAGTCTCAATCTGAAATTCTAATGAGATATATATACTATAAATTGAAGCTTTTTAGCAATGCATCCAAGGACTAGAAATCAATTAGTTTTTAGTAGATGGAACTAAGTCAGGAAAATAAGTCACCTTCAGTTTTCAACTGTTCATGGAAATTAATACTGTGCATATATTGTCTCAAGTAGCTCAAAGTGGCAGTTTCTGGTCTAATGTATCATATCTACATCTCATGTGTCCACATTTTTGATCTTACTCATCTTATTGCAGCATTTTTCTTTAAGGACCCACTCTTGGATGTCAGTCCATAGTAATAGGCAAATGTACTTCAACTACATAAAATAAGAAATTATACTCCAAAGAGTAATTCTAAATAATATAAAAATGACATAAACCAATCTGTAGCATACCATGCTTTCCCTTTCTTTCATCTTTGATTAACATATTTCTGAGCTCAGCCACACCTGTTTTTTTTTTTTTTACTGAAATTATTATGTCTTCTATTATATTATGCTATTTATTGCAAAATGAAGCTGGATGTGGGGCTATGCATGCAGCCAATTTATTCATTAAATCTATTGTCAGAGAACTGAATGAAAGGTCTTATTATCAATCTCATTAATTTCAAGATAGAATTTAGTGGAAATCAATATGAGAAAAATGCATAATTGCTAAATCTTCTTAAAATAATAGACTCATTCATTAAGACAGCCTTCTTCCAATAGTTAGGTCTTAAATCGTTGACATGTCTAATTATTTAGTAAGGAGCAAATCATACCTAGCTCTGCTACTCTTTGGCAATTATATGATAGGATCCTAACTAACGTAGGCCTGGACTTGAATTAATTTGGGTATGCATATGAAGTGTTTTAGCAATAAGTTGATTAGAGGAAAGATGGCTACACAAAGAGAAACACGATAACAACATGCTGACGCTTGGCAAAAATTCTGGCAACTAGCAAGCTGTTTTAACAGGATCAGAATGGGAAATGTACCAAAAGAGTACTCATTGAAAGATAGCAGGCAATTTAAAATCTTTTGACTTAAAAGATATTGCAATATAGCTAGAGCTATATATACTACCGTATACGCATTATCTATGAAAGAGGAGACTCTTCATTTGTGCTTTAGCAAGCAGGATTTTGGGGGCAAAAAAAAAAAAATCTCTTTAAAAGTACAAAATGAAGTAGGCAGAATTATTCTCAAGAGTTACATATTTTATGAACATAGTTTCTTTGGTTTTGAATTTTTGGTCTCAGATATTAAAATTTTAGAGAAAAATGTATTGAAAGACTAAAAATGGTGACTGCAGGCAAATTTCTATTTCCCGTGTTTACTGATTTCACTAATCAATTGTGACACCCCAATGAAATGGGCAGCTATTTCTAGATCCAGGGTTTCACTGAGTTTTAAACAATAGTCTATGCAGAAGTCTCTCTCATTGTATCTCTTCCTGCTAAGAAAATCAATCTAAAGCTAATTGCTCATTTTAGTACTGACCTGGGATAGGCAGCTTTCTGCTATTATCATTTATACAGATGGTAATTGAACACAGTCATTAAAAATGCATACATAGGGGTGCCTGGGTGGCTCAGATGGTTAAGTGTCTGCCATCGGCTCAGGTCACGATCCAGGAGTCCTGGGATCGAGCCCCACATCGGGCTCCCTGCTCAGCGGGGAATCTGCTTCTCCCTCTGCCCTTCACCCCACTCATGCTCTCTCTTTCTCTCTCTCAAGTAAATAAAATCTTTTAAAAAATGCATACATACATACATATTACATTATGTATTTTACATATTTATTTAGTGATACATATCTTTATATATAGCTAGATATACAGATATATTTAGCAATATATACATATGATATATACGTAACCTGTTAGGAGAGAAAACTAAGATTTTGAATAGGAGAAAGGAATCAATAATTTGATTGTAATGTTTTTTAAACCTCAGCTTAATACCTGTAGTATTTCTATGGAGGAAAACAAGATTTATATAGATAAGTTACTGTAGGATTCACAAAGCACTTGGAATCTTCTCTCTCTAGCAACATTAATCCCCACACTTAAATGCCATTTTACTTTTTAGAAGCCCAATGATTACTACTAATAAAGCTGCTACGATGTTAGAGTTGTGCTTGACAATAAAAAGTAAAATATAATCACTGCAGACATTCTAAACAAGCATGACTTTCCTTATGGCTTTGTTCTCTAAGTTTATTATTTTTAATTTCTCTGATAATTTTTTTTTAAAGCTCACTCTTCACAGGGCATTGCACAAAATTACACCCAGGTAAAGACCATAAATTTAAAAAAAAATTAATGAAAACTAGCAATGCACATTTGAACAGATTGTCTCTGATGCACATGTGAAAATGATGGTGCAAAAACAGATTTATGACTCCTGAATTATTCTCTTCATAGATCAATTTTAAAAATAACTCTAATAGTATTGACGGAAAAAGTTGAAAAAAAAGAAATATAACTTAGCAGTTCCAAGCAAAAAATTCTATAAAAATATGGTTAGAATGATAAAAGTCATATAATTATTTAAAGCAATGTGTCTTAATCTGTTCCAGCAATTAAGAGAAAAATCCAGAGTCTCATGTATGTCTTAGTTATCTATTAGATAAACACTTAGAGTGTAGACTCTAAATGCCACATCTGCAGAACACCTGCTTAAGCCCACTGTAGGAAAGTAGAAGATAACACACATGCATGGTGGTTAAAAGTTTAAGCCTGAAGTCAAAGAAACCCAGGTTTGATTTTCATTTCACCGCTTACTAGCTGTGTGGCTCTGGGCACATTACTGTGCTAAACATTCCATGCCTTGGTTTAAATTCTGTAAAGTGGGTAATAGTATCTATGGGGTCACACAGGAAGAGTTTGATAAGTATTTTGTTATCCTAAGTACTAAATATAACAATGCATGTATATTTATTCTGTACTAGAGAGAAAACACTCAGTAAAACAAAACCAAGAGGGACAGGCCTATTTTTGTTTGTTTGTTTTAATTTTGTAAAGTGGGAAATATAAAGTGAAGTCGGCACAAAACTGTCACTAAGAACAGCATTTGGACTTGATAAGAAAGGTGAAGGGGAGAGGAGAGAAGCTGTGAGGGGCAAAGGTGATCAACAGATTATAGAATGACCCTCATTTAATTTAAGACATTGGCAGAGTGTTCAAAAAGCATATGTCCAAGAAATTCTTTCAAAAGGGAAGCAAGAAATTGAACATAAAATGATTGTAAATATCTACAGAAAATTTAAATACTGTTGATAAATACTGATCGTATATTTCAACAGGAAGTTTCATGTGTATAATTAAAGCCATTAGAAGAGTACCCCTTTTATTTTTTTTTTTATTTTTTTTTTCTAAGATTTTTGTTTATTTATCTGAGAGAGAATGAGAGACAGAGAGCACGAGAGGGAAGAGGGTCAGAGGAAGAAGCAGGCTCCCTGCCGAGCAGGGAGCCCGATGCGGGACTCGACCCCGGGACTCCAGGATCATGACCTGAGCCGAAGGCAGTCGCCCAACCAACTGAGCCACCCAGGCGCCCGAAGAGTACCCCTTTTATAGCAGCAATGTCCACAAAGCCAAACTATGGAAAGAGCCAAGATGTCAATTGACAAATGAATGGATAAACAAGATGTGGTATATATATACAATGGAATATTATGCAGCCATCAAAAGGAATGAAATCTTGCCATTTGCAAAGACGTGGATGGAACTGGAGGGTATTATGCTGAGCAAAATAAGTCAATCAGAGAAAGACAA
>NC_138372.1:129064936-129081240 GCF_054177405.1 Leptonychotes weddellii
GACAAACCATGAGAGACTATGGACTCTGAGAAACAAACTGAGAGTTCTAGAGGGGAGGGACATGGGGGGATGGGTTAGCCTGGTGATGGGTATTAAAGAGGGCACGTACTGAATGGAGCACTGGGTGTTATACGCAAACAATGAATCATGGAACAATACATCAAAAACTAATGATGTAATGTATGGTGATTAATGTAATAAAATAAATTAAAAAATTAAAAAAGAAGAGTACCCCCTTATTTATCACCCTCAAATCAATCTAATCCTATTTCCTGTACATCTTTTGAATCTGTCCCTTTCTCAACATTCTTTCTATGATACCCTAATAGGATCTCATCAATTGTCATCTGCACCACAGAATTATTCTCCTTAATTATCTCTCACCTACAACCTTACCAACTTGGAGCCATCCTCCACAAACAAATTCTCATCTATAGAATAAACTTCTAAGTAAACAGAACTGGTTCATCTTTTGGATACTAAGGGTACTTGGTCCATAATTCCATTACCGCAATCTGGCACAGCAAAGAAAATGCCAAAAAGATCACTATGCCAAATCAGACTTGCCATTTACCAGCTGCATGATTTTGGAGGAAGGCGTCTGCCACTGGGAGGCTCTTTGTACTCAACAAAATCTGAATAATCCTACTGCCTTTGAAAGATTACTTTAATGATTTAAGCAACCTATATAAAATACATAGCATAATACATTATCTTTTATTAAAGTCTCAACCAACCATGAAGTTTATCTCCTACAACCTCAGCCCCATTCTTTCCTAAGCTAATCTTGACAATGACTGGAAACATATTAGAAAATCTTCATTAACTAAAGCATTGGTTCTGGACTGAGTGTGCGTTCCAGACTAGTGTCGCTATAGTAATGCCTCCCGAATACCCACATGTTCACTATTCTTCAGCCTCCTCCACACCCTAGAGGTAGTTGTCAAGTTCTTGCCTTGCAAACACTTTATTGGCTCAAGCCTTTACAAGCTGGCTGTTACCAGTCCCTACCTCTCCAAGTTTACCCCCACTCCCCTGATAAGAACGTTAACCTTAACCCCAGTCCCAAAAATGTTGGCTGTGATCTGCTTCACAGAGCACAAGGTCCTTGAAGCGAGGTACTAGACTAATATTCCGTTTAAGAACTGGCTCTGTGGGGAAAAGAGTAGCAGGCATGGAGACAAGAGTCTGATTTGTAAGTTACCAATTTCTGTACTGTAAATACTCCCACCGTGGTTAAAAGCTAAAAATCTAACCTTACCAAACAGGGAGTTGAGAAGAAATGCACATAATCAGCTTTCACAAGGCAGTACTGTCATTCAGCCTACCTACCTTTGACATAGCAAGCATGAAAACTCTGACCTGAAAAACATTCCAACCAGAGCTGACCTTTCATGTCAATTCTCGGTTATACCAGAGCTTTCAATGTGCCTTTACATGATTTCTTAGATTTGTGACATCTTGTTTAGGTATCAGTTTTCTTTATCAAGGCCTTTTCTCTCACCTCGCTGCTTCCCAGACTGCTGTGTGCAGAGGTCTCACATGTACTCTAGCCAATACCTTCACTGATCATGACAGAAGTAGGATATGCAGTGATTCTCATTTCAGGACAGATTTAAATGCTTATGGCATAATCTAAATTGTGGAAATTTCTCTTGAATAATTAATTGGCTTTTGTTAGAGAGGAGTAAACCAATGTAAAATTAATCTTACTAATTATCCTTCCCCTATTACAGACATTATCCAGAATTGTTTTTAGGCTGTTTTTTTTTAAATATTTTCTAATCTGTCAAGATGATATGCTCCATTAGAATGGAAAATTTTCTCACAGAAAGTCACTGTTTAAAAAAATTCCTGTCTAGGATAATTGCTTTACTCTTATTCTAATAATTTATTTATATTTTCAATAAACAATTGGAGTCCCAAGTGAAATATTAGGAAGTTTCTACATGAATAGTTGAAATTCCTCAGGATTTAAAATATATGGGTTTATGAGGCAGTATTACTGATATTTTGATGAAAGTATATAGGGTAAGGAAGAAAGAATAAAGATTAATATCTATGAATTTCAACTTCCTCAACTATCACACATAGTTTCATCTGCCCTCCTGTGTTCCTTACATAATTGTTTGAAGCCCAAAGGAGAGGATTATCTATGGGAGTTCTCAGATGACCTTGAAGAACTATGTAAATGCATGGTATTAGTTTATACCCATTGTATAATATCATGCCTTTCATATAGTAGGGACTCAATTAATGCTTGTGGAAGCTACTAGTAAAGAGAAATATACAAAGACTGAAATTTTATTTTAAAATTCTTCTGAAATATCTGAGTGATTAAACATATATAGATATTTTTTACCTGATAATAAATTTCCCCCTGAGGAAATTATAGCACCTGCAGAGAAAGAGGCTCTTGCTAGTGGGGGAGAGAGACTTTATGGCAGGTAATTGCAGGTGGCCTGACAGTTCCTGCTGATCAGACATTGTCTCAAAACCTAGATTTACATAATGAAAGGACAGAAACCTGTGTTGCTTATAGTTCAATAGTGGCTTTTTGCAATTCTATTCCAATTCAACTGTGGCACAAGACGTATTTAATTATAATAGCACTGAGATGACTAATGCCAGTAGCACTAGATTTATAACAAACTGCCTCATTACTTATTAGCAGGGAAGACAACAAAATGTTACTTCTTTAGAAGTTTAGATTGTGGATATGATGAAGAACTGTGTAACAAAAAATTAAAATTATAACACAAATAGTGTGTAAATGGATTGCAATTCTCAATGTACAGTGAGAATGTCAAGAAGTCAATTTTAGGATTGAAACTTGACATTAAAAGTCCAAAAAAGGGCGCCTGGGTGGCTCAGTTGGTTAAGCGACTGCTTTCGGCTCAGGTCATGATCCTGGAGTCCAGGGATCGAGTCCCGCATCGGACTCCCTGCTCAGCAGGGGGTCTGCTTCTCCCTCTGCCCTCTTCCCTCTTGTGCTCTCTCTCATTCTCTCTCACAAAAAAAAAAAAAAAAAAAAAGTCCAAAAAATAATTTACAAGTTTTTTAGGCATACTTTACCAGAAAGAGACATTTATGGGTTAACCATTTTACAATTTTCCATGGAGCTAGGACAGTGGTCTATCTACTTCAGCATCATACCATAAAACCCAAGTCCAATACTTTTTGGCATAAGGACCTTCCATCAAGCATCCAAATATAATTCACTTTCTTTAAAATTTTTTTTTAATTTGAGAGAGAGAGAGAGCATGCGAGTGCTGGCATGAGCTGGAGCGGCAGAGGGAAAGGGAGAGAGAATCTCAAGCAGACTCCGTGCTGAGCCTAGAATCCCACATGGGGCTTGATCCCGGGACCCCGAGATCATGACCTGAGCCAAAACCAAGAGTCTGATGTCACCAGGTGCCCCTCACTTTTTTTATGGCAGCACATCACTGTTCCTTTATCTCTCTCCACATATTCCTTTAGGCTCTTCTCTTACTATCTTAATCTCATTCCTGTCCTGGCGCTCTGCACGTCACCCTTGCCCACATTCTCCAAGACACTCTTTCCCACTACTCTTCTCCTTCAGCATTTCCTATTTCTCTCCATCCACTGTCTCTCTTCTTGTAACATTCGACCACTCCTAGTTCTTTTATATGTGAATTACTGAATGTCTTTTGTTCTCATCATTCTCTAGCATTTTAAGGGATTTGACTCCACTGGCTCTACTTGTTTCACCTCCTTCTGTTTCTTCTGTGAATGTGCCAAGCATCTCACCCTTATATGAACATGCCATTCTGTTTCTTCATTATATTTAGGTGAATACCTGCCATATTTGAACCTTTAGTCCTGAGCTGTCATCTTCATTTCAGTCCCATATTGGCAAGCTCTACTTATGACTAAAGTATCTGATTAAAGCAGCCCTCATTAAATCTGTTCTGTTACTGCTTATTTCAAACCCAGTATTCCTGTATTCATACATCTGGGTACCCCCGTAAAATCACATTTTGGATTTAGTTCCTTCTTGAAAAAGCCTATTTTTAACAAGCCTCCATCAGGATGATGAGGAGGGATGGATTGAGAGAAAATACACATCAGGAAAGAGTACAAGAAATACACAACATAGCAACATGGAGAGCCATTTTCCCCCACTTTATTCCCCCAACCCAGAAAAGGATCAACTGTCCAGGATGCCAAATCTTAAGGGGTATGACAAAGTCAGGGTTATTCTGGGTTTGTTTTTTATAGTATCTAAAAAGTCTAAAGAAAAAATGTGGCATCCAGAATGAGAGCTCAATCCCAGGTAAAGGGCTAGAGGATGCTAAGTGCTTCCTAGCCACTCTCTCCTTCACCCTCTGTCCACCCTAACAATGTGGTTAAAGCTCTAGGGTTTCACTCAAATGACCTTACAACTTAGAGGGTAGGACAGGCTCCTGGCACCTGGGTAAATCATTACATACTTGGGATTAGATTAGTAGGAAACAGTCTGATATTCAGATCAGCTCTAAGAACAAAGGGAAGCCTAAATCTATCTTCATCTTTCACTATTTACTAAGACCAGGATTTGTGGACAAAAAAATATCAAGGGGGAAGGAACTCCTCTTTGGTCTCCCTGTCCAGAATAGCTTCCCAGGCGTATGATTACGCTCAAGCTTAGTCTGCAAATAACCAGAGGAAGGGATCTCAGTTCATTCAATCTCCTATATAATGCATAGATTCCTTTACAAAGGAAGGAGTTCCTTACTTTATAAAGTGGTAGGCAGTCTATTTAAGTCCTTCCAGTAAGAGAACATTATCTTCCAGGGCAAATCCTTTTTATTCTTGGCCATTTTTTTTCTCCTTGATTTTTGTCATACTGCTGATTTAACTTAGGTTAAACATCTAATTCTGTATCACAGGCTTGCTTTAACACATTGTTCTCAACTTCAGATGCATGAGAATCTGTATGGGCAAACACAGTATCTTCCTTCAAAGACCAGCTCCTTTTTGTATGTGTTTCTTTTGGTATTACCACCATTATGCCACTTTTCCAGGATGGAAATTTTGGATGTATGTAATTGAAATTTAGGGGGAATAAAAGAGAAGTTACTCAGATATATCAAGCTCTTTTGTTAAAAAAAAAAAATACGTTTAAATATTTTTTTTTCTCCTTTAGTCACATTAGCACCATTTAATCTGAATCCTTACTAACACATACTTCTATTTGCACTAAATATTTATAACAATTCTCCCTGGCTTATCTTTTCTCTGTCCATGATTTTTTTTGAGCATTTATCTAGCAAAATGATCTAAGAATCTCTTTTTCCCTGTCTAAAGATTTTCTTTGCTTCCTAAAACAAGTTCAACTTTCTCTATTAGGTTTGTAAAGTTCTCTGCCATCTATTTCTACCCATTTTTACCTAACTTTTTTTTTTACAGTACTAACCAACATAGATCTTAAACTCTCACCGGGAGAGTGGCTTCTTATTTCCCTGGAAAATGTTAATATCTACTTTAAGAATAAAGTATAGAGTCATCAAAAAAAAAAATCATGCCAATTGCTCCATGATTTGGGTTCCATAGAGAATTTCTCATCAGTTTCTAAGACTTGAAAGAGGCTACTCTTAATAAATGAAAATGAAGAGGGAAAATAAATATGTTGCCCAGAATCTCAACACATGTAATATGGGCCATATCTGTGGCATGAAATTGAACAAGTTTTGACAGTTATATAATAATAAAGGACAAAACAATTTTTTAATTTTCCTGAACTGTCTAAAAACCATACACAGAAATCATCATAGTGTTGATATGATTGTAAACTTTATTATTTTATATCCAGTCAGCCTCATCAACAAAGCCAATTTTTAGGCAAAAAGTCAGAGTACCAGGGTGTCATTAAAATGTAATATCTTCACCCATTATTGGTGAAGTCAAATTATGTTATATTTACATTTTAATGTAAATTCCAATTAACATTTCAATGTAGTAAAATATCTTTATTGTGTAAACTTAAGTATCATTCTATGAATTTTTAGTTTTTATTTTTATACACACATTGTATATGTTAAATGATGAAGTTTTTTTGTTCTGTTTTATCTTTTTAATGTGGGTCACAGTTTTAAAAGGTTGAAAGCCATTACTTTACCTCATTTAATTATTACAAAGACATTGCAATAGAGGCAGTATTCCAATTTTGCAGAGGAGGAAACTTAAGCTGAAGTAAATTAACTCCCCTTCCTCAGGACTACAGAAGTAAAGAAATTAGCATTCAGATTCAGGTAAATCCAAAGTCAATACTAAGTCTACCGTCCTATATGCCCCTATATTCTACTCCTTTATCCTGGACTCAAATTTTAAATGATATGTGTGTGAAGGTCAAATTATTCTTGGCAGATATTGTTGTTAATGAATTTGTAACACCAGTTGAAATCCTGTCAATAAAGCAAAACTACATTTTAAGAACACTCAGTGTAAGAAAATCTGTGAATTTAAGAAACAAAACAAATGAACAAAGAAAAAAAATAGACCTAAAACCTCCAGGCTCTTAAATATAGAGAATAAGCTGGTTTTTGCCAGAGGGGTGGTGAATAGGGGGATGGGTGAAATAGATAAAGGGGATCAGGAGTAGTTATCATGATAAGCACTAAGTGATGTATAGAATTGTTGAATCACTATTGTATTGACACTAATATAACACTGTATGTTAATTATAATGGAATTAAAATAAATAAATGTAAAAAACTGAGCAATAAAGAAAATGTGATATTATGAAACAGGTGAATTAAGAAGCTATTTCTCTTTTAGTTTATAACGTTTATATATGATTCCATGCAGGTTCTCAGTGACATGCCAATATAATTCAAATTAGAAAAATTGGGCCCATGTGGACTTTAGATACATCTATTTTACCATCAACAGCATATGAATTACTACAAAACATTTTAATCTATATTTTTGTCCAAGCTAGAGTTTCATGAAACCGGGTTTAACATCAAGGGCCAAAAAAAGCATGAGACTAGGGTAGAGCGAGCAGATTGAAAATTAACACGAGGGCATATGCCCTTAAAAAATTAAAACAAAAATATAAAGAAATTGATTTTGGAGCTGTTATTGTATTTGAATATTTTTGAGAAATGGTCTGGAAAATAAAATTCTTACTGAAAGTGAATGGTGGTACATCTAGGAATAAAGTCACAGCTCCCAATAACTTTGGTTTCCAGTGCAGTACTTAGGGGAAAACCACTTTCAGAGTAGAGAGTAACAGTATGGTTACATATATATTGAGTTGTACTGTTGCCAAAGTAATGGTATTTCTGGTAAACAGGAATATAGAACTCTCCAAAGGGCAACTCCTCAAACAGTAGAAAGAAACCTGATTTTAAACAAACATATAACCTCTTGCCATGCAAATCCAGGTCAATGATGACAAAATAAGAAAAAAAAAATGTCATTTTAACATATGTTGTAAAGCAGCACAAATTGCTAAATGCAAAGACTGCTGTGATAATCCAAAACCAGCATGTGGTCATAAAATAGTTTACTCTTCAGTAACTAATATTGTAGAACTAGCTGTGGCAGACTAGTATTAGGTCCTCCTTTTGCGGGGCACACAGCTTAATGACACATCTCAGTCTCTCTGGAGTTAGATGGTACCATGTGACTGAGTACTGGCAAAGAGTGAGAGATGCAGGACCTGGTCCCTAAACCCTCTTGTGAGATCATCTGTGTTCTCTCTCTCTTCTGATTACCTTGAAGCCAAAGGTAGAAACTGCTTTCCTGTTGACCTGCACTAAACCATGATCTACCTGAGAAACAGACCTTTGTTGTGTTAATAATTACTGGAATCTGGAGGTTACGTGACTCAGCGTACCTTAATACAAGCATCAAATTTCAATATTAGTAAAAAATGATATAGGGTCTATAAGGGGCATCTAATATTAAAAGCCAATATCATACTACAATTATTCTACATAAACAGTATTTACATTGTTTTCAATCCTTGAGGAATCTATAATGAAAACAAAGAACAAGAGTGATTTTTATTATCACTGTATCATACCAAAAACACAGAGAGAGAGCTGATAAAGTCAGGTCCAAAACTTCTGCTTCTTTTTACCTTTATTCCTCCATTGGGCTTCCTTCCACCCTAGCCTCAGTCTTACCTTTAGGTCATCTTCCTTTTCTATACATCTCCCATAGCTCTCTTACTCTAGAGAGTGTCCTTGGATGGCCTCTAGAATATGGTGGCTGAAATTGCAAGGATGAACATTTCCGGCCAATATACACTGTTTTCACATGAGGAGATCATGTATTTCATTAGACAGAATGTTACCAAATGATTAACTCTCCTATTACAATGAATGAAACTAAGAGTACTGCTGCGTATCTTGTGGTTGATTTCAAATTAGAACATGAAAGCTAAAATCAACAAATAATGAACTGGCTCAGTGTTTTCCCCCAAGTTATGTCAATGAGTGAACATTCCCTTTTGTAGTGGCTGAAACCAAGTATATATTTTTGCAAGGAATTTCAGGTGAGATAAAAAAAAGGTTTTCCTTTCTTTCCTAAGAAGTACCAATAATGGTTTCTCTTTTGGCATAATTTCAGACAGTGTATAAATATTTCCTTTTCTTAGTTTAATTTGTGTGTTAGTCTGGATAGCAGTTGCATGGAGAACAAAATAAAAGCAGCCACAGAATCATCTATCCCTTCCTGGATTGGACATAAAATGTCCTTTCTCCTCTGCCGGTGCATGTGGGGGGTCGTGGGGTGTGAAGTGTGAAGCTTACTAAGGCTGGGGGGCGGCAGGGGGCGGGGAGCAATTGCTAGGAGGAAAGACAGGAAGAAAATATATCAGACGGCTGCCATAAATTATATTTTGCCACTTCCAGGCAACCTACAACAAGTAAATCCTTGGCAAAAAAATGTAGACTTTCTATGCCTAGGTTTTTTGATATTGTACACAGGAGCAATATTATTTTTCTCTTTGCCTTCCAGCTTTTCTATGGGGAACAATCAGTTTTCCACAAGAGTACTCTGACATTATTTTTTGAAAAATCTCTCAAGAGCATTACTAAAACAGGCCACATAGATCAAGAAGAAAACACCTGGAAATTGCTGGATGCACTAAGTCATTCATGATATTTTTATTGTATTTTTAATGGAACAGGAAACCATGACAGCACAGAGTCTGGAGAAGTGGCCCAGCCATTAAAGAGGTTAGAAGATATAAGAACCCTTGAAATCTTCTTAAGTAATCAGTGTCACTGGCCTGTCTTCTAATTTTGTAGAAAAAGTTAAGATTCCTCTCAACATGTGCCTCATTGGAAGTCAAAATTCAATTCTTGTTAGCTCTAAAGACAAATGGTACAAGTATTTGAAATGTAAAGTAGTCCATGCTCAGGTTAATATCTTAAGAATAAAGAGCAAAGATTAAGTCCAAATATACACATGTCTGTCTTTCCACATGCTCGGCTCCAGAATGAGGGCACAAACACAGCAGGCAGGAGAATGGGCTTGTGTGAATGGCAAATAGGTTTCTTCTTGCAGCCCAGCCAGCCTAAATGATGGATAGTGAGTGCCAGGAACACCATGTTCAGAGGAATTTTGAGAAATTTTCTGGGCTCAGAGGGCAGTGATGGAGAATTATTAACCCCCTCAGGACGAAAGTGAGTGGTAGCAGGCAAGCAATGCTCTGTACCTGACATCACTGATCTACTGGAAAGTTAACAAATGGAAAACACATGGCCATTTTGGTTGTGGTGAGGTGGTGTATAGTAATGAGTAAAAATGCCCCAGTGCTCTGGTTTTCCTTGTTACTCAAAGCCTGAAAGCCAGCTCACAGATTAAACTTATTGTGGGCAGATACCTTCCAATTAAGAACAGGTCTGTCACAGCTCTTTGAGCATGACATGGCCGTACTGATCATTTCCCACCTCATCTCTGAGTTCCTGTGGCATCCTATATAAATAGCCAATGTCACACAGTATAAGGTTATTTGCATTTGCATATATGTGCAAATGCATATAATGCATTTACTTACCTCTTTTAATTTAGCATTTTTGTTACTATTATGGTAGAGTAGTCATATATCATATAAACCAGAACATTTGGAAATAAAAAGAGCTAATGTTATTAATTACATGGAACAATAGGAGATATAAGCCAGAACTTTCCTAGGAAGCTGGACCTATGGTCACCCTAGATACAGTCCCGGTTTATAAATTAAATAAATGACTCCGATTAGGTAACCTTCAAAAAATTGTTTTCTGTAAATACTATGACTTAGAATAATATATGTAACACAAAAAGACACTCATACAAATATAAAATTAGAATCTCTGAGTATTGGAACATGGGAATTCCTGAGGTCCACAGTTTAACAAAGCAGTGAAAAAATGTAAACAGAAAAACCAAGCCATTATTACTTGTCAGCTGATCTACTTCATAATATTCTAACTGGACTCCTTGCCTTCTTCCTTGCTCTATTTTTTTTTTTTTAATGGAGCAACCAGAGTGATTATTAGTACGAATCAAACCATGTTACTCCTCTGCTTACAAATCCTTCCTTTATTTTCTCATTGCACTTAGAATAAAACTCAACACCTTACCATGGTCTATAAGCATCGGCCAAACCACACACATCTCCTACATCATCCCCACTGCCATCCCTATTACTTTCTGTCCTCTGGCCACAGTGGACATGTACCTAATTAGCATCCAACAATTTCCAATTTCAGGGCCTTCACATTTGCTGTTTACCTTAACTGGAATGCTCAGTTCTGGCCCTAGCATATCCTTCAGATCTTAGCTGAGACTTGAATTAAGATATCAAACTCCTAAAAGCTTGGCCTCTCTTGTTTAAAGTAGTACCCTTTCCCAAGTTACTCCATTTGTTCTATTCTTCCAATTCAACATTTTCTTTACTTCATTTGCTGTTTACAACAATTTGAGCATGTAGTACGTGCCTAGCACTCTTAAAATAGACCAAATCTCTGCTTACTAGGATCATATGAGAAGCTCAAAGTAGAAATTGCAATTGAACTGGCATCTGAAGAATGACAAAAAGAGAGTCAAGTAGAAATATTGAGGGAAGAACATCCCAGACAAAGAAAAGCAAGTGAAAAGGCTGTGAAGTGGAATGAAAAGGCCAGTGCATCTATGTTACCATGAATAAAAGACAAATTTATAGGAAATGAGGTCAGACAGGAAATGGTCTGTAGAAGCTTGAATTCCGTTGGAAAGTATTTAGATTTCAGTCTAACTGTAATGGAAGGCTACTAGAGGGTTAGAAATAGGTAAGTGAAATAATCTGTTATACTTTAAAAAGGTTACCTAGTCTATTCTATTTGGAATAGAATATGGAGATAAACAAAGCAGCAGAAAGATTAGGAGGTTTTACCATAGTCTAAATGACCTAAGGTGGCAACTGTATAAATGGAGAAAAAAAAGTCTGTATTTTAGAGAGAACCAAATGGGCTGATAAATTGACTACACAGGGAACATTTTTATCGTGTTTAGTATTGTATCTTGAGCACCTAGCAGAGAGCCTGGACAAAACTGCATGATGGTATTAAAAGTAGAGAAGAGATGGAAACTACAGACTCATCATTCAAAGTCAGATTTTTCATGGCAAAAACAGATGACTCGCACTGTTGCAGAGCAGCATATAAAGCAAGCCCAAAACATTTGTCAAATATCATCCATGGAGAGAAACCAGAATGTATGACTGGCAAGTTTCCTCCATCACGTAACAGAGTTAGATGGCCATGTAACATTGATGCCACAGAACAGGAGAGAATGGTATCTCCTCAAAAGTAACAGAATGACTAACATGTACAGATGGTGAGGTATTAGTATGTGTATAGTTCACGTGGGCGTGAAAACACATCTACTTTTGCCCTCAAGGTAACAGGTGAATCGTGGATACTTGATGAACCAATGAATGAAAAATACAAGATGGATGGACGCTTTCTTCTGTTTAATCACTGCAAACACATGATTCTATATTGTACTTTTGTCAATTTCATGAAACATGACAGACTAGAAAAGTAGAACTGGTTCAATTCTGAGCAAGCATGTGTTACATAGGAGCAAGAAATAGTGTTGACATATGAATAAGGGAGGTTGCTTCTGTAGGCCAATCCACTCACTGATTTATTCATTGTGGTAACCATTGCTTGTCAACAATGTCCCACATGAGCTGATTCAGTATTGATGGAAATTGTCAAAATGATCTGACCATGCTCACTGAATTTCTGTTTCTCTTTCAGCATGCTGAGCAGAGAAATGGCCAATAAGTTCATGACTCCTTTTTTTTTTTTAGATCAAACATGCTAGCTGTCAAGGGGAAAGGTACTCATGACTTTATGAAATGTGAAATGAGATAAAAACATTTCTTCAAACTCACATCTATGATTTCAAGTGTTTGCTCAAGTGGCATATCTCAGTGATATATTCAGAATCTTAAGTAGCCTGAATCTATTTCTTCAGGGCTAAAATACCACAAGGTTAAATGTTTTGAATAGAATACCAGGATTTTAAAACACGACCACACTATAGGACAAGTGTCTGAACTGTCAAAAATTTGACTCTTTCTCATAAATAATTTCCTTCACTTGTTAAAGAAAGAAATCAATGAAGTATTGCTTTAGGGCATATTTTAAAAAGATCCCATTACTATAATAAAACATGTAGAAATACATAACACCTTGATTGCCATCAAAGACTAGATTAGGAACACTTTCACAACTATATTCTCAGTTGCAAAAGTCAACTTTTCAGCTTTTGAGGGTAATATGCTTGTTGATTTTCATTTGATGAGCTGTTAAATGAAATCCCATGAGATAACCTTCCACGTTTTTTGGCTATTTTTCCTATCTGAATACCATAGCTATTTAACAAAGTCTTCAAATAATCACTACCTGCCAATGCATAATTGTGAATGGGGATTTTCTAAGTTAGTGAAAACAAAATGTAGGAATAGAAATCAAATGTAAAACTGACCTACAATTCAAATTATTCATCACTGAGAATGAAATAGATTCTTTGGATATATATTAAATAATTTGTCATCACGCACTAATAAAGCTAATTGTAATAACAATTTTATTATATTTAATTATTTTGAAAAATATAACATCTATATAACTTATTAGGAATAGTCTAAACACCAGTTAAATACTATAACTATATGAAAGTATGCAAACTCATAAATGGAAAAAAGAGGAACTAGAACAAAAACTTGACTTCAAATTCCAGTTCTGCAATTTACTTCTGACTCTTGATGTCTTTTCCAGTTCCTTAGTTTTTTCATTCACAAATTATACCAGTTATCCTCAAGGGTGATTATAAATATTGAAAATTACCTATGTATAATACTTAGCATAGTTTCTAGGCATATAGCAAATTTAGGAACGGATAATTATCAGAGAATATCACTTATACCTGTAGGGCAGTAGTTGTTCCTTGTTCTAGTTTTCTTTGTATGACTCCCTTCCTTGGAGTTTTAGTGTTCAATGTATATTCGATAAATGGATGAATAAACATGTGGCAGAACTGTATCTACAAGTAGCAATGGTATTGTTCTTGTATTTCTCAAACTTTCTTCTATTCCATTTGCACCCCAAGGGGCATGTGCCCTTTCTCCAGTCCATGTGAGAGTAGAAAATTAAAAGCTAAGGAAAATCTGTTCAGTAGAGGAATATTCTTTTCTTACAGATATGCCTTCAGTGCCTATTAGCTACTGATTATATTTACCTGCAAGAGACCAAGTAACAAGACCTAAACAAATGGAAGAGAAGACAACTCATCATTAATTCAACTGTATTTTTTGAATGCCTACTATGCACCAGGCACATCTTTTATTTCTGGGGATAAAGCCATGAAGATGACAAATAAAAGTCACTGTCCTTTGAAGCTTACAGTCCAAATGCAGGGAAGAAGGAAAGAAATGCTCTTTAGTTATAAGAGTAAATATGGTTATTTTGCATATCTATAGGCAAGATTGATTTGCATTAACACCACTTTAAGACTTCCAGAATTGACAAAGACAATGGAAGGTGTAGACACACCCAAATGAATGAGTTTAGTTGATCAACCACTCACCGTATTTTACCTGTTTTAAAGTCTCTACAATTTTTCCTGATAGAGCCATTTTGATAATTAAATTAGGTGATATATAAAAAACACTAAGCACAGTGCCTGGAAGACAGAAAATGCTAAAAAAATATGTTGACTCAAATTGCTATGACTTTTTTTTTCTTTAATTAGCTATGACTTAAAAAGTACTAGACTGAAACATAAAATTGCAGGTAGTAAAGCATTTTCAACCTACAAAAATATCAGCATCATATAGTTCAAATTATTATAACAATTATAGTCATTTAACAACAAGAAAACTGGTTCTATTATCAAAAAATGTTGAAAAGATATAAAACAATTATATTTATATTGTGAAGAAAATGCTTCTAGAACTAAGAAGTTTCAATCTCTGAACTTTTGATGACCTGCTTGCTGCTCTTGCAGGTTCCTGGAGGAGTCAGATATAGCTGACTTTGCTAAGTAAAGCATACTATTTAAGGCTGTAGGGCATTCTTTCCCAAAATGATAAACTACACAAGAGTTCCCAGGTTTAATCATCAGAGAATACCAAGGTAACAAAGAGATTATTTTATGTTTGGGTGATTTAACCACAACAAAAAAGGATTTTCAACATTTATTTGACCATGACCTTTAATCATCAAGCATTTCCTCTATTGTTCCAGGGAACATCATTTGGAAAAAGCAATACAAATGTTTGGCTACACACCTCTAGATGGTGTCTCACTCTAGATAACTAAGTCCAGTGTTTCATTAGGGGACTTCTTACTGCCTAGATGGAATAAGATGTCAACAACCATGTTTTCTACAGCCTTGAAAATGGTAGGCTCTTCTATCAAAGTGTATCCAAAGTTGACTGACATCTAGTTCCAAAATTCCCAACCTAAAGCACAACATCTCTTCCTGGACCCTAACAAGGTTGCAACGCTCCTTTGTGATTTTATTTGTGTCCCTGTATGGTTTATGTTCTCTACAGCAGCCAGAGTAATCCTTTTTAAAATTTACATCAAATTATGTTACTTTGCCATTAAAAACTCCCCAGTGGTTCCCATTCAGCTTCAAATAGAACTCAAC
Organism: Leptonychotes weddellii; assembly: GCF_054177405.1. NCBI lineage: Eukaryota > Metazoa > Chordata > Mammalia > Carnivora > Phocidae > Leptonychotes > Leptonychotes weddellii. Next base: position 129,080,087 of record NC_138372.1, read on the forward strand.
TCTTCCTTTGGAATAGAGGATCCTACATGGTCTGACTCCAATTATATCTCTGACCTCAACCCCTACTCTTTCTAATCACATGGACCCTGCATGTTTGTGTCTTAGGGCCTTTGCTCTATCGTTCTCTCTGCCTGATAAACACAGGGTTCATTCTCACTCTAGAAAAATCTTTATGTACCATCTTTAGATACCACCCTACATAAAATAGCTCCCATACTTTCTATCCCTTACCTTCCTTAATTCTTCTTTATAACATTTGTCACTTGACATTTTTAAGTTTTCAGTGTCCATCTCCCTCCCCTGGAATGTACGCTTCATGGCTGCAAGAACTATTTGTTTTGGCCCATGCTATATCCCCAGCTGGCATAAAACAGGAGCTCAAGAATTGTTCTATAATGAATAAGTGGATGAATAAATGAAGAGGAAAACAAGAATAAAAGAATACCAGAGATTAAAAATACAGAGCTCAGAAAACTCTCAAAAAAAAAAAAAACAAAAAACAAAAAACTCTTCATTTGTAATTTTTTTTTTGGTCATTGCATGCACAACTAAAGGATCTGCCTTCTTGCAGTTTCATCAGTAGAGACTTTGGCCTTGACTATGTCTGTCTGAATGTGTCAAGACAAGAAGAGCTCTGAAATTCCTAAAAGCAGAGTAACCAATAATCTCCTATGCATACCAATTTTTTAAACATGATTTATGAATATGGATATATCTTACAAGGAAGTAGAAAAAATGCAAATAATGATTATAGGAGAGGAGGCAGTGTGAAATTTCTCTGTTGCAGGTAATATTATATAGGATTTTAGGACAAAAATGATAAAATTTCAAGTCTACCAATATGCATGAGTTAATTTCAGTGTTAGACGGTTACAAATAACAAAGATCAAAAATGATAATTGAAATATTTCCTTTAAATATTACCTGAGAAGACTTTTATGAAAAAAAAGTTCTCGGGCGCCTGGGTGGCTCAGTTGGTTAAGCAACTGCCTTCGGCTCAGGTCATGATCCTGGAGTCCTGGGATCGAGTCCCATATCGGGCTCCTTGCTCAGCAGGGGGTCTGCTTCTCCCTCTGATCCTCCCCCCTCTCATGCTCTCTCTCTCTGTCTCATTCTCTCTCTCAAATAAATAAATAAAATCTTTAAAAAAAAAA
>NC_138372.1:129081740-129106539 GCF_054177405.1 Leptonychotes weddellii
ACATGTATCATATGATCTCACTGATATGAGGAATTCTTGATCTCAGGAAACAAACTGAGAGTTGCTGAAGTGGTGGGGAGTGGGAGGGATGGAGTGGCTGGGTGATAGACATTGGGGAGGGTATGTGCTATGGTGAGCACTGTGAATTGTGTAAGACTGTTGAATCACAGACCTGTACTTCTGAAACAAATAATACATTATATATTAAGAAAAAAAAGAAGATAGTAGGAAGGGAAAAATGAAGGGTGGGAAATCAGAGGGGGAGACAAACCATGAGAGACTATGGACTCTTGGAAACAAACTGAGGGTTCTAGAGGGGAGGGGGTGGGAGGATGCGTTACCCTGGTGATGGGTATTAAAGAGGACATGTATTGAATAGAGCACTGGGTGTTATACACAAACAATGAATCATGGAACACTACCTCAAAAACTAATGATATAATTTATGGTGATTAACATAATAAAATAAAATTTAAAAAAATTTCTAACAAAAAAGTCCAAGATCAGATGTAATGTCTGCCAAACATTTAAAGAATTAATGCAAATTCTTCTTAAACTCTTAAAAAAAAATTGAAGGGAGGGAATACTCCCATTCTCACTTTACAAGGCCAGCATTACCCTGATACCAAAGCCAGATAAGGATATTACAAGAGAACTAGAGATCAATATTCCTGATTAAAATAGAAACAAAAATTTTCAACAAAATACTAGCAAATTCAACAGCACATTAAAAGGATCATACACCATTATCAAGTAGAATCTATCCTTATGATGAAAGGATTATTCAACACATGCAAATCAATTACTGTGATATCACATAATAGTATGAAAAATAAAAATCATATGATTATTTCAATGGATACAAAAAAGGCATTTGACAAAATTCAACAAAATTTATGATAAAAACTCAACAAATTGGATGTAGAGGGAATGTAACTCAACATGATAAAGGCCCATAATAGTCACAAGCCCACAGCTAACATGAGACTCAATGGTAAAGGCTGAAAGTTTTTCCTCAAAACTCAGGAATAAGACTAGAGTGCTCACTCTCACCACTCCTATTAAACCTAGTGCTAGAAATCCTAGCCAGAACTATCAGGCAAGAAAAAGAAATAAAAAGTATCCAAATTGGAAAGGTATTGTGGATGGCATGATCATTCATTATATACACATATGATTATATAAATTATATTATTCATATATATTATATATAAATTTGGATATATTATACATATGAATGTAAATATTGTATTTAAATGTAAATATATATACACACACAGAAAATCATAAGGACTTCACCAAAAAAACTGTTAGAACTGATCAACAAACTCAGTAAAGTTGTAGGATACAAAAATCAAAAATCAATATACGAATATCAGTTGTGTTTCTATACAGTAACAAATTATCTGGAAAAGAAATCAAGAAAGGAATCTGGTATATAATAACATCAAAAACAATAAAACACTTATGAATAAATTTAACCAAGGAAGAGAAACACCCATATACTGAAAATTAAAAGACAATGATAAAAGAATTTGAAGACAACACAAATAAATGGAATGATATCCATGTTCATGTACTGGAAGACTTAGTATTAAAATTTATATACTACCAAAAGCCATTGTAGATGCTATGCAATACTTAAGATTCCAGGGACATTTTTCACAGAAATATTAAAAAAAATCCTAATATTCACACCAAACCACAAAATACCCAAATAGCCAAAAAGCCAAAATAATTGAGAAAGAACAAAGCTGGAAGCATAAAATTCCTTATTTCAAACTATATTACAAAGCTACAGTAATCCAAACAGTATGGTACTGATATAAAAACAGACCTATAGACAAATGGAACAGAACTGAGAGCACAGAAATAAATCCATGCATATTTGGTCAACTATTTGTTGACAGGGAGTCAAAAATACTCAATGAAGAAAAGACCATCTCTTCACTAAAGAGTGTTGAGAGACCTGGATTTTTACATGCCCAAGAATGATACTAGACACCTATCTTAAATGATTCAAAAAAATTAATTCAAAATGGATTAAAGATTTAAAAGACTTGAAATTGTAAAATTCCTAGGAAAAAAGAGTAGAAATTTTCTTGACATTAATCTTAGCAATGATTTTATGGATATGGCACCAAAAGCAACAGAATAAAAAACAAGGGAGACTACATCAAACTAAAAAACTTCTGCACAACAGAAAAAATGATCAGTAAAATAAAAAGGTGACCAGTGGAATGGGAGAAATATTTGCAAACCGCATTTGATAAGGAGTTAATATCCAAAATATAGAAGAAACTTATACAACCCAGACTTGACACCAAAAGCATGATCCTAAAAGGGAATATTGATTAAGTATACTTCTCAAATTTAAAGTATAATCAAAACTCTTAAGAAGATGAAAATATAAGCTGCATACTGGAGGATAATATTTGCAAACCACATATCTGACCAAGGGCAAATGTGATGGTTAATTTTATATGTCGACTTATTTGGGCTATAGTGTGCCCAGATATTTGGCCAAACATGATTCTGGGTATTTCTGTGAGAATGTTTTTGGATGAGATTAACATTTAAATTGGTAGGCTGAGTAAAACAGATCTTGCTCTCTACTGTGGGTAGACCTCATCCCATCAGTTGAAGGCCTGAATAGAACTAAAAGCCTGACCCTTCTTCATGTAAGAGAATTTCTCCTGCCTGGCTGCCCTCAAACTGGGATATTGGCTTCTCTCTCTCTCTCTTTCTCTCTCTCTCTCTCTCGCTTTGGGACTTAAACTAAAATATTTGGTGGAATATTGGGCCTGGAGACCTGTTAGCCTTGGAATGGAGTTCCACCATTGGCTTTCCTGCTCACCAAATTTCCAACTCACCTTGCAGATTTTAGGACTTGTTAGCTTCTATAATCATGTGAGCTAATTCCTTAAAATATATATAACTTCACACCTTTTTGAAATCTGCCCTACAAAATTTGTTTGGCTTAAACGTCAAAAGCCGTGACAATTTGTTCTTTGATGTGATTGTATTTCCAATTTCTTGTTCATGTAAGATTTCAATAAAACTAAAAAATCTATTCAAAAAAAAATATACATCTAGATGCTTATATGTGTATATACACACATTATAGTGGTTCTGTTCTTCTAGAAAACCCTAATATCTAGAACATATAACTCTCAAAACTCAATAGTAAAAAATTTTTAAATGGTTTTTACCAGAGGATATACAGATTTTAAAGAAGCACATGAAAAGATGTTCAACATCATTAATTACAATTTTTTTTAAAAAATTACAAATTAAAATCACAATGAGATATCACTACACAACTATCACAATGGCTCAAAAAATAGTAATCCTAAATGTTAGTGATGATGTGGAGAAACTAGATCACTCATACATTACTGGTGGACTGTCAAATGGCATGGGTATTTTGGAAAATAGTTTGGCTGCTTCTTTAAAAACTAACCCACAGCTACCATATGATTTGGCAATTGTACTGTTGGACATGAAATCAGGTTCACACAAAAACCTTTATAAATACAGGCAACAGGGATGCCTAGGTGGCTCACTCGTTAAGCTTCTGCCTTCAGCTCAGGTCATGATCCCAGGGTCCTGGGATGGAGCCCTGCATTAGGCTCCCCACTTGGCAGGGAGCCTGCTTCTCCCTCTCCCTCTGCCTGCAGCTCCCCCCTGCTTGTGCTCGCTCTCTCTCTGTCAAACAGATAAAACCTTTAAAAATAATACATACATACATACATACAGGAAACAACCTGGATCAATCTCTAGAGAATTTTGCTGAGAAAAGCCAATCCAAAGTTGACATACTGTATGATTCCATTTATATGATGTTCTTTAAATGACCAATTATAGCAATAAAGAATTGATTAGTGGTTGCCAAGAGTTAGGGGTATGTGGGTGGAGGTAAAAGGGAAGGGGATGGCTATAAAAGTGGATCCGTTTTATATATATGGATATAATGAGGGAACCCTGTGGTGTTGGAGATGTTTTATATCCTGTTTGTGATATTGTACTGCAGTTTTGCAAAAAATGTTTTAAGGGTACACAGAATCTTATTTCTTATAACTGCATGTGAATATATAATTATCTTTTAAAAACAATTATTAAAGAAAGTAATTTTGATTTTGAATTCACCAAAAACAAGAAGTCACTTCCAGGTGAATTTATGGACATAAATGGGAAAAGTAAAACAAGAAAGCCTCTAGAAGATTAAATGTTAAAATATTTTTATAGATAATTGTTTGAACACAAAGAGCAATAATCATAAAGGAAAAGATCAAAACATTGGGCTTCTTTAAAGTTACAGATTTTTGTTGAGCAAAAGAAACCATTAGGAATGAAAATGAAAACCACACAAGTGGGAGAAAATATCTGTAAAACATGTACTTGACAATTTTTTCAAGAACAGCATTGACTAATAGAAATATAATGTGAGACATCTCAATTCTGACTAGCCACATTTCAGTTGCTTGATAGCCACATGGGGTTTGTGTCTGCCAGATTGGACAACACAGATCCAGAACTTAAAAACTACTCCTGCAAGTAAATAAAAATACAGGCAATCCTATTTTAAATATGGATAAAAGACTAAAATACATGCTCTCAAAAGGGGCTGTAAAAATTATCAGTGTAAAATTTAAGCCACAATGAGGTACAACTAACTACTCATGCAACCCAAAGGTAAAATAAGAACTATGAAAAATATTAAATCTTAGGCTGTGAAACAACTAGAACTCTCACATGTTCTGCTGGCAAAAAAAAAAAAAAAAGAAAGAGAAAGAAAAGAGAAAAGAAAGAAAAGAGAAAGAAAGAGAAAGAAAGAAAGAAAGAAAAGAAAGAAAAGAAAGAGAAAGAAAGAAAAGATAGAAAAGAGAAAAGAAAGAAAAGAAAGAAAGAAAAGAAAAAGAGAAAGAAGAGAGAGAAAGAAAAGAGAGAAAAGAGAGAGAAAAGAGAGGAGAGAGAAAAGAGAGAGAAAAGAGAGAGAAAAGAAAGGAAAGAAAAATTATATATATATATATATATATATAATGTAAAATATGTAACTTTGGAAGTTTTGTGTGGGGTAATATCATAAAGTGAATGTTTATGAAACAATTCTACTCCTAAAGAAATGAGTTGCAAACATTACGTATGAAAAGGTTGGCACCAGTATCTTTTCCCTAAACTGGAAGCAACTCATATGCCCACTAATTGTAGAATGACTAAATGAGTAATAGTATTTGCATCCAATTAAATTCTACACAGCAGGGGCGCCTGGGTGGCTCAGTTGGTTAAGCGACTGCCTTCGGCTCAGGTCATGATCCTGGAGTCCCGGGATCGAGTCCCGCGTCGGGCTCCCTGCTCGGCAGGGAGTCTGCTTCTCCCTCTGACCCTCCTCCCTCTCATGCTCTCTGTATCTCATTCTCTCTGTCTCAAATAAATAAATAAAATCTTTAAAAAAAAATAAATAAAAAATAAATAAATACTACACAGCAATGAAAATGAATAAATTGCTATTATGCACAACGATGTCATGTTGAGTGAAAGAAGCCCATAGAAGCGCATAGAACCTATTATAGGTTTCTTTTTAGAAAAAGCTGAAAAATAGACAAAAGTAATTTTTTTTCTTTAAAATATTTTATGACTTATAAAACATAAAAGGATTGAAAAACAACCTGAGTAACAGCATAAATTTACACATTAGAAAACAATGTTTTTGCTTCTTTAGGTAATGCAATCATACCATTTTATCCAATTGATATCTAAATAGATCATTTTTCTGGCATCGTTTTGGAAAGCTTTATTATGTCATTTCATGTATACTTTTAAGAACCTTAGTTTTTTGGGGGTTTTTTATTATGTTATGTTAATCATCTTACATTACATCATTAGTTTTTGATGTAGTGTTCCATGATTCATTATTTGCATATAACACCCAGTGCTCCATGCAGAATGTGCCCTCCTCAATACCCACCACCAGGCTAACCCATCCTCCCACCCACCCCCCCTCTAGAACCCTCAGTTTGTTTTTCAGAGTCCATCGTCTCTCATGGTTCATCTCCCCTCCAACTTCCCCCCTTCATTCTTCCCCTCCTGCTATCTTTTTTTTTTTAAACATATAATGTATTATTTGTTTCAGACGTACAGACTAAACCTCCTTTGTGACCTCTTTTACTCTTCATTCCCACCTAGAAGTAGCTACTATTCATACTTAAAGCAAAACAAATTACTTGCTCTGAATTGTGCAAGTAATTTGTTTTGCTTTAAGTATGAATAGTAGCTACTTTTAGGTGGGAATGAAGAGTAAGAGGTCACAAAGGAGGTTTCTGGAGTGGTAGCAATGGTTTATTTCTTGAACCAGCTGGTTATTACACGTATATGTACTAGGTAAAATGTGAGTTCTACATGTATGATTTGTACACATCTTATGTTTATGCTATATTTCAATGAAATTTGTTTAATACACTTAGAATTTACTTCTATGTGACTTTAATTGGTTTCTACAATGGCTTCTTTGTGCTATTTCCTCATTTCCAGTGGGACAATTTTCCAAATCACTCAGTCCATTGCTGCTGGGACTTACTGCCCTGATCTGCAATCAGGCTTGTCAGTGTTCAATTAAAACCAACAAAGAGTATAATGGCTAAGCAAAAGTAAAATTGTCAAGACCTTATTATTGCAATAAAATATGCTAAAAATTATGTATTGAATTTCCCAGACTGCATTATTGAAATGTTTGCTAATTTTCAGGACAATTTACCAGAAACTGCTGAAGAGGAACTTAATGAAATTGTGGCTGAAGTTCTGTCTAAAAGAATTCAATGCACTTCTCAGAGGAAAAGAAGAATTCTTCCCAGCTGGCAAACAGCTTTGACCATATTTGATGCTCAGAATTCTCAAAGCCTAACTTCCATTTATTCTAACACAGATGTGCCAGAAAAGCATCTCTCTCAGACCTCAACAACTTTAAGGAGACTTAAAACATTAGATTCAGGTCAGGGAAAAGATAGCTATATGTTTTGGCGAGAGAATTAGAAATGAATGTTCTTGAGAAAAAAACATCAATCAGCTTTCGAATTCATATTACAAGTAATATATGCTTGTATTCCATTGTTATTCTGATGCATTACTATTTCTATGGTTCATTGGATTGCTTCAAGCAATTTTAATCATGCATTCCTTCCTTCATTCAATTTATTTGTGCTTCCTGAGATACAAATACGTGCTGGATTCTAGGATGTATATCGTTACATACATGGGTACAAATGAGCACAGTTCTAAGAATTGGAGAAAAGAAATAAGGTCTAGTGATAGCTACCCATAGGGCTAGGAAACCACCAAAACTATTACAGAAAACCTCACTGAGATGAAATTTAAGTCAGGACATGAAGGAAGCCTATGAAGTCATAAATAGAGCTAAGGTGGTAGGAACCAACAGGGAGACAGAGTGGGGACAGGAAGGGAGAACATTCCACACAAAGAAAACAGACAGGAAAAACAAAAATTGAGAGCTGAAGGAAAGTCACAATAAAGGATGATTTCATCTATCGAGAGTAACCCCCCCCTCAAAAAAAGAAAAGTTGGAACATAGCTCTAAAACTGTAAACAGACAGTAACCTAATGAACAATTTTGGTTTGAGTTCTAAATGTATTGGATAGATGGAAATAGGGAAATTATAATGGGGGATTGTAAATGTTCTAAACCCTAATGATAGCTCAAGATAGCAGTAAAAACAGTTATGAAATATATAAAAAAATTAAACACCTATGTAAATGATTTTACAATACAATATTAATGGATTATAATTTTTATCAACACTACTCTGTATCATGCCTCAGAATTACACTGTTTTTCTCCCAACCATATGGTCAGTAATTTGAAATGCTTGCTGCTTTTTTAGAGCCAATACCACTTGACTCCTGAACCATTTGGCCATATCTATTAATAAAATTTTAATAGTTATTGATGAATCTGAATCTTATTCTACCACTTACTAATTGCATGACATTAGGTAAATTGACATTAGGCAAGTTACTTAGCTTTTCTAAGCCTCAGTACCTCATTTACAAATTTAATATGAAATTGCTTCTTGACTCATAATTGTTATTAAAAATTAAAATAATGCAAAGCACTGTGGTAACTAGTATATAGATTATACTCAACAAATGTTGAAAATTCCAACAAAATCATGTCTCCTAATGGGCATTTTATCTCAAAAACAGAAATGCTCAAATTGTTTTAAACACAAGGCACATTTTGTACTCAAATAAAGTGGATGTATGTTTACTGTCAATATCAAAATTTTAAAAAAGATTTTATTTATTTGAGAGTGAGTGAGAGAGAGAGAGCGCAAGAGAGAGCACAATCGGGGGAGAAGCAGACTCGCTACTGAGCAAGGAGCTCATGGGTCTTGATCCCAGGACCCTGGGATCATGATCTGAGCCAAACGCAGACACTTAACTGCCTGAGCCACCCAGGTACCCCTGTCAATATCAATTTTATTTAAAATTGGTGCTTATCATAAACACTGTTAAAATGACCATGGTAGTGGCAGTCTGGCCACTTGGTCTTTTATCTTGTGTTGATTTTGCTAAACTTGTTCATTAGTTCCAGTAGCTTTTAGTAGATTCTTTATGATTTTCTTTTTCTTTCTTTTTTTTTTTTTTTTAAAGATTTTATTTATTTATTTGACAGAGAGAGACACAACGAGAGAGGGAACACAAGCAGGGAGAGTGGGAGAGGGAGAAGCAGGCTTCCCGCTGAGCAGGGAGCCCGACGCGGGGCTTGATCCCAGGACTCTGGGATCATGACCTGAGCCGAAGGCAGACGCTTAATGACTGAGCCACCCAGGCGCCCCCTTTATGATTTTCTATATGGATTACCATGCTGCTGATAATAAAGATAATTTTATTTCTTCCTTTTAAATCTATATGGCTTTTTTTTCTTGTATTATCATACTGGCTAGAATTCCCAGGATAATTTTGAATAGAAGTAGTGGGAATAGACACCCTTTTCTTATCTATTTTAGGGAGAAAACATTTGGTCTTTCGACCATTAAGTATGATGTTAAATATAGCTTATATAGATCACCTTTTTCAGATTGGTACAATCCCTATTTTTAGTTTTAAAGTTTTTATCATGAATGGATGCTGACTCTTACCAAATGCTTTTTCTGCATCTATGGTCGTGTGTTTTATTTTTACGTGTTTTTAAGTGTGTTGCTAAAAGGAAGTACACCAACTTTTGAACGGTGAACAAACCATACATTCCTGACTTACATTACAGGGTCATGATTTATTGCCTTTTTTTTTTTAGTATGAAGTTAGTTTTTATTTTTACCTCAAAATAAACGCTTAACATTTTTCCAAAACCGAAACTAAAGGTGAACACTTAGAAGGGTGGGCGTGAATTCTCCCTCCGCTGGGGAAGCCAGTAAGGCAGGCGTTCCGACGTGCGCGGTTCTTTCCGCAGGACTAGTCTAGACCTCCACCCCCCATATTGTCTTTTTGTGTATCACTGGATGTAATCTAATTATATTCTGTTTAAGGATCTTTGTCTAATTTTTTGAGGTATATTGGTCAAAGTTTTCTTGTAGTGTTTTGACTTAGTTTTTAATATCAGGATACTGATGGCCTCGTTCACTTGAGTACTTTCCTTCTCTATTTTCTGGAAAAGTCTATATAGAAAGGATATTATTGATTCTTTATATCTTCATAAAATTTACCAGTCATTCCATCTGGGCTTGAAGTTTTCTGTTGTTTTATTGTTTGCAGGAAGGTAACTGCAATCTTTTCAGATTATCTGTCTTCTTGACTTTTGTAGGTAGATTGGTCAAGAAATAGGTTCATTTCACATAAGTTTATCAAATTTATTGGCATTGAGTTTATAGTCTTCCCTCAATATTTTAAAGTGTATGGAAGATATGTATTGATGTTCCCTTTCATGGCTGATATTGGCAGTGTGTGTCTTCTTTTCTTGATCTAACTCGAAGTTTATAATTTGCATTGAACTTTTCAAGGAGCCAGCTTGAGTTTGCTACTTTTCTTTTTTTCCATTTTCAGTTTCTTTAATATCTCATCCTAATTTTTTTATTCGTTTCCTTAGGTTACTTTGGTAATTTGCTCTTTTTCTAGTTTGAGAAAATTCAGATTGTTTTGAGATTATGTCTTTTCTAATAAAGCATTTGATGCTATAAATTTCCTTCCAAGCACCACTTGAGCTCCACAAGTTTTGGTATGTGGTTTTCATTTTTGAAATTCAAAGTACTTCCTTTGAGATTTATTTTTTCATCCATGTGGTGTGCTATTATTTAATTTCCAAATATTTGGAGATTTCCCAGATAACTTTGTTATTAAATTTTTAGCTTCTCTTTTGTTCAGTGAAAATACTTAGTCTATATTTTTAAATTATATTAAGTATGTTAAGATTTGTATTATGGCTCAGAATATGGTTTATATCTTGATAAACATTGCATTTTCACTTGAAGAGTATGTTCGTTTTACAGTTGTGTGGACTGCTCTGAATATGGTTGATAGTGCTCAAGTTCTCTACATTCTTACTTTGTTCAGTTACAGAGAAAAAGTCTCCAGCTATAATTGTGGTTTGTCTATTTACATTTCTATCACTTTTTTTCTTTATGAACTTGGCATTATTATTGTTAGGCGCATGTATGTTTAGGATTGTTATTTCTTCTCAGAAACTGACTCCTTTATCATTATGTAATGTCTATCTTTTTTTTATATTTTTATTCTTTAAAGATTTTATTTATTTGAGAGAGAGAATGAGAGAGAGAGAGCACATGAGAGGGGGGAGGGTCAGAGGGAGAAGCAGATTCCCTGTTGACAGGGAGCCCGACGTGGGACTCGATCCTGGGACTCCAGGATCACGACCTGAGCCGAAGGCAGTCGCTTAACCAACTGAGCCACCCAGGCGCCCTGTAATGTCTATCTTTAATAATATTCCTGACCCTGGTATTTACTTTATGTGATAATATAGTCACTCCAGCCCTCTTTTGATTAGTGTTTGTTTGGCATGTTTTTCTCAATCCTGTTGTCTTTGTCTTAATATTTACACGAATTTCCCATAGAGAGTACGTACCTGAGTATCATTTTTTTTTTTTAAAGATTTTATTTATTTATTTGACAGATAGAGAGCACAAGTAGGCAGAGAGGCAGGCAGAGGGAGAGGGAGAAGCAGACTCCCCGCTGAGCAGGGAGCCCTACGTGGGGCTCGATCCCAGGACTCCAGGATCATGACCTGAGCCGAAGGCAGCCGCTTGACCGACTGAGCCACCCAGGCGCCCCTGGGTATCATTTTTAATCTAATTGAGGCTGACATTTTCTGCCTTTCAAAGGGGTGTTTTCAATCATTTACATTTAATTACCCATATAGATTTAAAACTACTACTGTCTTACTTTCTAATTATTATTTTGTGTGTGTGTGTTCTTTATTCTCCCTTGTTTTGAATTGAGTATTTAAGAATCCATTTAATACCCAAGATGTGTTTATTAGTTATACCTCCCTTTTTTTTTTTTATCGGTTTAGTGGTTGAGCTAACATATGTTACACTGCGAACATATAATAGTCTACTTTCAAGTAGACCTACAGTATAAACCTTTATTATCTTCCATTTCCACCTACTCATCTTCTATGTTATTGTTATATTTTAAACTTTTATTTTACTTAATTTTTTTAGAAGATCAAATAGTTTGTTCAGCCATTAAAATGGGAAAAAATGGACTTTTAATCTCATTTTTACCATGTCTGACCTCTTCATTTATTTGTGTAGATTTCCATTTGGAATCTTCCTCTTTCTGCCTGAAAGGGGCAAGTCTCTTCTTATGTTCTTGCTGACATAGTCTTTATCCTCTTCATTTTCAAGGTCTTGAGCATATAAGTTTGAATTGGAAAAGATTATACTGTAATATATGATACTCAAAGGAAAAAACATTGTTAATTTTTCCCCACCAGAGACCTGAACCTAGTCTGGTCCTTAACATTTTAAGTTTAAATTAGAAGTATTGTAAAATCTTCAAAAGACATCCTAAGAAGAAAATCTTGTTCATAACCATGTAGACAGTGATAACAAAATATGAATCTTTGACCAGATAGACATTTTGTGCTGACACAACCAGTAATGTTTAGTGACTTAATTAAGACCAGCCCTATAACACAGCATGGGTAAACAGCTCAGGGTTTATTAAAGCATATCAAGACAATTAAACTAGGGATGATATTGCGATCCTGAAATTAAACGACAGTTGTTAGTATTGTATCAGCTTGAACCGGCTGTGTGTGCCTATTTCTCAGGAGAGCCTTTTTGTACGTGTTTCTCTGTAACTAGTCATATCAAAGTAAGATCAAATGGAAAGCTTGGAAGCACACCACACAGTGGTATGTGATGTCCATTTGGCCCACATTCTAACAACCCAAGCACTTCAGGGAAATTTCTAAGTCAGCTTATGATCACCACCTGCCAGGAATTCAGCCCAGTTCTGACAGAGCTGCAGTAGCTGGCAAGGAGCCACCAAAATACAGAAAAAGGGGAAAAAAAAAAAAAAAGCGTGTTCAAACATGTTATATTAAACGTTTGATTTAACTCAAAAGCATATAAATGGAAGGAATAAGAAAATTTGAGAATTAGGGAACAATTAGAGATCTAGAATTATAGATCAGGACTATTTTAAACTAATTACATTAACTATGTTTAAGAATGGTGCAAAACTACATGAATGGTTCATGCTTATTTGAGGTAACTTATTAAGCAGGGCTTTCAGCAAATAAGCAGTTTGCCTGGTTACACTGGCAAATAAAATTGAAAGCTGATGTGGTAATTTGGTCAAAATCTCCAGTATTCTAAATCTTCAGATATTATAGGTAATAGTTATGAAGGGGGAGCTCATTGTTTTCCTTCCCTGCTCAAAAGTTTCCTCAGCATTACAGTAAAAGAAATGGAAGTTGTTTCTAGAAGTTAATCTTGCAAACTCCAAGATGGTAGGTAATAAATTCTGAATAATTTAGATGTATCCCCCTTCCTCTGGATTGCATATGTATTCCATAGTATATTCTCCTTTGCAGGATGCTATAGATCTCATGTTTACGATCGCACATTTCTCTAGGACTGGACTTACACTTGCTCTGCATTGATATTTCTACAATTCCTACACACCTACCAAACACAGGGCTTAGCCTTCTTTAGTATGCTTTCCAAATAATTTAAGTTGTATTGTTCAACACTGCTGTGGTGCTGGCCAACTAAAATGCCATTTACAGCACTTACAAATGAATGTGGATAAAAGCACCTATGCCATTCAAGAAAAGAAATAATACCGTTAGTGGCTGGTCAACCGTATTTACTGAGTTTACTATATATAGGAAGTAGCCTTAGATTTATGGGTTTGGGTCTATCGTATCTCTACAATTAGTAGGTGGGCATTTAAAAGTCTTCTGACAGGTACTTTCTTTCTGTTCAGCTTGAAACGGGTTGAAATTTAAGTGAATCCCATGCAAAAAAATAAAATGAAATAAAATTCACATCACTTCAACTCTCAGGATAATTTGTTCAATTTCTCTTCTCTATTCAATGACCTCATTATCCAAGAGCTGAAGCTGGAATTTCACTTACTATCTCTTCAGAACGTTCCCAGTTTGTATGATATAATGCATAATTTAAATGCATGAAGGCATATTATCCTCCCTGAAAGCTTCTGAAGTTGAATGTACAAATATTGAAGCATCCTTAAACCATTTGCTTTTACTATATCAACACTCATAAATTGAAGTAGAAAAATTTTGTTAAGTGGCCAGCTATCTATATACTTTAATGATATTTAAAAGTACTTTTCAAATGTGGAAAGATGTCTTTTATCCCATAAAGTGTTTCTCTAATATCAAAGGCTGCTTTTAAGAAAGGATGCATTTTCTCCAGAACTCTTTAGAAAAGTCATCATAACTTCAGTTCAGGGTTTAGCTTTACAGTTTTGGAAAAGATTGTGACTGGAATGTGCAAGTTATATGCATTTGGAGTTATTTTAGTGTTTACAACAAGCCACACTCAACTGTGACATAACCTTTCAATGCTGAAACAACTTTACTCTGGAAGCCACTGTTACTACCCAATATGGGCAGCTAATTAGCAGCTCAGAAGGAAGGAATGAGCTACAGAAATGACTTGTATCAAAGGCATAATCAGTCCCCAAAAGATTTCAGACTGGATAGTAATATGTGAGTCCTATAGACACAAACTTTACCTTGAATTCTCCATTTAATGTTGTATTATACTGCTTTTACAGTGGATTGATGTATGTCATTAGAATACCTTTTTCAGTCTATCTACCTCATCAATTTTTTGGGGGGGGGGGTTTGCTGTTGTTTTCCTCTGAAAGCAAATACTGCAAAGTCAAACTGGTAATTCTGAAGTACATTTTGTATAACAGTTTGTACTCTATTTGGCATGATTTTTTTTCCTTTCTGCAGGCTCATCAAAATGGCCAATGTCACCAAAACAGCAAATGTGCCAGGTGCAGCTGTTGTACACAGCAATACACACGAGCCTGGAATACTAACATCCTCTACACATTCTGCATAGGAGGACCTAATCCTAAGAAAACATTTTGTATTCTCAACAAGAATATGATCTATAAGTTTAGGTCTTTTAAGAAAAATTCAATAGGTGCTTTCTCTATTTTCCTAGGACACTTTATTAACCAGGTCAAGTTCTAGTAAGCAAAACACTATGTAAATGAACTATAGTATCTGGGTGACCAGAAGAAGGAAATGAAATTCTTTTCACTTTTTAGGCAAGGCAAGTAGACAATATCAATACATATATAGCAAAAATAAAACAGGTAGTATTCTCGATATAAAGACCATATTAAGTTTTTGGTTCAACAGGAGCACACAGAGAAGATACGAGCTTTATCATTAACTTTGCCAAGTTTTTTTTTTTTTTTTTAAAGATTTTATTTATTTGACAGAGAGAGGTACACAGCGAGAGAGAGAACACAAGCAGGGGGAGTGGGAGAGGGAGAAGCAGGTTTCCTGCAGACCAGGGAGCCCGATGCGGGGCTCGATCCCAGGACTCTGGGATCATGACCTGAGCTGAAGGCAGACGCTTAATGACTGAGCCACCCAGGCGCCACCTAACTTTGCCAAGTTTTGAGAGATGGCTCAGTATTGGTTGCCATTAATAAAAATGGTTAACTATACCAAACCATTGCTTGGCCTTGTGTAGAGGCACAAACTTAGGCAAACAGCACTGAAGATTCTTTAAAGTGCAGAGTTGGCCAATACGTTCAATAAACAGATTTCTTTAATGGCTTTTCCTCCCATCCCTTGGTATAAATGAATATCATTATGTGAAACACCACTTATTTAATACTAGAAACTAGTATTAAAATACTACAAACATTTACAATTGTTTTAGATGTTCCAGAGTATAGCTGTAACTTTCTAAAACTCATCGTTGGAAGTTTAAGATTTGTTCATTAAACTGTAGTATAGACCTTACGAAAGACCGCAGTTTCTGAGAAGACTCCAGGGGAAGGCTACAGGCTGAGTCTATTGCTGATAGCTGTACCTAACCTGGGTATGACTGTCAAAACTGTCCAACCAAAGTATTTCTAATTTTTTTGGGAGGGTAGAGAAGGTGAGACATTGGATGTAAGGGATTCTTTGGGCATAATTATGCACCTTAAGTGGAGAAGAACCCAGGTAAATAGCTTGTCTCATAAACAAAAAGTGGGAGGTGCGATTCAGAGTCAGGAAGATCCTTTTTACCTAAATCAGTCCCCAGAACTTTGGTTTCTTCTGAGTGTTTCAGGAAACTGTACAATACATTGGGGCAGAAAATGCTGCCTTAAGATACCTTTACCAAAAGTGGAAGGCAAAACAGAGGGAGCCAATACTCCAGTCCCATAACATACCACTGTCCAGTGTGGCACACAGAGAGCTCAGCCACCAATGACCAACTGGTCTACTGAGAAGCAACTGATCCATAGCACATGGGGCAGCAGGCAGAGAGGCCATACCTCAATGACCAGGGCAGCAACCACCAGTGAACCAACCACTCTGCCCTGCAAACCTTCACAAACAATGCCTCACAGACAGACATGAACAACCCTGGGGGCCTCGAAAATGCAAAACTTAAAAATTAGCGATCAACAGTAATGATACTTCCTCAGGAACAGACTCAGGCCAATATGCAAGTAGATTGATTATTACTAATACTACATTTCATTGTCTATTGCTTTGTTTTTCAGGGTGTGTATATGTGTGTGTGTGTGTGTGTTATTTTATTAAAACAATCTAGAGAGGGGCACCTGGGTGGCTTAGTCATTAAGTGTCTGCCTTCGGCTCAGGTCATGATCCCAGGGTCCTGGGATCAAGCCCTACATCAGGCTCCCTGCTCAGCGGGAAGCCTGCTTCTCCCTCTCCCACTCTCCTGTGTTCCTTCTCTCGCTATGTCTCTCTCTGTCAAATAAACAAATAAAATCTTAAAAAAAAAAAAAATCTAGAGAGATGAGCATCCCCACCTCCAATTTTACAAATTAGCTCCAAGCAAAGTATACTCATTCAGTAAAGATTAAGTGTGGCATGAGCATGAGGACATTGCCTGACTTTCTTGTTTAAGCCAAGAATCTTGAGGCTTTTGAGCATCTCCCCAGGATCAGAAATGGATTCTCCTGCTTCACATTTCCCATCTCTGGTACTGCTGCCTATCTGCTATCCCTGCCACTAACCAAGCTCCAGAGATTTGCCTGCTTTTGAAGGAAGGACAACATTCACGGAGATTTAGCTTCAGTGAGTAGGCTATGGGAGACTGATGGAGAACAGCTGCATTCCAAAGTTATTTCTTTATGGTGAGCTAATAAAGGATGGATTGTTCACAGGGTGAAATGAAGTGTGAAAACTCATCTGAATCTTTGAAACACTGCCATAGATGACAGCAAAACAACTATGCCAGGAAGATTTGGAGACATATTGCAAGCTATGCCACTGTGGTTCACTCTATATGAAAACAGAACAATTACAGAAGCTAAGTAACTTCGTTTAACATTTATTAAAATCTTATTGTGTACCAACCTCTGTGCTAAACTTTGGAAATGGAAAGTGAACAGAGTATGATCCTGCTCCTTCAGAATAACACATTCTATCAGTAGAGAGGAACAGTGACAGTAATGTAAAGTACTATAATGAAATCACATACAAGGGGTTACAGAAGGACAGACAGGGAAGCCCCAAAATATGTCTTTCCTAAAACTGAGAAAGATCTACCCCCAAAAAGCCTTCCAAAGTAAGAATTATGTAAAAAATAATAATAAAAGCCAATATCATTGACTATTCCCTCTGGTCCAGACACAGCACTTGGGCATCATTCTCACTGAGTGCCCACAACCACCCGATGTGTACAGAACCATTACCATCCCCATTTTATAATGTAAATAACATGTTGTAAGTCACCATGGAGGTTTGAGAGTTGTCAGTATTCCCACATTCCCCTAGCTCTTTTCCTTTTTTATAAGTTATAAATTTTTTTAAACTTTATAACATTTGTTGAAGTCTATCTTCCTCTTATCTTTATTTTTGATACAACTCCCCCATTATAGTGTATACTACTAGAAGACAATGACCCGTATCTAATTCCAATCTAAAGCAATGCACACAGTAGGCCCTCAGTAAATTGTTTTGAATAGAATCATTCTAAAATGGTACAAATTAGAGCTGTAAAAATAGCTGTTATATAATTTTAGTTCTCAGATGCTGAAGGAAGAGAGAATGATAACTGAAATAACAGCTTGAGTATAACGTCTTTATGATGCCCTAGGACATGAACAGCAGATACTGAAGGAGGAGAGTGATAATATAAGGGGCCTAATAAAAACTTAGCTGGTTTCTCAGTACTTCCATTGTGCTCTGGCACACTTCAGTTTCACCCTTGGGTTATGTTCTTCCATTTGCATACTGTGACTCCTAAGTTAAAATTTATTTTATGGTATCTTGTCCAAGCACATAACCCTCAATTCTGAGATGGGTTCTACCTTTCTGGGCTACAGAAGCCCTTTCTGGGCTGCTTCTCCTCTCCTCCATTTCTACACCCTTGCCTTGTGTTCACACTTGGTTTTCTCTGATAAACAGGGTAAGAAGCATCTCTAGGTTTCATACCATGAGATCTCTCAATACTGATACTGCCTGCTTCTGGAAGGGGCCATCCAGGACCTTGAACTTCTTCTCCAGCTCCACAACCTCTGAACTGTGCAAGAAAGTGGAACATGTAGAAATGGGATTGATACCATGATGCTGGCTCATGTTCTGCTTTCCCTGGGAGTGAGAGCAATGATAGAAGATCAAGAGACTTTTGCCACTCTCCCACTACTCAGACAAATTAGAGTCACAAAAAGAAAGCTAATATTTTTTAAAAATTAGAATTGGTATAAATGACCATGCTTAGTTTCAATGGTGTTCAAGTTTTAACTATGAGGCCAAAGTTTTTTAGAGCCAAAAAGATTTCTTACTTCTTATCAACTCTACCGTTCATTGGACAGATGAAGATGATAGGGAAATGGTATAGTAATCCTGGCAGAGAAATCTTAGGGCTGAAAGCCTCACAGAAACCTTCCAGCCATGCCAAGAAGGGTTGCTCTGAAAAACTATATCTGAGGGAAAGTGGATGACTTGTTCTTGTGCCCTAGAAAATATCTGTTCTAGTTTTGAGCATAATTCTTAATTTTTTAAAATTTTAATTTTTTTATGTTATGTTAGTCACCATACAGTAGTACATGATAGTGATCCATGATTCATTGTTTTCATATAACACCTAGTGCTCCATGCAATACATGCCCTCCTTAATACCCATCACTGGGCTAAGCCATCCTCCAACCCCCCTCCCTTCTAAAACCCTCAGTTTGTTTCTCGGAGTCCATAGTCTCTCATGGTTTGTTTCACCCTCCAATTTCCGCCCCCTTCTTTTTCCCTCCTTCTCCTAATGTCCTCCATGCTATTCCTTATGCTCCACAAATAAATGAAACCACATGAAAATTGACTTTCTCTGCTTGACTTATTTGACTTAGCATAATCTCCTCCAGTCCCATCCATGTTGATGTAAAAGTTGGGTATTCATCTTTCCTGATGGCTGAGTAATATTCCATTGTATGTATGGACCACATCTTCTTTATACATTCATCTGTTGAAGGGCATCTCGGCCCTTTCCACAGTTTGGCTACTGCGGACATTGCAGCTATGAACATTGGGGTGCATATGGCCCTTCTTTTCACTACATCTGTGCCTTTGTGGTAAATACCCAGGAGTGTAATTGCTGGGTCATAGGGTAGCTCTGTTTTTAATTTTTTGAGGAGCCTCCACACTGTTTTCCAAAGTGGCTGTACCAACTTGCATTCCCACCAACAGTGTAAGAGGGTTCCCTTTTCGCCACAACTTCTCCAACATCTGTTGTTTCTTCCCTTGTCAATTTTTGCCATTCTAACTGGTGTTAATTGTAGGAGACCTCAATACTCCACTCTCAGCAACAGACAGATCATCTAAGCAGAAAATCAGTAAAGAAACAAGAGCTTTGAATGACATACTGGACCAGATGGACCTCATAGATATATCCAGAACATTCCAATCTAAAACAACAGAATACGCATTCTTCTCAAGTGCACATGGAACTTTCTCCAGAAGAGACTACATACTGAATCACAAATCAGGTCTCAACCGATACCCAAAGATTGAGATTATTCCCTGCATATTCTCAGACCATAATGCTCTAAAACTGGAACTCATCACAGAAAAAAATTTGGAAGAAATTCAAACACTTGGAAGCTAAAGACCACTCTTCTCAAGAATATTTGGGTGAACCAGGAAATCAAAGAAGAACTTAAACAATTCATGGAAACCAATGAGAATGAAAACACATCGGTCCAAAACCTATGGGATACTGCAAAGGTGGTCTTAAGAGGGAAATACATAGTCATCCAAGCCTCACTCAAAAAAAAATAGAAAATTCCTGAATTCACCAACTAAATTTACACCTTAAAGAACTGGAGAAAAAACAACAAATTGATGCCTAAGCCACGCATTAGAAGAGAAACAATTAAGGTCAGAGCAGAGATCAATGAATTAGAAACCAGAAACACAGTAGATCAGATCAATGAAACTAGAACACATCAATGAAACTAGAAGCTAGTTCTTTGGAAGAATTAATAAGATTGATAAACCACTGGCCAGACTTATCCAAAAGAAAAGAGAAAGGACCCAAATTAATAAAACTATGAAGGAAAGGGGAAAGATCACAACTAACATCAAAGAAATAGAAACAATTATTAGAAATTATTATCAACAACTATATGCCAATAAGCTGAGCAACCTGGATGAAATGGATGCTTTCTTGGAAACCTATAAACTACCAAGACTGAAACAGGAAGAAATTGACAACCTGAATAGGCCAATAACCAGTAACGAGATTGAAGCAGTGATCAAAAACCTCCCAAAAAATAAGAGTCCAGGGCCTGATGGATTCCCTGGGGAATTCTACCAAACATTTAAGAAGAAAGAATACTTATTCCACTGAAGCTGTTTCAAAAAACAGAAACAGAAAGCAAGCTTCCAGACTCATTCTATGAGACCACCATTACCTTAATCCCCAAACCAGGCAAAGACCCCATCAAAAAGGAGAATTTCAGACTGATATCCCTGATGAATATGGATTCCAAAATCCTCAACAAAATCCTAGCTAATAGGATCCAACAATACGTTAAAAGGATCATCCACCACGACCAAGTGGGATTTATCCCTG
Source organism: Leptonychotes weddellii (assembly GCF_054177405.1). Classification (NCBI taxonomy): domain Eukaryota; kingdom Metazoa; phylum Chordata; class Mammalia; order Carnivora; family Phocidae; genus Leptonychotes; species Leptonychotes weddellii. The sequence continues at coordinate 129,102,527 of NC_138372.1, forward strand.
GGATGCAAGGGTGGATCAACATCTGCAAATCAATCAGTGTGATAGAACACATTAATAAGAGGAGAGAGAAGAACCATATGGTCCTCTCAATTGATGCAGAAAAAGCATTTGACAGAATACAACACCCTTTCCTGATTAAAACTCTTCAGAGTATAGGGATAGAGGGAACATTCCTCAAGTTCATAAAATCCATCTATGAAAAACCCACAGCAGGGGCACCTGGGTGGCTCAGTCGTTAAGCGTCTGCCTTCGGCTCAGGTCATGGTCCCAGGGTCCTGGGATCGAGCCCCGCATCGGGCTCTCCACTTAGCGGGAAGCCTGCTTCTCCCTCTGCCTCTCCCCCTGCTTGTGATCCCTCTCTCACTGTGTCTCTCTGTCAAATAAATAGGTAAAATCTTAAAAAAAAAAAAAAAAAAAGAAAAAGAAAAACCCACAGCAAATACCATCCTCAATGGGGAAAAACTGAGAGCCTTTCCCTTAAGATCAGGAACACGTCAAGGATGCCCACTCTCACCACTATTGCTCAACATAGTACTAGAAGTCCTAGCAACAGCAATCAGACAACAAAAAGAAATAAAATGTATTCAAGTTGGCAAAGAAGTCAAACTCTCTCTTTTCACAGATGACATGATACTTTATGTGGAAAACCCAAAAGACTCCACCCCCAAATTATTAGAATTCAGCAATTCAGTAATGTGGCAGGATACAAAATCAATGCACAGAAATCAGCTGCTTTCTTATACACCAACAATTCAACTGTAGAAAGAGAAATTAGAGAATTGATTCCATTTACAATAGCACCAAAGGCCATAAGAGACCTCGGAATAAACCCAACCAAAGAGGTAAAGGATCTATACTCTAGGAACCTCAGAACACTCATGAAAGAAATTGAAGAAGACACAAAAAGATGGAAAAACATTCCATGCTCATGAATCAGAAAAATAAACATTGTTAAAATGTCTATGCTACCTCAAGCAATCTCTACAGACCTTCAACGCCATCCTGATCAAAATTCAAATGATGTTTTTCAAAGTGCTGGAACAAACAATCCTAAAATTTGTATGGAATCAGAAAAGATCCTGAATTGCCAAGGAAATGTTGAAAAAGAAAAACAAAGCTGGGGGCATCATGCTGCCTTATTTCAAGCTATATTACAAAGCTGTGATCACCAAGACATCATGGTACTGGCACAAAAACAGACATATAGACCAATGGAACAGAATAGAGAGCCCAGATATGGACCCTCAAATCTATGGTTAAATAATCTTCGACAAAGCAGGAAAAAAATATGCAATGGAAAAAGGACAGTCTCTTTAATAAATGGTGCTGGGAAAATTGGACAGTTATATACAGAAGAATGAAACTGGACCATTCTCTAACACCATTCACAAAGGTAAACTCAAAATGGATGAAAGACCTCAATGTGAGATAGGAATCCGTCAAAATCCTAGAGGAGAACATAGGCAGTAACCTCTTCGACATTGGCAACTTCTTTCAAGATATATCTCCAAAGGCAAGTGAAACAAAAGCAAAAATGAACTTTTGGGACTTCATCAAGATAATTCTTAATTTTTATAGAGAATGCTCCAAGAGATACTTTTCTATTATCTATTTAATACTAGTCATGCAAATTATCTTCTAATAAATTTCTTAATTTACTGAAGCAGATGGCATATATTTCTCTATCCACTAGAACTCCATTACTAGAAAAGGCTGTTTCCAGGTTTTAGTCTGTCAGATAATAATGGTAATAGTAAAAATAGCAGCAGTTCCCAGTTATTAGCTACTTCATTTTAATTATCTTAGAGATTATCTCACTAAATCTTCACAACATTTAATTAAAGTAGGTGCTACTTTATTTTCTACTTTGTAGCTTAAAACTGATACTTAAATAAGATAGTAACTGGACAAAAATTACACGTAAGTGGTAGAGACAGAACTTGTGTTCTGATAACCTGCAGAGTCTTATCTCATGTGAATGCTCTTGCTGGTGGAGCCTGCCCTTAGCAACTCAGGTTTATGACTATAAAAGATACAAAATAATAAAGTAAAAATATAATGGATTCAATGAAAAAGTACACCAAGTATTTCTTATCTAATAATTTTCTAATATTTGTCATTTACAGATCACTTCAGTACACAAAATATAACAAATTCATTGAGTACATATACTTCAAGTACTAGTGTATGTGGTAGAGATAAAAGAGGTGATAAAACAGAAAATCTCTGCTGTTGTGGATCTTAAGGGGGAAACAGAAAATAAAGATAAATAAGATATATTAGAGAATGGTAAGAGCTAAAAGAAAAAAAAAATAATGTTCTGGTTCAAGATGGCAATCAGGAGAATCTCAAACTCACCTCCTCCAAAAGATACACAGATTCTACAGCTACATATGCAGCAATCTCCTCTGATTGAACCCCTGAACTAGCTGAGTGACTTTTACATATGGAGTAAATGAAGAAAAAACCCAAATCCAAGTGGGTAGGAGAAGCTTAGACAATCTCACCACAAACCCCACCACCAGCATGACAAGGGACAATTGGGAGGGGATTCAAAGCCCTGAGCTGTTCCCTAAGGAGGTAAGGGTTTGAACCCCACATCTGGCACAACTTTTAAGACCTGCATCTGAGAGACAAGTCCCCAAAACATCTAGCTTGAAAGCTAACTTCTGGCTTGCATCCGGAAGATCCACAAGGCTATACCAAATTGAGAAACTGTTTTCTTAAAGTGCTCACACACATGGACTCATCTAGCAAAGGCAGCTGACTGAAAAGCACCCAGAATTTTTGTGGAAGAAGCTTATTTTAAACTATTGGCTTGAGGCGCAGACATCCTAATTTAACACACATTTAGAGGCCTATGAAATATATTTCAAAAATTGAGGCATCTGAGTGCCATTTTTATGCTCTCCCCCTGCCTGGTTCCAGCTCACCAGTATCTCCTGGAAAGCAGCTTCTATACTCATCTGGTTCCCTGAGTTCTGTGGCTGCTACCCATGAGATAATCTCTCGATTGTCTAGCTCTGGTAGCCAGTGGGGCTTATGCTCATGGGTGATAGGATTGTAACAAACAGAAGTTTTTAGCTGGTAACCTCTCCTGGGCCACAATAGAGAAGTAACAGGCTGAGGTGCCTACTCTCAAGGAATTAGAAAACAAAAGAAATGAAGCCCAAATTAATAGAAGGGAGAAAATAACAAAGATCAGAGCAAAAATAAATAATATACAGACAAAAAAATTAGTGAAATTAAGAGCAGTGTATTTCAAGATACATAAAATTCATAAATCTTTAGCTGGACTGATCAAGAAAAAAGAGGACTCAAAAATCAGAAATGAAAGAAGGCTGTTAAAACTGATACCACAGGAATACAAAGGATCATAAGAGACTACTATGAACAATCATGTGCCATATTGGACAACTCACAAAAGAAAAAATCCTAGAAATGTACACACTACCAAGACTGAATCATGAAGAAATAAAAAATCTGAACAGATAGACAGTAAGGAAAATCAATCAGTGACCAAAATTTCCCAAAAAACAAAAGTCCAGGCCCACAAGTCTTCACTGGTGAATTCTATCAATCATTTAAAGAAGAATGAATACTATCCTTTTTAAAATTTTCCACAAGAATGGAAGAGGAACACTTCCAAAATCATGTATGAGGACAGCATTACTGTGATCCTTAAACCAAACAAGGATGCCACAAGCGAAGTAAGTTATTGGCCAAAATTGCTAATGAATATAGATGTAAGAATCCTCAGCAAAAAAATAGCAAAACAACTTCAACAATAAAAAGATGACATACCATGATCAAGTGGGATTTATTCCATGGGTGCAAAAATGATTCAACATACATAAATTAATCGACATGATGAACCACATAAACAAAATGAAGGATAAAAATCCTATTTGTCTCAGTAGTTGCAGAAAAAGCATCTAACAAAATTCAACATCTTTTTATGATAAAAACTCAAAATGGGCACAGGGGAAACATAACACAACGAAGGCAATATG
>NC_138372.1:129106639-129134664 GCF_054177405.1 Leptonychotes weddellii
AAAAAAAAAAAAAAAAGTTGCAAATAGTCATTATGAATTTTTTTCTTTTAAATAAATTCATACAAAGAAAGAGGAATAGAAAGCAATGGTGGTGACCAGCAAGAGGAATAACTACATTCATCTTAATGTGTGTGTGCCAGTTCTGTTTACATTAACATTGGAAAACTCCAAACCTGGCATCCAGAACCTCAGATCTGCAGTCAGAATGTCTTGATATAGGCACATGGAAGTCAAAAGGTTTCTTTTCTTTCCCCTTTTAAAAGCTATACATTAAAGTTGTTTTTCTTTTGTACTGTCACAGAACTTTTATATTCTCGGTCCTAGCTGTGAAAAAATCTGAAGAGGAAGAAACTCAATTTGCAGTCCAACATAAAGGGAGGAAATTTCTAAAATAAATAATCCAATAGTTTTTGCATTTTTAATTTTTCATTTTTTTAAATAACCAGAAAAAGTATAAAGTGACAAAAAATGTCATTGATGAACAATACATTAAAACTGGAAAAAAGGAAAAAGACATCACAAAATTTTAAAATTTATATGAAGATCATAATTTAACATAAAAATACATTCTATGGATTTGTTATCTCAATAAATATGAAAAAAATTAACAAAAAGCATAGTTTTGGCAATCAATATCTTTTGATGTTAAATAAGCTTTTTTATATTGATGTGCAGTGATGGGCAAAATTTTGCTAATTTTCTCTAAGATCAGAAAAAAGACCGGATGCCCACTATTTCTACTTTTTTCCACATAGTGTTGAAGGTCTTAGCCAGAGCAATTAGGCAAGAAAAAATAAAGTGTCCAAATTGGAAAGGAAGAAGTAAAACTGTCACTACTTGCAAATGATATATATAGAAAACCCTAAGAATCCACCAAATAACTGTTAGAATAAAGAAATTCAGCAAAGTTGTCAGATACAAAAATCAATACACAAAAATTTGTTGTTTCTGTACACTAATAATAAACTATCAAAAAGAAATTAAGGAAACAACCCCATTTAGAACTGCATCAAAAATAAAATATGTAGGAATAAACTTAACCAAGGTGATGAAAGACCTGTACACTGAAAACTATAAGCATGAAAGAAACTGAAGACACAATTAAATAGAAATATACTCCCTCTTCATGGATTGGAAGAATATCATTAAGATGTCCTTAATACCCTGAGCAATCTACACATTCAATGCAATCTCTACCAAAATTCCAATGGCATTTTTCACAGAAATAGAACACATACTCCTAAAAATGTATATGGTTTCACAGAAGACCATATAAATGCTGAATATACCAATCTATCTTTAGAAAGAAGAAAGCTGGAGGCATCATCCTCCCTGATTTCAAATTTTATTTAGCTACAGTAATCAAAATAGTATGGTGTTTGCCTCAAAACAGACATATATATATCAATGGAATGGAAGAGAGCCCAGAAACAAACCCTTACATGTATGGTGAATTAATTTATGACAAATGAATCAATATACAATGGGGAAATAATGTTTTCAATAAATGGCGCTGGACAGCCACAGGCAAAAAAAAGTGAAATTGAGCACTATCTTATGCCATACATAAAAATTAACTCAAAATGGATAAAATAATGTAAAACCTGAAACAGAGAAACTCATGGAATGAGACACAGGTAGTTAGAGTTCCTTGACATCGGTGTTGGCCATGATTTTTGGATGGGACACCAAAAAAAAGGCAACAAAAGCAAAAGCAAACAAGTAGGATTACATCCATCTAAGAAGCTTCTACACAGCAAAAGAAATTAAAAAAAAAAAAGGCAACCAACCAAATGAGAGAAAATATTTGCAAATCCTATCTCCGATAATGAGTTAATTTCTAAAATATATAAAGAACTACAACTCAATAGCTATATATATAAAATTTAAAAATGGGCTGAAAATCTAAATAGATGTTTTTCCAAGTAAGACATACCGATGGCCAATAGGTATATAAAAAAGTGTTCAGTGTCACTAATAATCAGGGAAATGTAAATTAAAACCACAGAGATATCACTTCACACCAGTTAGAATGGCTATCATGAAGAAGACAAGAGGTTACAAGTGTTAGTGAGGATAAACAGAGAACCCTTGTACACCACTGATGGAAATTAGTGCAGCCACTATGAAAAACAATAGAGAGGTTTCTCAAAAAATTAAAAATAGAACTACCATATCATGCAGCAATTCCGCTTCTGGATAGTCATCCAAAGGTAACAAAAAACACGTACCTGAAAAGATCTATGTGCCCTCATGCTTATTTATAGTAGCCAAGAGACAGAAGTAACTTAATTGTTTACCAAAGAATGAATAACGGAAACGGGGTACACATACATACATAATCTGGCCATAAAAAAGAATTAGATCTTGCCATTTGCAACAACATAGATGGACCTTTAGAGTATTATGCTAAGAGAAAGAAGTCAGAGAAAAACAGATACTATTTAATTTCATTTATATGTGGAATCTAAATACACACATTATAGATACAGATAACAGATTGGTGGTTGCCACTGGCAGGAAGTGGGGTGTGTGCACATGGGTAAAAGGTGTCAAAGGGGGCGCCTGGGTGGCTCAGTTGGTTAGGCGACTGCCTTCGGCTCGGGTCATGATCCTGGAGTCCCGGGATCGAGTCCCGCATCGGGCTTCCTGCTCGGCAGGGAGTCTGCTTCTCCCTCTGACCCTCCCCCCTCTCATGTGCTCTCTCTCATTCTCTCTCTCTCAAATAAATAAATAAAATCTTTAAAAAAAAAAAAAAGGTGTCAAAGGGCACAAATTTCCAGTTATAAAATACGTAAGTCACAAGATAAAACGTCTTTATAGTCATGGTGACTGTAATTAATACTATATTGTGTATCTTAAAGTTGCTTAGAGAGTATATCATAAAAGTACTCATCACAAGCAAAAACATTCTTAACTATGTGTGGTGATGGATGTGAATTAGACTTGTGGTGGTAGATTATGGGGCACCTGGGTGGCTCAGTCAGTTAAGTGTCTGACTCTTGATTTCAGCTCAGGTCATGATTTCAGGGTCATGAGATAAAGCCCTACATTGGGCTCTGCACTGAACGTGGAGTTGGCTTGAGATTCTCTCTCTCCCTCTTCCTCTCCCCCCACACACTTGCACTTTCGCTTGCACTCTCTCCCCCACCCCCATCTCCCCCCACTTGCACTCTCGCTTGCACTCCCTCTCTCTCTCTCTCTCTCTCTCAAAATAAAAACCTTAAAAAAAAAAAAAGACTTGCCGTGGTGATTTCACAATACAAACATGAAACCATGTTGTACACCTAAAACTGAGAATGTTACACGTCAATTATATCTCAATAATATAAATGGAACAGAAAAGATAGAGGACATGACAAAAAGACCAATTTCAGATGGAGTGACCAAGGAAGGCCTTATAGAAAAGGTGACTTTTGTGTGATGCGCTGTGAAGGTAGGGGAATACACCATGAGCATATCTAGGGGAAGAATATTTGGCCAGAAAACCAATGCAAAGGCCCTGAGGTGCAAGCATGACTGATACTTTGAAGAAGCAGAGAGAAGGTTCATATCCCTGAATTAGAATGGTTGAGGAGAATGTAAGAGGAAAGATCATATTGGTAATGGAAAGCCAGGACCTATAGGGCTTACTTGGTTATGGCAACCAATTTGGAGTTTAATCTGAGTGAAAACAGAAGGCTCTTGACCGATTTTAAGCAAAGGAGCAATAGGATTTGACTTCCATTTCAACAGGATCACTCCAGCTAGAGAACAGGCTAATGAGGGACGAAGGGCGGAAGCACAAAGGCAAGTTAGGAGGGATCTGCACTAACATTTAGGCAAAAGATACGGTGGCTTGGACGACATAGCAGCTGCACAAGTGCTAAGAAGTGGTTCTATCTTTTAAAGTAAAGCCACTAGAATTTGGTCACGTATTCAAGGAGGGATGTGAGGAATAGTCAAAGAGAAATAATGTACGGCTTTTCAGTACCTGGAGGGATAGAGTTTTCATTTACTGAAACAGTGGACTGCAGAAGGAGCTGTTTGAGGTGAACAAGATTAGTTTCTTGTTTTTCACATTAACTTGAGATATGTAATAGAAATCTAACAGGGAATGTGAGTAGGCAGGCATATATATCAATCTGGAGTAGAAGAGAGATGAAGTTGGGCCTCGTTAGTATACTGATGGTATTTTACAGTCAAAAGTTAGAGGAAACCAAAGGAGACATGAAATGAAGAAAGGAGATCCAAAATAGCCCTGAATACTCCATGTTTTAGAAGCTATGAGGGTGGTAAGGAGACTGAACAAGCAAAGGTGACCAAAAATGATCAGAGATATAGGAAGGAAAGAACAAAAAGGATTGGTTTTCTGCAATCAACAGAAAGAAAGTGCTTGAGGAAAGAGAAAGTAGTTCAATATGTAAAGTGTGGTAAGAACTGAAAACTGATCATTAGATTTGGTGATGCAAATGCTTTGTAAGAGTGGTAGAGATAAGTCTGGTTAGGGTGGATTCAAGAGAGAATGGAACAGAGAAATGGGCAGAGCATAGGGAAATCTTTGGCATAAAAAGAGAGAAGCATCAATAGTTGGAAGAGTTAGGTAGAAAGGAGAAAGGTTTTTCGCTTTCTGAAGGGAGAAGTAATATGTTCTTATGGCGATAGGAATAATCCTGTATAGAGACGAGAATTGGTAATGCAGGAGAGAGAAGGGACAGTTCCTAGAGTAGGAACAGGAATGGGACCTAGTACATTAGCAGAAGGGGGTTGTCTGCCAGGAGAATAGAAATAGCAGTATATAATAGAATATAAAAGCAGAGCAATAGGGAGGTGGGATAGCCAGGGTAATCATCACATTTCACTACCAAAAGCTAGTAGATGGAACACAGAAATTCAAGAATGAGAGATAACATCCAATAATAAAGCAGCTGAGTTCCCCAAGTTTATTTGATCTTTTGTTGTAGTGCACCTTCACCTTCTCCCAAAACATTGTTCCATATGACTAATTCATGTGTTATCCAGTAGTTTCTACAATATGTGCCACTTCCACCGTCAATAGGTCAAGCTGAATACTCAATTATTTTTCAAATGTATACACACAGAGACACACACACATCATGAGCTTAGGTTATGATAATTCAAGATAATTTACCTATTTCAGTAATAAAGTCAGTAATTTCAAAGTTTGAGTTCACTGACTTTACAGAAACAGGAAAGAGTTTGGGTTAGGTCAGGGCAAGATGACGGTCAAAAGTGAAGAGCTCCCATATGAATTCAGGATCCTAGAAGACCTGTATTCTTGTCGAAAGTATGAGTTAGGAATAATCTGTCAACTATCAAAAATAATGAAAAGTTTGCCTTTCTCGGTTTTGGCTTAAGGTTGAGGTAAGAGGTCTTCTTTAATAACCTGCAATCCCAAACTCTACCCACACATAAGTTTGCATTTAAATTTCTATTGCCATACATAGCTCACACCCCTGGGGCACTTGGGAAATCTTAAAGAAAAAGTTAAGTGACTTAAATCATGTTCCTTAGTAGAAGACCTTGAGATGAGAATCTGTATGCAAAAGCAAGTACTCTCCAAGAGAAACCAGTTAGACAAGTCAGGGAAATAGGACAGGGAAGAGAAAAAAAAAAAAAAAGACCCCTAAACCTGCAACCTTAGGCATAGACCTAGCTCCAGCCTGCTCCTATGATCCTACACTCAAGAGTATAAATTATGCTTTTAAATCTGTGCTGCCTCAAAGCAAGTGAGCTGAGCTTTTTTACTTTTGCACCAGTCAGTCATAGGCTACAATCCACCTAGCTGGTGGTTTGGTACATAACTCAGACAGTTTGACTCTCAGTCTATGAAAAGAGAAATAAAATAGCTCCATTAGCCCAAAGAGTGTCATCTCAAGGAGCATACAGATGTGAACCATAAGAGGCAAAGCACACAGAAATTGGGAGATGGATACACATAACCTGTAAAAAGGATCAGGGGGAATCTAGGTGGAACACCAGCAGCTTTTAGTATTCAATCCCTTCTGGAGAGTTTTTCTCCCAACACAATTTACATTTGAACTTAAAAGACAACAACAAAAAAATTGAACATGTGCTCAAATCCAAGTTACAAATATATGAGAGTAAACAACTTACTATGAGTGGAAGTCACCAGACACATCCTAAGAATTTCTTAAGCTAGAAGTATCAATTAGAGATATTTACAATTAGTCATACAAAAGCACTTATAGAAAAGAAAAAACACTAATGGTATATCTAGAAGTGAAAACAAAGGATTATACTTAGGAAAAATTCAGTGAGTTAAAGGCAGATGAGACACATCTAGAGAGTGGTGGTTCAGAAGTAGACAGGCAGAACTCACTGCAAGTAACTTATAGAGATAATAAAGAGCATCAGAGGCTTCTTGGGCAGAATGACAAAGCCAACCTATGTTTAGGCTTCCTGAAGGAGATGGTAGAGGGAATGGTAGGAGAATAGCTGAGAGTTATTCAGAATTGATCAGCTACTTAGATTTTCAGATACAGCATACATCCTTAAAAACAACAGCAACAACACCACCACCACCAAACCTGTACGTTTCCTAAAGAAACAGAAGAACAAAAAGAATCTTGAAAAAAGGAAGCACAAATGGACTGAGAACAAACTTTTGAACAATAAAACAGAAGCCAGAAGCTAGTATATTATGGTAGAAACAGCTTGCATGTGCATGTTTTGCTGTTATGCATGCACATGAGCATGCACGTAAACACATACACATACGATGAATCTACAACTATTCATGGGCTAAAAGGTATTCAGAATTTAATTATACCCAGTATACACATTCCATACCTCAAGAGAATTTTCTTAAAGATAAACATTTAACTCACAAAAATTTAAAAATAGAGATCATTTTGTAATAAGGTCTCATAATAAATATCCAGCTTCTGAACAAACATGGCCAAAGAGGGGACCTTACCATTTTTAAGATATTAATTACAAAAAATTCTACCCACGTTTTCTGAAGTAGAAGCCTATCCAGAGTTAATGCATGAACTTAAAAGTCATAAAAATGCATTTAATTGACTTTTAGAAACCAAAGTTAATCATCTCTTTTAATTATATAAGCATTTCTTTTCAAAGACAAAATCTTACATTTCTATGAAAAATTTCATAATTATTAGAGACAGATATTTGAAGTATCAAGTTATTTTGTTAGAGCTGAATTCTTAAAACTAAATTGTAATACCAGTTAAAAAGTGGTTGTTATACATGGACAAAACCTATTTTATAGTTGTGTGTTGAAAAGGGGAGAATTAGTACACGTCAAGTAGATATATATAATGTGTGTGTACCCATATACACATAAAATACTATACATGTTTTTATATTTAAATGTAAAATTATATATATTTTAAGTTGTTATTTAAATTCTATTAGTTAACATACAGCATAATATATATATATTATTTTAACTAAAGACAAGCTTTGAGGAACTAAAAGTTAGCAGTAATTATTTGGAATTGTTATTAAGTCTCCCCTCATCCAATAGCATTTTAACTTCCTTTATTATCCAGAGTAACAGTAAAATTATATAACAAGTATATAGTTGAGGAACAATTTGTCAATCTGACAAAATGTAATAAACTTTCCAAAGTATACTGCAGAGAATTACATTACAGCAGGAAAATTAGAACTTCACAGTTTCTTCCTTGTCCTGAACACTTTCAGGTTGATAAGGGACCAACCTCAAGACATTAGTATCAAATTTATCTGCATACATCCCCTTTTTCTATAGCAGAAATTGGTTACTCCCCTTTTTGGCTACTCCTGCTTTCTGGCCCCCAAACCAACCTTAGTCTGAGATAGTCAATACTGTACACGGATAGTTGTAACTCTATGTACATGGGCTCAACTTCCTGTCCTGGCTCAAACAGAATCTGATCTTCTCCTCAGACAGCGATAATTAGGCTACCTCCTCATCACCAAACCCTGTTCTTAGACTTGAGTTTCAGACTGTTTTTCCCCACTACTAGAACTGTGGACTGACAGTCATACTTATTCCCCTCTCAAGGTCCTAAAGGGAAGTCCTAAATTGATCAACGATGAATACAACGAAATGAATATATCAAACATTCTGTATGAACATCTTGAATAGTACTTGGAACAGTCTGTTACATTTGCTTATATAGAGAGCAATCCTCACATCACAAGCCTCTCTAGAGAGAAATTATTTTATTACTCTCTGTATTCCAAGTACCTAGCAGTATCTGACTCATGGTAGTCTCTCCAACATTTTTTTTTTTTAAAGATTTTATTTATTTATCTGACAGAGAGACACAGCGAGAGAGGGAACACAAGCAGGGGGAGTGGGAAAGGGAGAAGCAGGCTTCCTGCTGAGCAGGGAGCCCGATGCGGGCCTGGAACCCAGGACCCTGGGATCATGACCTGAGCCGAAGGCAGACGCTTAACGACTGAGCCACCCAGGCGCCCCTCTCCAACATTTTTTGAATAACTGTTATGTGTTATGACATGAAAAATTATTTAGTAATTTTATATTACTTCAAAGTTGAAATGCTTGCTGTTTGACTTCCCCTGGATACTCTTATTTTGAGTTTCAGGCACTAGGTCTTAGATTCAGCTGTAATATGGTGCCCCTTGCTTGAGCATCTGTGTTGACTGATGTCTAAAGAGGCCACCTATTAGTGCACCCAAAGACTACCACCGATAAGGATGAACTTATTATTACTTTTCAGCAACTAGTTAATCTCCACACACCTGAAGAAGAGTCAAGGGAAAAGCCTAGAATAGGGCTTCTTCTACTAAGTCAAATTATGTCTCCCACTGAAGAAAATAGAGATTTGAAATTCTGGGGAATATGTTGGGATCATCTAGGTAGAGGAAAATTGTGATCTACCTGCTATTTGTAAGGCAACTGTTCAATTTCTAGTTTTAAAGGTAAAATAAACATTAAGCTATTGAAAATGCAAGTATGGCATTGATTATAATATTAATTAGCATTCAGTAGGAACTTAACTGGCACAGTTCCAAACACTTTCTATGGATTAACTCAAACATTACAGAAACCCTTAAGAGGTAGGTCCCCTATATAATGGCCATTGTATAATAAGGAAATAGACACAGATAAGTAATTTTCTTCAATTTACTCACTTAGTAAGTGGCAGAATTGGAATTCCAGGTCAAGTGGTGGGTTAAATTGTAACAAAGAGCATAGACCAAATAAGAATCGAGCAACGAAACCAGAGTGACTCCCTGGGGAAAGAAACTGCTGTGATGTAAAAAATTTGAGGCAAGGATCCTAAGATTTGGATTTCATAGCCCTATACCTTTTTTTTTTTTTTTTAATTGGAGGAGCTGACATAGGACTGCAAGACTTAAATTTAAAAAAAAAAAAAAAAGCCTACCATATATAACTACCTTTTCTTTTAAATTAAAGGAAATAGTAACACCAAAAATAGGAAGCATATGATTTCAAGATTTAAAAAAACCAATGTTTAGATATGATAAATTTAAAAGTATGGAAAAAATACTATATTGGCCTTAATTATTATTTCCCATTTTCTTTGTCCTCTGTGTAGCAATGTTACATGTTCTGGTGCTAAAAGACAAAAAGGGGAGAAGGTTTGGAAAGACTGTGTGGTTGAGAAAGAAAGCAAGCTTACTCTCATTCTTCTACCCTTCTCTGGTCTCCCCCATGAACACTCATCCTTCATTTGTCAACTTAAATGCTGCTTATTTAACTCTTGAGATCATCTAAAGCTCAGCTCTGTAAGGGGAAAACTGGGACCTGGAACAGCTCACCACTGCATCGTGTAAGTTCTAACAGTGCACCTGAGTGAGCAGTGCTTAATTAATCTCTATTTTTAAAATGCTTAAGTGTATACATAACATTGCTACTTCCACTGCAGAGATACTAGAAATTGCATATTTACAATAATTACAGCAAGTCAAAACTCAGAAATCATGAGAGTTATAAAGTTTTCTCTTTCATTTCAATCAAAAGAAAGTACTTTATATACAAATGTGGGTGATAATATGTGTAAGGATAAAGCATGAAATCATTTTTTAAATGATTCTTCTTTTAATAATCAAAGTTTTAAAGAATCTTTACCTATGGACATGTGTTATTTCTCCTTGCAATATATCAGCTAAGAAAGGCTGGGGAAGAGTTAATATATCTAATATCTGGTTATGTCCTTAAAAGCCTATTTTTGCTATATTTCAGGACATTTTTTGTTGACATCAATATCTAAATTGACTTAAGAATATCTCCTCTCCTATTAACTGAAGTTTTCGATTCTTTTGTATATTTAATGCTAGAATCTACCATTTTCTCCAAATGTGCTTTCTTTCTAAGAGTAAGTATGAACTGGAAATCAGGATTACTATTGATTTGATACATTTTCCTTGGTTTCTCTAATCTTGTTCTGTGCATGCTCTAAGTAGTCCAGCCAGGTTTTGCAGAATTAGTACTGAATCTTCTCAGAGAGAAAGTCCAACTTAGAATTTCTCACTATGTTCAAACTGCCGTTGATTCAAACAAACTGTAACACTTGTCTATCCTTGATTTAAAAATAAAAGTGGTTAGAAAAAGACCATTATTTTGAAAAAGAAGTTCAACCTAAGTGGCAGAGGAATGAGTATAATACAGAAAACTTAAAACTATCAAGCTTTTTGTAAGTGGTTGTTATTCCATGGTGAGAAGTAGTCAAAAAACAAGATCTTATTATCACTGAATTTTGATAAAAGGAATTTGATGCATGGATTCTTTTTTAATTTGGAAAGATACATTACAATTTAGAAGCAGCCATGAGTTTCCTGGTAATATAAACCAATTGTTTAGAGAGAATTAAATTATTACTAGTAAGCCTTACTGTAGAAAGGTAACTAATTATAATTATAGGTTTAAGTCTATTTGATTCTTTCTGTCACTACCTTATCAATTATTATAGCCTGAACAAAATTTGGCTGGCCTACTGTTCATGTAACTCATATTCCTGGAATGTAAGTTATGAAAAATTAGTTTTTCTTTATCTACCTAATCTTATGATCATATCAATTTCTTTCTAATTTTCCTACAAATCTTAGTCCATGTGACAAGAGTATGAAGGTAAAATTTACAAAGAAAGTAAGAGAAGCTTGAAAAAAAAGACGAAGTCAAAAACTTTGGAATATGAATAAATAATCTAAACCTGAAACATAAGAATAATCTCTCAAAACAAATTTATCAACACATTCCAGCCCTGGAAGACACTGACAAAAGTAGGAAATGAGCCGGCTAATACCAGAGTTCAAACTGTAGAAGAGAAAATGGCATCATAAATCAAAGTACAAATAATCATGGTGAAAATGCAAATATAGTCACTGACATGCCTGACACAACAGAGGGGAATGAACAAGACTCATTCTAATATTCCAGGGTGAATTATTTGGCACAAGGCAACAACTTCTTATGATCAGCCTTATATTAAAGTTAAGCATTTTAGGCAATTCTAAGTTTCTGATGGAAAAGGCAAAACCCCAAATGCTCCGTGAAGTTATAATCCAAAACAGAATTTCTATGTATTGAGTTCCTATTATGAGTCAACTATGGTTATTTACCAATGCAGTTTTATATAATCTGCTCAAAAATCCCATGAAGTGGGAATATTTTTTCCCCATTTGCAAATGGAGGGAATTGAGACTCACACTATTTGTAAGGAGTATCAAAAAATTTTTAAATAGGACTTATGGTATGTCATTCACTGAGATAGAGAACACTGAGAGACCAGTTTCAGGGAACAAGATCATCAAAAGTGAGTGAACTATAATTTACAATTGAATCATTGATCTCAGTGAATAAGTAGGCTTCACAAATTGTAAGTGTACCTTCAGAATCTACAGGTACAGTCTTATTAAAACAGATACCAAATTTTGACAGATATTGAGATACTTTTTGAATTTTTGTATCATTTTTATGACTGTAACATTACTGATGATTACAGACGGTAAAGTTCAAATATTAAGTGTGATGGCACATTCAACGTCAAATTTCTGAAGAAATCAAAATTAATACTTTAAAATGCACTTTTGAACTCAGTGCTAAGGTTACTGCAAAATGAGCAAGTATTAAAAAAAAGTAGTTATTGATTTATATCATGTAATAAGTAAACACTAAAGGCACTGAGACTATCTCTGTAAACTCTGCAACGAAGTATTTCCTGCACAGTGTTCACGTATACCTAACCTGTAATTTCCAGTGCTTCAAACGGACCTTGTAGGAGAGCTGACAACACTGACTCCATCTTTGGCCCTCCACCTTGTTTATCCCTCCCGTACACAGATGGTGCCACATTAGATAACTAGGAGAGATTCCCCCTGGCATACAGGCACCACCACTTTGGATAACTAGTAGAGATGACTGGTGCACATATGGGGCCTACTTTAGACAACTATTCTGTGATGTCACCACCATGACCCTCACTCTATAAAAACTATGGGTTGAGATCCAGGCTTGGTGGACAACAGCTGCAGAGAATGGGCAGAAAATAGGGGCAGAGAACAGCTGTGTAGAGCCCTGCATCATCCATCCACCTGCCTGCTTACCCCTGTCAGTAAGTTACCCTGAATAAAAATTCCGTAAATGGTATGGAGTGGCTTGCTTCATTTTTCAGTCTTAACATGTCTTCTCAGTCTGGAGAATACATTACCGACCCTCCTCCATCATCTGATAACCTCACTGACTGGTGTGCCATTTTGCTTTCTTCAACTCAAAGTATGAGTTATGACCCAACTGATACACCAAGAGGCCTTTCTTAGAAGTGGCTATGGACTCTGAGAAACAAACTGAGGGTTCTAGAGGGGAGGGGGGTTGGGGGGGATGGGTTAGCTTGGTGATGGGTATTAAAGCAGGCACTTTCTTTTCTTACTCAGGTTGTCCTTTGTTTTATCAGAGGCAACCAGTATCCTTTTATTGAAAGTCAAGAGTTCAATTCTTACACCTAAAACCAACCGAGGAAAAGATTGTTGTTTATCATTTTTCAAAGATAAACACATATCAAAGTGAAAATTTTCTGTTCACTGTACATGTGTCCATACACTAGTCAGGGAGACTGTGGCAGAAGAACAAAGTACAGGTATGCCAACACAACCTCACTTTTTACAACTATTAATACCTCTATTTTAAAAAAGGAAAACAAGATAAATGCTAAATCAGATGGATGACAGGGATAATTGACATAAACTGGGACACTCCAGGACTAATATTTGTTACACATATATTACATAGACACACACACACACATTGATATATTGATATCCTGATATAAGTATTATGGAAAAGTATAAGACAGGAGGTCTTAATGTGTGATCCACAGAAACCTAATTACTCTATCTAGGTTTCCATAAATCCCTTAAAATTTTATGCACAATTAAGTGTGTTGTAAATGTGTATCCACATGAGCATTTTTCTGGGCATGAGTGCCCTGAACATGGATCAGATTCTCAGAGGTCTAAGACTTCAAAAAGATAAATAACCACTGTTCTAAGATACCATTAAAAAGTTAAAGAGCCTATTTTGTTAGTAGTGAAATATTAAGTTACTAAAAAGGAAAAAAATGTTCAAGAAATGAAATTTGATGGTCTTTGCCATAGTATGGAAAAGCAGAGCCAATCTTTAGTGAACACTTCATTTTTAAAAGACATTTATAGTAATCTGTAGGTAAGGAAAACCTGGATTTAAAACAGAGATTCCTTACAAAAGCCAGTGTTGAGCCATCATTGATACATTGTCTCTTGCCAGCCTGATTGTAAGCTATTTGAACAAGAGCCGCATCTTCTGGATCGCCCATACCACTTTTGACAGATTTGTCCTCAATCTGTTAACTTGAAATTATTTTACTTATGAAGATTTAATTTGTACCCATTTAGTTAGATTGCATTAATAAGATGATTTAAGGCAACCTACTAACAAAACTGTCACATCATATACAATCAATTGAAATAAAGTTTCAAATATGTAAGTGTATTATTATCAGAACTAAATTCATTTAAAACAGAAAGCTCAAACTACATGAAGTCGTTTTAGTGAAGGCCATGTCCTTGATTTATCGATCTTGCTGATGACAGTAGTAAAGTATGGTTCTGCTTCAACAATGAATAAGGACAAAGTTTTGAGGTAAAACCTTACTTATAATAAATTAAAAATCCAAAGTTTTCTTAGTAGAAAATTTACGCAGAATTTCATTTTTTCTAACTTCAACTATCTTAAAATTTTATGATTGTTGTTTTATTCTACATGCTGTTAATTTCTTTTACTGTTAACTTACTTTCTTCCCTTTTTTCCTAATTTCTAGTTTATTTAACATCTTGAATTAGGCCTCACTAGTGTAGTAAAGCCTGGCCTTAGTCCTGGCCTCACTAGTGTAGTAAAGCAAATTTTATTAGTACAAAGATGGCAAAGAAAAAAAAAATTAAGTAAAAGGAATTCAACAGAAAAAGCTACCTTCCAAGTTTTGTCATCACAGGAGTGGTGAAAAAAAGTAAATGATCAAATGAAATAAAAATCCTCAGGAGCGTGATTGAGGTAAACTACAGAATGCAAACCATAATTTTAAATAATACAGATGGCATGAGACAAAACGAAGTCATCATCCACAAAAACACTTGCCCTTCTAAAGCAAGCAGTATAATGCTAAATGAAGTGAATAGAGGATATCCTAGCAAAACACCACAAAAACCTAAACTGAAGAAATGAGAGGAAGCAGGCATGAACCAGGACAGATGAGGAACCTACCTCTAAGGGTGTATTAACTGAGATAGAAGAACAAGCATTTGATAACAATCAATGGATATTCTAAGGGCAGTATTCCTTCTTCTGATGAAGCTTCTCAAAATAATGTGGCTTATTTGACATTATAATATATAATATATACTAGACACACACACAAATTTTAGATAAATATGGAGAAAGAGTTTAGAACCACAAGAAAGCTACTAAGCAGGAAAAGGCCTCCATCATCTTCATTGCAAGGGTTGGTGTGGATAGATATGCAGAACAAGTTTCCACTCAACGTTTCCTGAAAGGCTACAAGTGGGGACTTACCCTTAATTGTGAGAAAAGGGAAATAATGCCTTCTCCACCAAAATCATGGAACACTAAAAGATTCCACAGCTTAAATGCAAGCAAAAAGATACTTGAAGAATGTTTATTTGTGATAACGCACTAAAATCCCTGCTACATAACCTGGACCACGGGAGCAACACAATAAAATAAACTGCACACAAATCTCTCCTATGAACATAGACTCTACAATGTAAGTTTTGAAGCTTCTGTATAGAAAGATAAAAATAGGTGGAAGGATGGAAGAAATAGATTTCCTATTGAATTCGGAGTTTAAGGTGCACAATAAAGAGAAGTTGACAAGAAAGAATACATAGTTAAGAATGGTAAAGGATACAAACAGATTGCAAGCAGAAAATACATACAGAGCTAAGAAAAAAATAGAAAAAAAATGTTCAACTTCATTAATAACCAGTCAATAGATAAAATAATGAATTATCAAGTTTGCTCAGTTATTAGTCTAATTTTAGCAATGGTGTCAACAATGATCAGAAAGTATAAACTGGCTATCATTTAGCTATAATGATCAATTTTGCACCATATCTTTTACCCAATGATTTTTCTAAAAATCTATTTTAGAAAAATAAAGATTTGCATAAATATACTTGTATTCAGAGGTTTATTTTTCAGTTGTCTGAAATAAAAGGAAAAACTATATATACGGTCCCCAACAGAATAGCTTAATTATGATAAGTCCCTGTCAGAAAGGTATACAGCAACTAAAAATGGAGCAAAACTGGATGAATTGTTATGAAACTATCTCCAAAATATACTTTCAGTTTAACAAAAACATAAATTCCAGAATATAGTATAATCCTACTTCTATTAAAAATACTAGCAAAGAATAACACTGGACCTACACACACAAGTCTGTCTTGAAATATGCACAGAAGGGTTATTATTATTTGCATAGAGTTTTTCACACAGACCTTCACTTTGTTTCATATGTTTGTATTGTTTGATTTACAGTGACCATGAGCTCATATATTACTGAACAACTGACGAAAGGTTTAAAACATTAACATAATTGTGAAATGACTAAGGATTAAATTTTACAAGACATTTGGAGGAACTTTATGAGGAATATTTGACTGAGAGACATAAAAAAAATTGTGAATTAATGAAGAGACATACGATGTTCCTGGACAGGAACACTCGAGGCTGTAAAGCTATCCATTTTCTCTTAAATTGATCTATAAATTCAATGCAATTTGAATTAAGGTTCCAGTGGGATTTTTTGGAACTTGACAAAGTAATTTTAAAGTTTTCTCCAAAAGAAAAAAATATATACAAAAGAGAAAATTTTCCAAGAGTAATGAGAGAAGACTATACTAGATATTAAAAGGTGGTTATATTGGTGGCAAAATAAACAAAAGATTTGTATAAAATAACAGAAAAGCTAAATGAGAGCATATGTGTTATGTAGATAGCATTTCCAAGTAAAGGATATTCTTCCTATATTAAGATGTTTGATCATCAGTCTGCACATTTGATAAAAACAAATATAGATCCCTTCTGTTTTCATTAAATGGAGACAAATATGTGAAGAATGATGATTTAAATATAAAAAATAACGTGTATAGATAGGAGAGTGAAATACATGTAATAATCTGTATCCTATCTGTCCAGGGAAGGTCTTCTGAAATATAAAAGGAAAGAAATCATAAAGGTGAAGTCTCTCGGTAAAACATTAAAATGTAAAAAGTTATACATTACTATCAAATCTAAAAGGCAATAGCAATGTTTAGAATTAGCTATCACAAATGAAAAAGAATCTTAAATTAAGGAGCTCTTACAAATCGGCAAGATAAAGAAATATACCCCTTGGTCGTCTGTTTCCAGATGAGTGGGTGGAAATCCGATAAAGACCTCTCCCTCGACACCTGCTACTCCCATCATCTGTGCCTCACAGTCTGAGGTATCATTGGTCTCACAGGAAAGAGAAGTCTCTGTGTGAGCCTCCAAGGTATCAACCAACAACTAAACTGAACCCAAGGCAACCTGAGGCCTGGGCTTCTCTTCCAGGGCGACGGAGCAGGCACGCTGTCAGGGCTAGAGCTGAAAAAAAGGTGAGCATTGAGGAGGAACCCTGAAAAACATGGGCATCCCTGAAATAACAGAGTTGCCTAAGAACACTGAACCCTGGAGCGTGTGACATTAAGGAGAAGATAACTGGAGATATTTTTAACTTGGAGTAAGAAAGGGGTTCTTCAGCAAGACCAAAAATGTCAAAAAGATGTATCAATTCAACTATTTTTCAGTTAATTTTTCATTAAAAAACACACTGAAGAAGTAAAATAAGAGAAGCCCCCAAATGGCAGAAAATAGTTGTTATACATATAAATCTTAACTTCCGAATCATATTCACACCAAAAAGGAAAAGAGAACCCAGTAGAAAACTGGTTACAAGATATGAACAGGCATTTCACAAAACAAAAATATATAGGACTACTGATGTAAGTGCAATGCAAATCAATTTTTAACATCGGTTGGCAAATACTAAGGACTGTGTCAATCCCAAGAATTGTAGAAAATAAAGATCTATATTGCTACTAGGAATGTAAATTAGTATACCACTTTGAAAAACAATTTGGCACTATTTTATGAAGTTAAACAGGTAAGTATCTCATGATCTATCAATACTGCTTTTGTATACATACTTTAGAAAATCTCTTGCACAATTACATACATGAAAACATTCACACAAGGACTCAGTATAAGCCCAAAGTGAAAACCACCTAAATGCACACAGAAGATGACTAGTAATAAACTGTGGTACATTTACACAATGAAATATTATGCAATATTGAACATTAACATATTGCTTGGCAAAAAATGAATTCTTAGAAACTATCGCATAATATCCTTTTTCTAAAGATCTAACTGACAAATTAATACTATGCTGTTTTGGCACACAATTAAACACTGTACAACTTCCTATTTAAAATGGCAGTAGAGGGGCGCCTGGGTGGCTCAGTTATTGATCATCTGCCTTTGGCTCAGGTCATGATCCCAGGTTCTGGGATCGAGCCCCTCATCGGGCTCCTTGTTCTGCGGGAAACCTGCTTTTCCCTCTTTCACTCCCCCTGCTTGTGTTCCCTCTCTCACTGTCTCTCTCTCTCTGTTAACTAAATAAATAAAATCTTAAAAAAAAATAAAATAAAATGGCAGTAGAATAATCAATGCAAAAATCAGAATACTGTTTAACTCTGCAGGAGGCAAGGGGATAATATGTCCACAGAACAAAGTTTTGGATACATTTCAGTTACTGAATTATGTGGTGGGTACTTTGATGTTTATTATTAAAAATACACACACATAAAAAAGAGAAACAAAAATGGACCAATGATTAGAGGGCATTATGATTAATCAAGTCCTTTATAAGGAGAACAATAAGGGAGAGAACAAAGGTGAAACAGGTAATTAAAAAAAAAAATCAAAATCATGAAACTCCAAATATATTTTTAAAGATTCACTAATTAAAGTTCCTCCAAATGTCTTTCAACAAAGTTAAAACAAAATCATTTGCTTTTTGGATAATGTAAAGTAAATGTTGCTAAGATGCAGAGTTGGCAAGAATGTAAATTAAGATGCAGAATTGGCAGGAATGTAAATTTGTGGAGATTTCTGGAAAGCCATTGTAAATTGCATATCTAAGAATTTTCAAGAAGAAAGTATTTAAGGAATTTAAAAGGAATACATTTTGTATTCTAGAACATTCATTTCAGATTTTTAGAATAATGAAGGTAACAAAAATATCGACCTTATTTTGGGTTTATTCAATATTGACATATCCATAGAACAATATATATTAAGATTTTTGCATACACAATTTCAGAAGTTTTATTTACATAAATGAGTATACACAAAAGTTTTAAATTAGCTTTATATTATTATCTCAGTGGTGGAATTGGGGATAACATTTTTTAACATTTTACTTACCTATATTTTTTTCTCTAATAATTATGCCATTACTTGTTCTATACAAAACATAAGTGTGTTTTTTAACATTATTTCTTTTAAAAATGAAATTCTGACCAAAACGAGCTCACAGACATCATGTCTCTCTCCAGTGATTAAGAAAGTTCCACATGATAAATTTAAGATGGAAAAATCAAGACCTGACTGGAATTCTGATTTCTCATTTATCTAAGAAGCCTCTTCCTTTTCAAGAAGGAGAAATGAAGCAAATGATTTCCCCTAAGTGTTATTAGAGTAGGAAAAATAGAAGTGTTCAGGAGCCTGAACTGTTTTCAGTATCAATGGGAGTATGGAATGGTGTATCAGTGACTTAGCAGTGTGGAATCTTCATTTCTATTGATTACTTCACAATAGTAAAGTCCCACCAAGGTCTGAAAGAGCTTTTCGTTGTCTTGTGATTTGGGGAGACAGATTTGTATTTCTTTTGCTGCACTCTTCTCTTCTGCATGAAAGCAGTTCGTGAAATCTTTCTTCCCCATCATTCACTCAATACATCATCTGAAATAATCACAAAACTACTCAATATATGATCATAAATGAATCTTTCAAAATAGGCAAACGTTAAGAAATATATTCTCCGAACAAACCAAACTGGTAGAATCACCATATCTGTCCCTAAGACATCTGAAGGATTAAGTGTTTTTTTAAAGGTCTACTTTCACATAGAAAATGATTAAAGTTGCTTTCATGCCATTTGATAATATCAAATTGTACTAAATTACAACTGCCTACTTCCAAAATGGCCCCAGTGATCCCTCTCTTGTGGTATTATTGATACACTTGTGGAACCACTCTCACACTGTACCAAGGTTGGTTTGTGTGACCACTAGAATATGGTAGAGGGATTGTATGTCACTTTCAGTAGTAAGTCAAAGACACTATACTTCATCTTTGTTGCTCTCATTCGCTGTTTCATGCCCTTTCTTTGATCTTTCTGGGAGAATCCAACTGCTCATGTCATGAACTCTACAGAGAGATCTATGAGATACCTCCAGTTAACTGCCAAGTGAGTAGGTCCTCTTGGAACCACATCCTGTAGCTCAAGTTAATCCCTTAGAGGGCTACAGCCCTGTCCAGTAGCTTAACTGCAATTTCTGGTGATGAGCCAAAACTACCCAGCTAAATGATTCATCTGCAGGAAATATGTGAAATTGTTAATGTTTGTTGTCTTGTGTTGAGATACTTTGTTATGAAACAATAAATACACTTTCTCATGTTAGTTTGAAACTGTTTTGAGCTAATTTCAACAAAAAATTTCCCCTTATTGGCATACAGTTGAAGAGTATAGGATTACATAAAAGTTGTCAATTTTTTGCAGTATCTGCCTCTCTACAAGTTTTATTTTTGTTTTGTTTTCTACAGGTAAAAGATATAAAAGCATCTAGCCTAAATGATCTTTTTTAATTCTAAAATTTAAAACCTATTTCTGTAAATTTAGTGAGTTTCCCTTTATTACTTGAAAATTGAATATTATTCCCATGAGAATAAAGCAGTAAAGAAATAGAGAAACAATTCATCTTTAACAC
The DNA here is from genome assembly GCF_054177405.1 of Leptonychotes weddellii. Taxonomy (NCBI): domain Eukaryota; kingdom Metazoa; phylum Chordata; class Mammalia; order Carnivora; family Phocidae; genus Leptonychotes; species Leptonychotes weddellii. Next base: position 129,127,229 of record NC_138372.1, read on the forward strand.
AGATTAAGCAGGAAGATTAATAAAACTTTAAATTACTAAATTATCTTAAGGTCTGGAATATATTTAACTTATTTATCCACCCAATCTGATGATTTTATAAAAAAATTATCTTCTTCATTCAGTGATAGCACTAGCCTCTCTTCCCTTAAGATAAAAACACAGGCATCTTTTCAACTGACTTACTAAGTGCAGTACCAGATTATGACTTAAAAAAAAAAAAAAAAGGCTTCTTTGATAGCAAAGAAGATATGAAAAGCCTATGGGGGTGGGGGAAGTTTAGTAAGATCACAGAACACCGGTCAACATACAAAAAAAAAAAAAAAATCAATTATATTCCCATATACTAGCAACAAATATTTGTGGAAATTTGGAAATTGACATTAAAAATAAAGCATCATAAACAATAGCATGAAAAGAAAAAAATACTTAGGTATAAATTCTCCAAAATATTTTTAGGATTCCAGATGGTAAATTTTTAAACATGGATGAAAGAAATCCAAGAAAAGCTAAACTAATGAAAAGATACATTGTGTGTATGGATTGGAAGATTCAATATGGTTAAGATGCCAATTCTCTCCAATTTGGTCTACAGATTCAAGGCAATCCCATTCAAAATCTCAGAAGATTTTTTTTTTTTTGTAGATAACCATAAACTGGTTCTAAAACTTGAATAAAGGACACACTAACTTTGGAAAAACTAAATTTGGAGACTCACACTACCCAATTCCAAGACTTACCATAAAGTCAAGGCAATCATAAAAAAAAAAGTTAAGACAATCAAGAAATGTGGTATTGACAATGGAATATACTCAGCCATCAGAAAGGATGAATACCCAACTTTTACATCAACATGGATGGGACTGGAGGAGATTATGCTAAGTGAAATAAGTCAAGCAGAGAAAGTCAATTATCGTATGGTTTCACTTATTTGTGGAACATAAGGAATAGCATGGAAGACATTAGGAGAAGGAAGGAAAAAGAAAGGGGTAGAAATTAGAGGGTGAAATGAAGCATGAGAGACTATGGACTCTGAGAAACAAACTGAGGGTTTTAGAGGGGAGGGGGGTGAGTTAGCCCAGTGATGGGTATTAAGGCACGTATTGCATGGAGCACTGGGTGTTATACGAAAACAATGAATCGTGAAACACTACATCAAAAACTAATGATGTACTGTATGGTGACTAACATGACATAATAAAATTAAATTAAAAAAAGAAATGTGGTATTGATTTGGGAATTGGGGAAGGCACTTGCCCAGATAAGCACTGGGCAAAGTGTGCAATGTAGTGATTTAACAGTCACACACCTAATATAACACTGTATGTTAACTACAAAAAAAAATGTGGTATTGATGACAAAAACAGGAAGAAAAATGGAACAGAATAGAGTACAGAAAGAGAATCACACAAATAGTCAAATTCTTGACAAACATGCAAATGCAACTGAATAGAGAAAGATGGTTTTTTAAACAAATGTTGCAAGAATAATTGGATGTCCACATGCAAAAAAATGACCCTAACATTATAGAAAAATTAACTGAAAATTGATCATCAATATACATGTAAAAATGAAAAAGAGAAAGACTTCTGGAGGAAAAAAAAAAACCACAGGAGAAAATCTGACTCCTTGGGTTAAGCAAAAGATTTTAAGATATGACACCAAAAGCACCAAATAAATTACAAAATTGGACTGTACTTAAAATTTTTATGTTAAAGACACTGAAGAGAATGAGACAAGCTGCAGACCAACAGGAGATATTTGTCAATTGCATTTGTGACAAAGGACTTATATCCAGAATATATGAAGATCACACAAAACTCAATACGAAGACAATGCAATAAATACAAACTGAGCTGAATGTGAACAGATATTGTCCCCAAGTAATTTATGTGGATGATAAACAAGTATATGAAAAAATACAAAACACCCTAGTCATTAGGATAATGGAAATTAAATCAAAATGAGATAGCAAAACATTTTAGAATAGCTTTAGTTGTTACTGTTTGGGTATTTTGTTTTTTTTAAAAACTGACAATAGTAAGAGTTGGCAAGAGGTAAATACCTAGTAGTTCTCTGTATTTAAGAGTCTGTTTCTGCTTTTTGTTTGTTCATTTGTTTTTTAGATTCCACATATAAATGGAATCATATGGTATTTCTTTCTCTGACTTATTTCACTTAGCATAGTACTCTAGGTTCATCTGTGTTGGTGTAAATGGCAAGATCTCATCCTTTTTTATGGCCAGGTACTATATAATTTTATATATAGTATATTTTATAGTATAGTAATTTTATATATAGTATATTTTATAGTATAGTAATTTTATATATATTTTATTTTATTTTATAATTTTATATACACACATATATATACACACACACATTTTCTGTAGTCATCTATCAACGGACACTTACATTGCTTCCATATCTTTATTGTACATAATGCTACAATAAACAGGGGCTCCTAAATCTTTTTAAAAAAGAGTTGGCAAGTAAGTGGAACAACTGGAAGTCTCATACATTGTTAGTTGGAATACAAAATAATAAAGGTAACTTTGGAAATTCAGCAGTTTCTTATAAAATTAAACTTACATTTATCATATGGCCCCATATACCCTCTCCCAGGTGTTAACCAAAGAGAAGACTTAGGTTTATGCAAAGATCTGTACATGAGTGTTACAGGAGCTTTATTCATCATTGCCCAAAACTGGAAATGACCCAGATGACCATCAGCTGTTCCATGGATAAACTGTGGTATATCCACACAATGGAATACTAATCTATAAAAGGATCAAATTATTGATTCACACAATGACATGGATGAATCTTGAATCCATCTGGCTAAGTCAGACACAAAATGCTATCTATTTTGTGATTCCATTTATATACAATTATGTAAAAAGCAGAACTGGGAAACAAAGAAAACAAATCAGTAGTTGTCCAGAACGGGACATGGGAAGGGATTAAAGGGGTAGCACAAGGGAGTTTTGGGGGTGATGGAACAGTTTTGTATCATTACTAGAGTGGTAGATTCATGACTTTGCACATATCAAAATCCATAGAATATTACAAATAAATGTAAATTAAGACATCAATGAGGATGTAGGGTGGCACAGGGGGCAGGAGAAATGGAATTCAAACTGCAACAAGTGGGAAAACATACTAGGACTTAAAACTCCATGGAAATTTACATATTCTTTTTCACCAATCATTAAGTTAGAGCACACCACCTCTGTTTTGAAGTGAAACAGAATGAGACACATTTGTTATGTGAATATTTCTCCAAGAATATTTTCTCTTCAAGGCATGAATTATTCTACGTGTGGGATGCCTACCCAATTTGGGGATCATTTACCAAGTTTGTGATTCTTCATATAAACAGCAAGTATTACTTTGAGTAACTAACATAAATCTGTTGAGATTTTCCTTCCTGACAAGGTTTAAGAGAATACATTTAAAGTGTGGAAGAGATATTAGCAGATTAGAGGTTTAGGTATATCTGAGTTTCTGTAAGCATGAAAGATTCCTTAGATTAATAGTTGACTGCTCTGCTGTGCACCACAGTCTTGGCTAAATATACCAGTAGGGTATTAATGAAGGGATGGGTGGATGGGGAGGAGTGTGTATGGAACAGGCTGCATATTCAGAAAGCACTGGAGAATTTCCATGAGCCATGGAGCAGAAATCTAATGAAGCTCTTTCATATACACCAGGCAGATTTGTAAAATGAAACTGGCACAGCAACACAATCAGTACTTCAAAATAATTTACCATCACCACAAAGCTTTTAATACAGTGACAATATTGCTGTGTCTTGTGATGGCTCAAAAAGTTTGCTTTGAAAAGGAAATTGAATTATGCATTTTCTTTGGTATGCCAAACATTTGATGAATCTATTATAATCTAAAAGCTAGGCATGTCATAGCATTAGCATTGATGTTTAATAGCATAGGCCAGTCCCAGAGAACTGCTTATATAAAACTTGTTTAATATAAATGGCTTCATTTTTCAAGTTTTTATTCACTTTCTGCAGAATTTTATAGATTTTCCCTTTTAAGTACCTGGCATTAGAGAAAAATATTTCCACATTTGAAATAGAAAGAATAAAGACTGTTTACTTTTAAGGAACATATGTGTGGAAGTGTGAACATGTGTGTGCACATAATAAGTAGCAAAAGTAAAAATAAAGTTAGGAATTAAAAACCATAAAATATTATAACCATCTAAACAGGTACAAAGCTTTTCGGTCCACTATAGAAGTCATCTCTCAATTCCACACATCAATATACATGACCTACCCAAGTATCTTTAGTTCATGTATGCTTTCCTTTATCTGTGATGGTTAGTTCTGTGTGTCAACTTGACTGGGTCACAGGGTGCTCAGATATTTGGTTAAACATTATATCTGGGTTTTTCAATGACAGGGTTTATGGGAGAGATGTTTCAGGCAGACTGAGTAAAATAGATTGTCCACCATGATGTGGATGGGCATCATCCAATTCATTGAAGGCCTGAATAGAAAACACAGACGAATGGAGAAGTCTCTCTTCTTGACCATTTATCTGGACATGGGTCTACTGCCCTGGGACTGGCACTCTTACTATCCACCCTCCTGGTTTTTAGGCCTCTACACTTGGACTGGAACTATACTACCTCAGCCACAATTTGTAGTTAGCTGATCATGAGATTTTTCAACCTCCATAATCATGAGACAATTCCTTTAAATAAATCTATTTATCTCTATTCTGTTGGTCCTGTTTCTCTGGAGGAGCTTGACTTAAAGATTTCCTATACCTTGATGCAACCATTCAAAAGGAATAAAATGTTCATACTGTAGATGTGAAGGAAAGATCAATATATGCCAAAGAAATTAAGCCCTCGACACATAACCAATAGTCCTCCACTCCAAAGACCCAAATGTGAATCTGCATATAACATCGAAAATTTTTGATTTGTTTCAATTTTATTTTACTTTGTTAGGCTTAGTGTGTATGTGTGCATGAAGGTAGATGCAAATATGATAGCCCTAATCCTACACATGTTGTTGGTATGAAGATTTAAAGAACTATGAAAATTCTCAGTAACCCTTTGACTTATTATCTTATATAGACCATGGATTTGTTTCAGGAGAAAACATTTCATTCTGAATTGAGAAGTATGGCTACCCACTTATAATATTGAACCCATATTTGAAACACCAATAAAATCTGCCTCTGTTAGAGATAAAAACGTCACATTTTTTAAATGTAGCCCCCATTCACTTTAACATTGTATTTGTCATCTGAGATTTCAGCTAGTAAAAATAACACTCAAACTTAGAATACCTAAAACTCTGCCATAAAGGAGTCCAATGTTCCTAAATTAGTTACAAATGTCAATATTCTGCAAATATAGCCACACACGTGCAATCTGAACATCCCAATTATCCCAAATACAGCCATACAGTTATTCCAACTACAACCCATAGAAATGAAGCACAGGAAAAAAAAAATTAAGTCAACAAAAATACAACAACAATAGCAGGTAATAGCAATAAAATGTCCTAACCAGGTATCATGAAATTATTAAATGTTGGGTTTAACCGCTCACCTGCAGCAATCATCGACTACCAAGTATCTTTCTAACAGGTTGGCATCTATTTTTTTTTAATCTATCCACCAGACATTATAGGGCACCTACTATGAACCAAGTATTTTGCTACATTACGGGACTCTAAAAATGATTAATATTGAACTGTTTCCATGGGGGAGTGGGAGAATAACCGAGATGTTAAAAATAAATAAATAACTCAAGTGCTGTAGGTACTAGGATAGAAGTGAAAGATAAAGACTTGAAACATTAGGAGATACTTACTGCCAAGTATTTTGGGAATTAAACTTAATAATTACAGCCCACCCAGATGCAGAGGACATTTAACTGTCCTGCCATCAGACACTGCCAGACACTCTGTGTGACCAGACCCATCTCCCACACCGCTTGAATGACACCACTAGATGCGCCAAGTGCCAGTGAACGGCTTGGTCCCCCAGGGCTCCTTCCACTTCACCTTCATACCTGTCAGAATGGCTATTTAAAAAATCACAGGTTCTGGCAAGAATGTGGAAAAAGGGAACCCCCATGCTATTGGTAGGAATGTAAAGGGGTAAAGCCATTATGGAAAACAGTATGGAGGATCCTCAAAAATGAAAAACAGAACTACCACGTGATCCAACAATTCCACTTCCAGGTGTATATATAAAGAAAACAAAAACACTAACTGAAAAAGATATGCACCCCTCTGTTCATCACATTACTTACAAGAGCCAAGATATGGAAGGAAATTCAGTGTCCATGGATAGATAAATGGAAAAAGAAAATGTGGTGTATGTATGTATACAGCTGACACTTGAACAACAAAAGTTTGAACTGTGCAGTTCTACTTATACTAGTTTTCTTCCCCATACAGTGTAGTACTTTAAGTGTATGTTCTCTTGTGATTCTTATTGTTTTCTTTTCTCTAGTTTACTTTAAGAATACAGTATATAATACATACACAAAATCCGTGTTACCTGACTATATGTTATTGGTAAGGCCCTCCGTCAACGTTAAACTATTTGCAGTTAAGTTTGGGGGGGGGAGTCAAAATTATACATGGGCTTTCGACTGCACCTGGAGGGGAGCACTCCTAACCTCTGCATTTTGCAAGGATCAAGTGTACAATGAAATACTCCTCAGCCACATAAAGAATAAAATCTTACCATCTGCTATAGCATGGATGGACTTTGGGGATATCATGCTAAGTGAAATAAGACAGAGGAAGAAGAATTCTTTATGATTTCACTTATATGTGGAATCTAAAAAACAAAACAAAATCAGACTCAGATACAGAGAACAGACTGAGGTTTGCCAAAGGAGAAGGGGGTTGGGAGTGAGAGGAGTAAAGGGGAATCAAGAGATAAAACTTCCAGTTATAAATCATGGAGGTGTAATGTATGGCATGGGGAATATAGTCAATATTGTATTAACTTTGGTGACAGATGGTTACTTGGCTTATTCTGGTAACTTCATAATGAATATAAATGTCAAGTCACTATGATGTACACCTGAAACTAATGTGATATTGTTTGTCAATGACCCTTCAATTTTTTAAAAAGTAATAAATTTAGTAGTTACAATTCAAGGATAGTATAACATTTTTAAAAAGCAAAGGACAAAATTATCATTTATATGATAAAGTAGGTCAGATTCAGTAGTAAGTACTTTACAGGTATTTTATTTCCTTATAAAAACTCTCAGAAGAAAATACTGTTATCCTCGTATGGTACTGGCACAAAAACAGACACATAGATCAATGGAACAGAATAGAGAGCCCAGAAATGGACCCTCAACTCTATGGTCAACTCATCTTTGACAAAGCAGGAAAGAATGTCCAATGGAACAAAGACAGTCTCTTCAACAAA
>NC_138372.1:129135164-129154961 GCF_054177405.1 Leptonychotes weddellii
CCTGGTGGTGGGTATTGAGGAGGGCACATTCTGCATGGAGCACTGGGTGTTATGCACAAACAATGAATCATGGAACACTACATCAAAAACTAATGATGTAATGTATGGGGATTAACATAAGAATAAAAAAAAAAAAAGAAAATACTGTTATCCTCATTTAACAGAAGAAAGAACTGAGGGGTAAGTTGCTTGCATGAAGTTGTTTAAGTGGTAGAGGCAGAATTTGAACAAGGGACTGTCTAAATCTTAGGTTTACTTGCTATACCACATCATTTCAGCTGTTTAAATTCAGTTCTACCATTATCACATTAAGTAGCTGATATATTGAGATAGAATACTGAAAAAGATATAGAAGCTGTATGACTAAAACCTCACATGTGTCTCAGTGTTCCTACATCAAACGTGAACCCCCTCAACTGCAGGTATAGTCAATTTTTAAAAGTTAAGCAACTCACACACATACATATTACTGATGACAAGACATACACTGAAAAACCTGTGGGTGACCCTGTTCTAGAATACCAATTACCACCCTTTCAAAATACAGCTGTCAGAGTTCTAAAATATACAACAGGATATTTTTATTTTTTCTATCAACCTGAATAATAAGTGTCATGAATACATGTGGGGAAATAGAGAAGATAGATCTAGAAACAGGTGTTTCAAGTAAAAGCTAAGCAAACACATCAAACTTTGAAATCTTAAGTCTTAATGAATAATAAAAGCAATCTTGATTGTGACTGATTAAGTTTAAATGGCATTTTAAGTATGGGGTCCTGGAGAAAACACTCAATTTAAGAAATAGCCAGGTTGGAGAGACAAAAGCAATATTCAACACCAACATGCCAAACCTGGAGCTTAACACCAATGCCTGCACAAATCTAACCCTGAACTAAGACAAAGCTCCAGGGAACATGTTTCGTTTCTGCTTTAAAACAGCCATACTTGCAATAGAAAAGGAGGTACTTTTCAACAGAAAAAGGCATTCACAGACTCTATGGCATGCATCTCAAAAATTATATCCATAAACTATCACAGGTGTTCTTATTCACTATTTGACTAATTGTAGAAAGTTTGAGTAGCAGCTGCTAAATATATTCCCACTGCTAGGTTTTGTCCTGAAAAGATTCAAAGGTAGCCAGAGCCTCTGTTCTCAAAGGACTTCCAACCTTATACAAAAAATTAGAAATCACTAAAACAGGAAAAAAATGAAAAATCTTTGAGAGATGCAGAGGTTCGCTGAAGAATTCATAAATTACAGGAAGAGTTTTCCTGAAGGAAATGTAATTTTACTGGGGCCCTGAAGGATAAGTAGATTACAGCCTGTAAAGACAGGTTTGTGGGGACAAGTTGAAGGCATCCGGGATGAAGTAAGTGTGAGCCAAATAAGGAGTTGGAAATAGGAATGCAAAGTCTGTTGGGTTTGTGTTATTAGTCATTGAAGGTCTTTATACACTGGAAGCACATGATGAGAAGTGCACATTAGAGTTATCTATTAACTGTGAGCAGGCCTAGTTGCGGGATGAGAAGATTAAGCTATTGTGGTGGTCCATACCAGTGTTCATGGGCACTGGAATTGGGTGGAGAAAGCCTTAAACCTGGCAACTGAATGGCTAGGATCTATAAAATCTGAAGGTGTCAGTGAAGACATCTGTAACATTGGAGGCTTGGACAAGTCAAAGAACACTGGAGCCTTTAACCAAAAACTATGTGGAAATCCATTAGATGAATTGATTTAGTGAGGAAAACAATTTCAACAAGTTTGAGAGCTTGAAAAAATGGATGTGTTCTGTTGAAAGGCATCCAAAAAGTTTGGAGCTTGAGAAAGAGGGCATGGCTGAGTTGAGGATTTGGAACACACCACCACAGAGACAATGATTACAGTCCCCCTTTACAGGGGGACACATTCATGAAGGGAAAAGGTATAGAAATTGTAGGAGGCATTAGAGGAAACTTCATGACTATATTTAATAAACAAACTAGTAATAAAGTATATAGAATACCAGATAAAAGTGAATTCAGTACTATAAAGTATAGAGGAACAAAGAGGCATAAAATCTAACACTTCTACCAGAGTTTTACATGTTACAACTTGTGTAATTCTCTGATAGAAATATATATTAGGGGCACCTGGGTGGCTCAGTCGTTAAGCGTCTGCCTTCAGCTCAGGTCATGATCCCAGGGTCCTGGGATCGCGCCCCGCATTGGGTTCCCTGCTTCACGGGAAGCCTGCTTCTCCCTCTCCCCCTGCTTGTGTTCCCTCTCTCGCTGTCTTTCTCTCTGTGTCAAATAAATAAACAAATGTTTTTTAAAAAAAATATATATATATTAGATTCTCTTTGAGCAACACAGCCTTAAGCTTAACTTTCTATGCTTTGAATCTCTCATCTGTAAAATGGGAATAATAATGCCAAATTCATGAAGCTGTCAAGAAAATTAAGTGAATTGGGTGCCTGGGTGGCTCAGTTGGTTAAGCGACTGCCTTCGGCTCAGGTCATGATCCCAGAGTCCTGGGATCCAGCCCCACATCAGGCTCCCGGCTCAGCGGGCAGCCTGCTTCTCCCTCTGACCCTCTCCCCTCTCATGCTGTTTCTCTCTCTCTCAAATAAATAAATAAATAAATAAATAAAAAGAAAGAAAATTAAGTGAATTAATTTAAGCAAAATGCTTGGAATGGGACCGGCAAATAGATAGTATCTGCTCTTTTTATCACTTTAAAATCATTTTACAGATGAAACAGGGAAGGGATCAAAAAAACTGGTAAGTGAAATCAAATCAAGTGTCAAGGAGGAGGTGATGTTCAACAGTATCAAAAGGTAAATTTTAGAATTAAGAAAATAAAAACAGGTTTGTCATTAAAGAGTTAATTTACTATTATCCAGAGAACCACTTTAATAGAGTGGGGGAAGCAAAATCCAGAATACAAGTGGTTGAGAAGTACTCTAGTTATATAAGTTTTCAGCATGCTTTCAGAGAGCTAACCATTGTTACTGATGAAACTTGTCAACCTTCCTGTGTTCCAACAAAAAGAATATACAATGTCTATCTATATCACAGCACCAAATGCATCATATTGAAATCAAATATCTTTGAATTTGTCTACATCAAGAAACTTTAAGAAATTACCAGTATCTTTATATCCCCAGTACCTAGCACAGTACTGGTCACATGGGAGACAATAAATGCCAAAATAAAGTTTAGACACAGATAATGCATTAAGACAAAACCAAGGCTGTCACCATAGAGAAATGTACTATTTGAATATATGTAACATACATTCAAAATATATGTAATCTTCTTGGTTTAGAATTACATTAATTTTACTTACCTTCTTGTTCATAACAGACTTGCTGTGTCATTTTTGTATAGACAGCCTAAGCAACAGAAATTCATAAAATCCCCTTTGGAAGAACCTACATGGTAGAGTATCAAATAAGCAATTTTTCCCCCTTGGTGACATAGTGGCATGTATAATTCCACAGGCTTGAATAGGATTACATACTGATGTATTGTAACAAGGATTGTGTGCTGTTGAAATGCCGGGACAGAACTGCAAAACAAATCTCCTGTCAACCCAGACCAAGGTCCCAACTGCCACAATCTGCCAGAGCACAGTTTGGTGATTCTTTTTTTAATTGGCTTAAAAATCTTTTGCTGTTTTCAGATGAAGGGTGATTTGGCTAATTAACAATCTCGTGGGTTCTTTCTTATTCTCCAGCTGAAAATAAAAACGACTCACTTCTAGTTAGTTTGAAAGAAGTTAAGAGAAACTCATGTCTGGAAATGGTTATTAGCAAACTTTACCAAAGTTGAATAGTTGATAAATGTTTTTGTGTAGAGAGGGAAGGATGAGCTTGTATCTAAGTCATGCTATATGTAAATATAACAAATATTTATTGAGCACAATGTACCAAGTACTTTAGTAGAAACTGGGAGATATAAAAATATGTGACTTGGAACAAATCCTCAAGGAGTTTACAATCAACTTGAGTAGGACTAGACTAGTAATTTAAAAATTGTAGAGCAATTTAAAGTACACTGGCATGTACATTTACACCCTCATCATCACTCCCTAGGACTTTCCCAACAATCTCCAGATTGGTCCTTCTGTCTGTTCTGCCCAATTTTTTGTATTCTTTATAGGGGAACATTCCTAAAACATAGATTATATGCTAATATGTTGCTTAAAAATTAACAATTCCCTGCTACTACAGGAGAATAAAACTTACCTCAGGATGGTATACAAGCCCATTAAGACGTGGTGTCTGGCCACCTCACCGCTGCCATTTGCCAACCGGGGGCGGGGGGGGGGAGGGTGTGTGTGTGTGTGTGTGTGTGTGTGTGTGTGTGTGTGTGTGTGTGTGTGTGTGTGTGTGTGTGTGTGATGTATCGTATGTATAATGTAACTATCTGTATATATCTAGAGAGAAATATGACTAATAATGTATTTACATGTAGTATATGTAAAACCAGGATAACTTTATCCCAGGAATATAAGGGGAGTTTAACATTTTAAAACCAGTCAATCTAACTCACAGTATTAATCAACTAATAAAAAACCATACTATCTAAGTAAAGGTACAAAAAATATTTGAAAAGAGTCTAACATCCACTCATAATAGAAAGTAACTCAGCAAAATGGGAACAGAAGTAAACTTCCTCTATCTGATAAAGAACATCAATGAAAAACCTATACCTAATATCCTACTTAATGGTGAGACACTGAATGTTTTTCCTCTAAGGTTGGAAACACTAGAATGCTACTCTTACCACTTCTATTTCACATTAAATTGGAGTTTCTAACCACAGACTAAGGAGAAGGGAGAAAAAAATTTCCAGATTGCTAAAGTAGTAGTAAAACTACATATTTGCAGACAACATGATCATCTACATGGACAATCCAATAGAATACACACACACACACACAGCTATTAGAGATAAAAAATGAATTTAGCAAGCCTGCAGAAAAAGTCAACATCCAAAAATCAATTGTATTTCTGTATGTTAGCAATGAGCAATTAGTTTGAAATTTAAAACTACTATTTATAAGAGCATCAAAAACTGAAATGCTTGGAAAGAAATAAGGCAAATGTAGAAGATATATACATAGAAAACTGAAAATCTTGCTGAGAGAAATTAAAGGATCAAAATAAATGGAAAGATATACTCAATATGGTTAAGATGTCAATTCTCCCAATTTTGTCTATAGCTCCCATATAAATCCCAGTCAAAATCTCAACAGGACTTACAGATAACACAATGATCTCAAATGTATATAGAAATGCAGAGTACCTGGAATTTCCAAAACACTTTTGAAAAAGGTTATAAGATTAAAGCTGTGTGATTCCAGAATTTATTATAAAGCTACTTTAATGAAGACAGTTTGGTATTGGTTTTAAGATCAATATACCAAAACAAAACAAAATCAATCTAGAAATAGCCCCACATATATATGGAAAATTGATCTTTGACAAAGGTGCAATGGCATATTAGTGGGGAAAAAAATACAGTCTTTTCTACAAATGCTACTAGAACAATTGGATAATGGTACATAAAAAAGTTTATGATTCGTGCCAGTCACAAAAATTCAAAATATATCATAGACCTAAATGTAAAACTGTTAAGTATAAAGCTCATCAACATTAGTTACATCAAGAAAAATCCATGTATAGATGGACCCAGGCAGTTCGAACTCACGTTGTTCAAAAGTCAACTGTAATTGGGAGGTGATAATAATCACTCATTTTATGCTACTTATGTTGCAAATTACTTTTGAATATGTTATCTCCTTTTGGTCTTGAAATTAATGGCCAGGTGAGATTGATCAGGCAGGATTTCAATGAGGATACAGAGGCAAAGGCTAATCAATTAAAAAAGAGAATTGAGAGGGACCTGGGTGGTGCAGTCAGCTAAATGTTCAACTTGGTTTCTGCTCAGGTCCTGATCTCAGCCTTGTGAGATAGAGCCTTGTGTCCAGCTCTGTGCTCAGCATGGAGTCTGCTTGGGACTCTCTCTCCCTCTCCCCCTCCCTCTTCCCCCCCTAAAATCTTTTTAAAAAGAGAAAGAGAATTGAAACAAATCCTCATAAAATGAGGGAAGGAAAGGATGCATTTGGAGAAATGATCAGTAATCATTCTAATGGCTCCTTAAGGGAAAGCCTTAAGTTTGTAGCCTAGGGAAGGAAATATAATCAGAAACAAAATGAGAAAACATTGTATTCAAGAACTAGCAAGTGCTCTAGGATATATATAGGACTCTATAGTCAAATGTTATTTTGCAGATGAAAAGATACTACCTAGTACTCGTAAGCACTCAACAAATATTTGTGGAGGGAATGAATAAGTGAGTGAAAGAAGAAACTGAGTCTCAAATAGTGAAGTCATTTTCCTGATGTTAGAGAACTGGTTTTTGGCAGAAGAAAATGAAACCTTATTTTTCTGATACCCAGGCCAGTTGCCTTTCCATTAAATTAGGAATTGTTTCAAGGGATAATTATGGAGGAAAATAAAAATTACAAATTGAAAATGAGCCAGTGCAGTAAACCACAAAAGAAATAAACTGCATTATCAGGAGTTTATAATGCAGTACTAACGAATTAGCCAGAAACATCCTGGACTGAATCCACAGAGCCTGAGACGTTTGGGCCCCTGATGTTTAGCTCTTGCCAATCTTACTGGTTACACTAAGAATTGGAACGCACTTTTTAGAGCAAGGCAGAGCCTACCTCCCCCCCCCCATTTTATGGCTGCAGAATCTGAGTGATGGAGTGTTTTCCCCAAGGCAGCTAAGCTAATTAATGTCAAAGGTTGAATTTAAACCCGGGTTCATGACTGAGTTTGAAATGATTCCTTCCAAGATTTCATCCTGCAAGATAACAAAACCTATTTTTCCTCTCCACCTTCTTTATCTCATCTTAACCTGTTTGGACTAAAATGAAACACAGTAAGGGAATAAAAGAAGACTTTGTCTATTATCGGGAATAGATTCTTTAATAATCACTGAGCAAAACTTAAAATGAGCTTTAATTTATCACTTTAAAAAAAGTAAAATCAAAGTTATTTCATAACCTAACAAATCAGAACCGTGTGTGTCTCTTTTCCTCCACTTTCTCTGTGCCTCTTTTATTCCCTCCCGTAGTGCCAACTTCACAAAAACATACTTACCCAACCATTTCTGAGTACATCTATAATTGAATGGTGATGAATTGTTATTCATTTAATTGTCATTCCTTCACAGATTTCTTAAAACTTATAAGCAATAACTGTGCTAATGCTGTGACACAAAGATGAACAAAAATTGGCAAAGTTTCTATTCTCCAAGAATGCATGTATCATAAATTTAACCAAACAATAATGCAGAAAACGTAGAACATTGACTGTGAAGAGTAACATGAACAAAACTAATGTCCTTCTAACTTGTGAGGAAAAGCTGCAAATAGTTCATTTCCAGAAAAGGTGTGAAGCCAGTGAAATCGTTAGTCAAGAAGTTTATGTGGTAGTTCTCAGAGATGCAAATCTACCACTTGAGGCTGGAGGGAACATTTTGTTCTGCTCCATGGTTATCTTTGTGGTAGAAGGAAGGACCTTTTAGGAAGATCAATCAGCCCTTTCTGAAGGATAAGTGGACAAGGAGGAGGATGCTTGGTGAATTCCTGTTTGAGAATTATAAGTTAGGAGAAATCTGTTGAAGTTTCTAGTTGCCATTTGGGGTAGGAGTCAGGTGCTTGGGCTATTTAACTTGACCATTTCCCCATGTATGTTAAATTCCCCAAACCTATTTTCCTTTACTAATGAGCATTAAGACCTGAAAAAGAAAGGACTAAGATGGAAAAAGAATGGGCATAATAGGTAAGATTATGTCCTAGTCTTGAACCAGTCATGAAGAGAGACCTCCAATAAAATATGCGGCAGCAGCTTTAGTCCTCAGAAACAGAGGTAAAGAGGGGTGACTGGGTGGCTCTGTCAGCTGAGTGTCAGACTCTTGGTTTTGGCTCGGGTCATGATCTCAGGGTCTTGGGTTCAAGCCCCATGTTGGGCTCTATGCTTAGCGGGGAGTCTGCTCGAAATTCTCTTTCTCTCTCTCCCACTCCCTCCCCTGCTCACATGCTCTCTCTCTCTCTAAATAAATAAAATCTTAAAAGAAACAGAGATAAAGAACAAGAGAATGTCCCCAGTGTCTGGACCTGAAAACTAACTCAAGGCTAGAGCATAATATTAGATAGGCTCCGGAAGTTTACTCATGCCAAATGTCGCCTGAACCAAAAAGTTTAGCTCAGCAGCTCTAAGTGTTACAGCTTCAAGGCCTGTCAATGGGAAGTAAGAAGTGTACAAAGAAGGTGTGGTTTGGCACAAAGATTATTAACCCAATTGCAGACTAAGTGCCTAAATCATAATTTTCAAGGGCACATTGTGAATTTATCTCATCTGAGCTTTTCCTGGTAGTAGATGTATGATAGTAGGTAACTATAAGCTGTGATCCTACATTCAAGAAAGAAAAAGGAAGTCCTCTTAGTTTGAGACATGGCATCAGTTGAAGACAAAGCCGAGGGTCCAAAGAGAGTTGGTGATGGCTGGCAGATTCTCCTCCCAGAAATAGATTATAGTACAAGTTAATGATAGGATGGAGATGGCCATGTGGTTCATGGTGGGGCTGGGATGGGAGCTACAATTTAGTGGGCACACAGTACTGCAATAATGCACACCAAGAGCACAAGATTGTACATTGAAAGGAGTAAAACAAATTCTAAGCAACATTTATGGGGGGTTATGGGTTCTTAATATACCTTCAAATCTGTAATAGATGGACTCTAATTAGTCAGGAGTTATGCCAATCCTATTCTATAGCTGCTGCTCATCGGAGCTGCTTTTCTGCTGTGGCTAAGAAAAATGATGACAATTCAAAATTTTTCACCACAGCCTTAGAGATCATTATCATTATTACAAGTGTTCAGATAAAGAAGTGGAGGCTCAAGAGTGTGGATAACTTGACTAGTTCACAAAAAATTCAAATTCAGGTATTATTTTTAAATACATTTTGGTAGATATTTTTTTTTTTTTAAAGATTTTATTTATTCATTTGAGAGAAAGAGACAGAACATGAGCAGGGAAGAGAGGCAGAGGCAGGAGAAGCAGACTCCCTGCTGAGCTGGGAGCCTGACGTGGGGCTCAATCCCAGGACCCTGGGATCAGGACCAGAGCTGAAGGCATCACTTAACCATGTGAGCCACCCAGGCACCCCTCAGGTCTTTATAGATATAAAATCCCTTCTCTTTTCTGACAGTGCACTTCATTTGCTTATAAAACCAGTTTGTTGGCAAGTTTCCTTTATGAAAAATCCTCATTTGCACTTTGCCTCACCAAAAAAAAAAAAAAAAAATCTATGCCTTCTTTGTCCTGCAAAAGATCTTATATCCCCAGTTACTTTCACCTATGGAATCCGTACTTCTTACCATTTTTTTTCAACCCAGTGAGAGAGAAGGGGTAGTTAATTACCCCTTTTTGCCTCCTCAAAACTCCCATTTGTGCCCACTTCTCATTCTTCTAAACTCTTCCATCCATGAATCATTCTGTTCAAATATTGCCACTGTTACTCACTAGGACCCTTTTTTATTTTTCAAATAGCTTTATTGAAGTATAATTGACATACAGCAAACACATATTTAAAATGTACAATTTGATAAGTTTTGACCTATGTATATAATGTGAAACCATGACAACAATCAAGACAATATATCATCACACTGAAGTTTCATTATGCCTGTTTTAATCCCTTCCTCCCCACCCCACCCTCACTCTGATGCTCATACCTCCATCTGTAAGAAGCCACTGATCTGCTTATCAATAGACATTTTTCATTTCCTAGAATTTTGTAAAAATGGAATCATTTGGTGTGTGCCTTGTTTGGTTTCCTTAACTTAGTATAATTATTTTGAGTTCTATCTACACCTTGGCATGTGCCTGTAGTTCTTTCCTTTTTATTGCTAAGTAGAATTCCATTGTTGGACATACCACTATTGATCTGCTCACCTGTTGAGGCATATTTTGGTTATTTTCACTTCTTATGTATTACAAAAGCTGCTACAGATGCTCATATACAAGTCCTTGTATGAACACTTACTTTAGTTTTTTGTGGGTGAATGCCTAACAGTGAAATGGCAAGATAACATGGGAGACATGTCGAACTTCTTAAGAATCTACCGAACTGTTGTCTAGAGTCTTTGTACCATTTTACTTTCTACTGGCAAAGTATGAGAGTTTGTTTCTTCACATTATGACCAACACTTGATATGGTTGGGGTTTTAAATTTTAGCCGTGCTACAAGATCTGTAGGAATATCTTACTGTGGTTTTTATTTGTATTTTCCTGATGACTAATGATTTGAGCATATTTTAAAGTGCTCATTTGCCATCCTTAGGTTTTTGTTGAAATGCTTATTCAAATCTTTTACCCAATTTTATTGAATTGTTTGTTCTTAATGTTGAATTTTAAGAGTTCCTTATATTTTCTGGGTACCAGTTTTTATCAGATAGGTCCGTAAATATTTTTCCCAGCCTATGGTTTATCTTTTCTTTTAATAATGTCCTTTTCAGAACAGATGTTTTAAATTTTGTGAAGTCGTATTTAGCAACTTTTAACTTTTATTGATTATGTTTTGATATCCTACACCAAAGTCATAGTGGGGTTTTTTGATAAATACAATACTGTAATTCTCTTCCTTGTGATTTTTTTATTGAAGCATAATTAACACAGTGTTATATTAGTTTCAGGTGTACAATATAATGATTCCACAGTTCTATACATTACTCAGTGCTCATCAAGATAATTGTACTCTTATTCCCTTTATTTCACCCATTTCCCCCACCCACCTCCTCTCCAGTAACCATCAGTTTATTCTAGTTAAGTGTCTGTTTTTTCATCTCTTTTCTTCCTTGTAACTTTCTTAACATATTGTTTTCTCTAACTTACTTTATTGTGAGAATACAGTATATGATACAAAAAAACATTCAGAATATATGTTCATCAACTATGTTATCAATAAGGCTTCTGGTTAAGAGTAGGCTATTATTAGTAATTAAGTTTGGTGGGGGGGGAGTCAAAAGTTATACCTAGAGTTTTTGATTGTATGGGGCGGGGTCAGTGCCCCTAACCCCTGCATCGTTCAAGGGTAAACTGTAAAGTGATAAGCAAAAATCCACTCAGACACTCCACAAATCAACTTCTCCTGGACAAATTTCTCTAGTTGAGTTCTCGTACGATTAACTAGTTCAAAGCCAGGTGCTGAGTGGATGAAGTTCTACACTACAGTTCTCATAAAAATACACAGTTTTAGGAGCACAGCCTATTTTGAGAAAATAGTGCTATGCTACCAAGCTACTTTGATTTCAAAAATTTTAATTAGATTTCCTCAAAAGTTTAATGCTAATTATAAAAATCTGTATTCCAACCTCTCAGCAGAAAGCAGACAATATTTGGTTTTATATATAAGCCAATTTGTGTACCCGACAGAAAACCTTACCTATGGCTTACAAAGAAAATAGAGCATCAGACAATAATTGTCTTTCTTCCTTATTCTGTTTCCATTCCTATCCTTCCTTCCCTCCTATTTCAGGGGAAATGACCTTTCCCCTACTCAGGGCTGGTCTCTCCACCAGTGCTCTGTATCCCATGCCCTCCTAACTCTTCAATCATCTGGCTATACCAGTTCTCAGCCTTCCAGCTTGCACCTTTATTTTTTCCCCCTCCATGCTGACTCCTTACACTAGTGCTAAAATATTCTAGAGTCTCTTCCTTTTAAGTCGTGGTTTCTACTGAGTATACATACTCCCCTCTCTATAGCCTCATGTCTACACTTCCCATCATAGCCAAGTTTTCTGAAAGGCTAGCATATTATCATTCATTCTGAAACCAACAGTTTTTGTCCCCAGCATACTCCCAAATCTATTCTCATTACTTCAAGAATCCACCTTTATAGCTAAATCCAATAGACAATATTTTCTACCTACCTTGTTCAGACTCTGAAGAAATTGATATTTTTGACCACTGCCTCCTTCATGGCACTTCTTGGCTGCGAAACCAGTTTTTTCTCCAGGTGTTTCTTCTATGCCCTTGGGCTTTTATATAGGCTTCCCCTTAATAGGTTCCTCCCTCTCTGCTCATTCCTTGAATATCAGTTGCATAATTGTTTCTTTCAGCTTTTTTCTCTCTCTTAACACTCTCCTTATGAACCTAAGTCCTTGATGATAACTCATGTTTCTTCACCCTCCTAAACCTCACAACAATCTACCTATCCCCACTGGATATATCCACTTGAATTTCCCATGACCTCTTCAAAATGAACATTTCATCCCCCACTGCAAATAAGGTCAGTGCTTTACGAGATTTCCTCTCAATTCTTCTCCCCAGTTCCCTCTGGAGGTTTCTGTATACCACCCACACAAAAGTGGGCTTTTAATGGCTAGCACCTATGGCTCTCCTTTAGCAAGGCCCTGTGGACCCTTGAGCCACTCTATTTACAGGTGCAAAGAGTCAGACTTGCCTGGGAGATTTCTAACGTCATCACCTGTATGACTGTTTACCAATAATAGTGAACACAGGTGTATAACAGCCTACCTGCCCTGCCTCAAATTGTGATATCCCTGAGGCAAGGTATTCCAGTAATCCCCTGCAGGGACTTTACCTGAGATTGCATCCTTGCTGGGCTTTTTTTTTTTTTCCCCTTCCTGAACTGTTTCCCCCACTTCCTTAGTAGTATTCTCTGGCAACACTTCCTCAATAAACCACTAACACTCAAGTCCTTTACTCAGAATCTGCTTCTGGAGAACTTAATATAAGACATCCTCCTACTAAAACTCTTCATTCTCTTCTTAGTTTTGGTTAGTGATATTACAATTATCCTTTTTTTTCTAACCTAGAAATTTAAGGGTCACAATTAGATACCTTAGTCTGGATTATTAAAAACATTTTAACTTGTTTCCATGACCACCAGATTTCACAGGTCATATTCCTCATCCATAAGGCTGACAGAGTATTTCTAAAACATAGAAATGATCATGCTATTCCTCAGGTTAAAATGGTTCAGTATCTTTCCATGGCAAAATCCCTATAAGATGCAAGATCCCATTTATTCATGCAGCAAGTATTTATTAAGTGTGGCATGCAATAGAGAACAAGACAGATGTGGCCTATATCTACATGAAGTTTTTAGTCAAATGGGGGATGCTGTAAAATTAAACAAATAATTAAACTTATAATAAAGGCAATTATTGACAAAAACACAAGTTACTATGGGAACTCCTAGGAAGAAAAATAATGAAGTCCGTATGTGAGGAAAGTTTCTTAGAAGAAACTTTTAGCAGAAACTTGAACAATGAGTTGAAGCTGGGCTGGCAAAGAGAAGATGTAGAGTGCTCCAATCGGCACAGGAAGAACGTGTGTTAATCCCTGGAGTGAAAGAAAATGTGGTGAATTTAATGATAAGACGAACAGTTATTGATCAGTTGTTTCCAGGGCTCTTCTAAGCATCTACTTTATTTGTAACCCCATTTAATTCTCATAGTTGTCTCATGATATGATCATTGTTCCCATTTTTAGATGATAAAATTGAGATGCAATTTTCTTCACCTACAACATTTTCCCAAGATCATGCAACTAATAAATAGCAGAGCAAGGATCTTAACCATTATACTCCATTACTTCCTCACTCCTGCTCTTCAGTAATATGGAACTATTTAAAATTTCCAGAATTTCCAGAATCCATGCTCTCTCTGGTGGTAATACCATGCAGCAGCCCATCCTAGCCCTAAAATATACCCATAAATGTTATATTCATTCCCATGTTTTTGTGAAATACTGTGGTTTAATACTATACTATTGTGTGAAATACTGTATTTAATAAAAAAAACCATCTGCCTGAGTTATCAAATTATAGGGAAAGAGAATATATTTCAAGTATAAAACTAGATCTGGCTAGAAAAATAGGATTGAGACTTTGCCTGTTGGAGGGAAATATGCACTAGATCTCTTGGTTGAAAGAGAAGGTTATCATTGTTCCAATTTTGTCCAAATAATTTCCACTTCAGCTTGATTTTTTTTCCTGTCTGATCTCAACTCATCCTTCTTCCCACATTACAAGAAGAAAAAAGAAAAAGAAAATGAAAAAAGCTAGAAATCGACTCATCTGCACCTCACAATTTATTTAACAAATTAAGTGAAAGCCTACAATGTCACAGGCATGATGCTAGATGCTCCAGATACACTGCTAAACAAGAGGCCCAAGGTCCACCCTTTGTGATATTTACTCAACTGTGTGAGCAACAAGAGGGGAAGAGAATTCTGTTATTTCCCTATCTCCAAACCTCCAGTGCTTCAAGCTGCCTATCTGAGGCATCATTAAATAAATTTGTTAAATAAATGAATAAATAAATTCTCATAGCCCTTTACTAACACGATGCAGTAAGACACCATGTGCTTCATCTATTACTTAAGAATTCAGTTCTTGAGAGTTTTTTAAAATGGTGTACATTCCATTATTGCACTCCCATTATTCCATTCCATGTATTTACAAAGAACAAAGAGAAAAAAAATCACTATTGTGACAGAGATCAACTATTATGTTCTTAGTATACCATAATTAGATCTACATACTCCCTTTTAATTTTCTCAGTGCTTAGTCAGAAACAACTGTTTCACAGTAATTATCATTGACCTTGATATGACCCTTCCTTCAAATATGTTACACCTGATACATTAATTAGCCCAAATTATCAAAATCCCAAAGCAATCAAAAGATAAACAACCAAAGAAAATAATCCACTGAATCATATGACCCAATGGGCCCTCATACAGAAATGCAAATATGCTTTTCCTTGGCTGCTAAAGACAGTAATTTATTTGAAATGTTGAGCCTAGAGTGAACATCCACATTATTGTAATGCAAGCACATTACTGGTAGCTCCCAATGTGCACTAGACTAGGGTTATATTTGTGCAGGTCAAATTGTGGTAGGTAATTGCTGCCTTGCTAATTTGATCAGTTAGATAACCATATCAACTGTATCAACAAATATTGGTTTCATTTATCTATATGATCAAATTAAACAGACTAGACCTAGTCCAATTAGTTATTTCAGCTGCCTTAGCAGCTACTGTACATACTTAAAAGGTTAGATAGTAAAAATATTAGCTGAACCCTAACAGTGTAAATAGGACTTTCTGAAAACATAGCCATGGTCTTCACATGCCCATGACTACTTAATATTACCCTTGGCAAAGGGAGAATTGTGTCTATTATCCATGTAATTCTGGTCATAACAATATTTATTTCCATAGTATGATGAAATTTTGGACTAAATTATACAGATAAATGCCTCAGTTTTCTACATCCTTTGAAAGTGAGTGTCTAAGCTAGCACCATCCTACAATGATTCAGGAAATAACATACCCAAACGCGTCAAGTCTGTGGCCAGAAGGAAACATAATATTCTTCAATTATTTCTGTAGTAATGCATGTAAACATAAAGACAGAGATTTTTTTTCCCTCTAAATTCCCTTGTATTTTTAACAAACACTTACCTAGAGCGAAGGTAAAGTATAAAATTCTACCAGTTGCTTCAACCTTGACCTTTTATTCCATTATAAAAATACTGCTATTCTTTTTTAAGGTTTTGAAGATTATAAGAAAAGGATAGGTTTCTCCCTTAATGTAAATTAAGCTGAAGTTATAATTCTGCATCTGTTTCTGAAGGAAAACTGAATGTGTGTGGAAAAAACAAAATGGCTGCCTATATGACTTTGTTCCTTTTTTAAATTTATTATTATTTTTTAATGACAGAACCAAGGTTGAATGATATAGCTTAATGTAAGGGGCAAATAGGTCCTCTTATACCTACTACTGAACTCCAGAACCAGACAGATGTAACAATCTGATCATGGAGTTCTGGACTGGGCCTTTACACATGTAATGCTGTTCCCTGGAAAGGCAGAAGAGGGTATGTGCTCTCAGAGGGCATTAACCTCTCCAAGAGGAACAAGGGGAGAACTGAGTTCAGTATCTTGAGTTCAGAAAAAGGGCAGAGAGAAGCCAGAAATGAGGCAGCAACTGGGTGTCCTCTTGGAAGAAATCAGAGGAGGGGGAAAACATTTTCCTTAAAGATGAGTTAATTCTTTTATGTCAAATAAAGACTAGAAAAGCTAAACAATATATAGTATGGTAAATGGTAGTGTAGGAGTATGCACAAGATACCATATTAGTACAGAGCATCTATTCTAAACTGGGAGTAAAGGTAGTAAGGATATAATGCAGATATTAAACTATATCATAATTATCTAAAAAAATTAAATAAATATTGAATGCCAAGCATATTTTATAGATGAAGAAACTAGAGCTTGGAGAATAAAACTTTTGCAAGTTTCAAACATGTAGTAAGTGATAAAAGCAAAATTCAAATTCAGATTGGCCTGATTCCAAAATCCTATGTGCTTAGGCTACCAGTATGCTTTCTTAATTCCAAAGAAAACCACATTTTAAAATTGGTAATTTATAAAAATTCAACTGTTTAAATACTTTTAATGGTAAGTTGGGGAACAAAACTTTTAATGTAATTGTTACCATATCTAGAGCCAATCCTGAGAATGTATCATAATTAAAATGACTGGATTCAAATGAAGATTATTTTAAGAAAAATAAATGAAGTGGCTAAAAACACGTTAAGTGTCCAGGAGTTATTACTGTATAAACAGTCACATAACATTTTCAAGTTTTGAATTTTTTGTCTTATTCTATTTACTTACCTTACCTGTGTAGAATAATCATAAGTGATATCTGTCCAATTTTTCTAAAGTGACTAAGATTTATAAGCATTCCTATTTGTATTTATTTATTGCATTAACTTAACTAGAACCATCACTGATTTATGTCCTAAAAATGATAAATGTGGAAAATTATCCAGAGAAAAAATATGTTAAAGATATTAACTTTGGGATTAGATATTGCTTTGATTAAAAAAAAACAGTTAATTAGAATCAAGTCATAAAATACTAGGGGTAAATCTTAGAAAATATGTAAAAACTTACATACAAAAAATGGCAAAATATTCCTGAGATAGAGAAGACTTAACTAAACAGAGAGATATATGGCATTCATGGGTTGAAAAACTCAACATTGTTAAAATATTAATTCTCTCCAAATTTATCTATAGATTCAATATAATCCCAATCAATATTCCAGCAATTAGTTATTATAAAATTTGATAAGTTGATTCTAAAATTATAGGTAAATGGAAAGATCTACTAGGATAGCCAGTGCAACTATGAAAGAGGAAAACAAAGGTAAAGGACCAACACTAATCTGATCTTAAGAATTACTCTAAAGTAACATTAATCAAGACAGTGTGGTATTGCTCCCAAGACAAACAAACATGGCAGTGGATAAAATAGATAATCCAGTGATAAACTACATACCTATGGAAAACTGCTCTGAACGAAAATGCAAAAGCAAAAAAAAAAGTGCAAAGACAATACAGTACACAAAGGACAGCCTTTCCAACATATAGTGCTAGAAAAAAATGGATAGCTATATGCCAAAAATAAACTTGGATGAATACGCTCCACCAAATGTAAAATTTGAATCAAAATAAATAATAGACCTAAATACAAAGCCTAAACTATAAAATGCTAACCAAAAGTTTACAAAGATTTATTATATTTATAACACCAAAAGCCCAATCAATAAATGACGAAATAGATAAATTGTGTTTCCTCAAAATTAAAATTTCCTGCCTTTCAAAAAACACTGTTAAGAGAATGAAAAGACATGCTACAATCTGTGGGAAAGTATTTGTAAAGCATTATCTAGAACATCAAAAAATTCTCAAAACTCAACATTAAGAAAACAAATTTTGGGGCACCTGGGTGGCTCAGATGGTTAAGCGTCTGCCTTCGGCTCGGGTCATGATCTCAGGGTCCTGGGATTGAGCCCCACATCGGGCTCCCTGCTTGGCGGGGAGCCTGCTTCTCCCTCTCTCTATTGTTCTCCCTGCCTGTGCTCTCTCGCTCTCTCTGTCAAATAAATAAATAAAATCTTTAAAAAAAAAAAAAAGAAAACAAATTTTAAAATGGGTAAAATATTTGAACAGATATTTCACCAAAGAAAATGCAGTTGGTTTCCATTATCCATCGTAGTTATTTTCTATAAAGTCACAGTGAATACTGAATTAGGGATTACTGAACCATTGCTTTGAGGGGACTATATAAGTAGATAGATGACAGCTATATGTAGATGTAGACATACATGTCTCACATAGATTATAATCCTAAATCCTAGAAGCAATTCAACCCGATATGTCCATTTTCTTTATTTTACAAAAGAGAAAACAAGATAACAGGTAACAGATAACCAGAGTTAGGATCCCAACCCCTTCCAACTGGGTTTGGGGGTCTTCTTGCACCACACTCTCCTCTGCTGCCTCCATCCTCTGGTCATATCTCTATGAGAAACTGAAAGGAGAAAGCAGAGGATAGTTGCATTGTTCCACCTTTGCTGGGATTGAGTGCAATTGGAGTGATTAAAAAAATGTCTGCTGCTTTATGCATACCCATAAATGAATGCCAAAATGCTCTAAGCAGTAATTATTGGGTTACAAATAGATTTTAGCTACTAGGTAAATTCACAAATCTGGAGTCCACAAATAATGAGTATAACAGGGATTGCAAATAAGTATAAGAAAATATTAACATTATTATTAGGGATGTGCAGATTAAAACCACAATGAAATATCACTTAACATAATGTCTCAGGTAAGCTAGTTCAAGAAACAGATG
Source organism: Leptonychotes weddellii (assembly GCF_054177405.1). NCBI lineage: Eukaryota > Metazoa > Chordata > Mammalia > Carnivora > Phocidae > Leptonychotes > Leptonychotes weddellii. Next base: position 129,153,979 of record NC_138372.1, read on the forward strand.
CTGACAGGACATATGAGTGCAGGAATGTATAGGAGAGTACTTCAGAGTAAAACACCTGGGAAGGAGTGAAAAAGTAGAAAAGTAGGAAGGTTTGGAAGCTAAGGGGTCTGTGAATTTGCACACCTGCTTCCACCAGCCACTGGATTGTGATGGTCTCCTGGGAAATGGGGCAGAACCTTCAGCAAGACAGTTTTCTTCAACCAAAGCAAATCTCTGGGAGAGATTCAGCTGTGAACTCTCTGTATATAATAGTCTGCAATTTGGGGGAATGGGTACCTGAATCTGGGCAGTTCAACACAGCATCTGTTGAGCTATATTCATCATCTCCTTCCTTGTCCTCTATTACCCATTAGGATTCCTCTCAGGCTCAGAAATGCCCCGAAATGATTTCTTTTCTGTTCCCATCCTGTAACAGTAGCTTACTCATCCTGTCAGAGTGAATTACCATTGCCACAATAGTGACTCCTTTCCTTATTACTAGTCCTTGCCATGAGGAGCTCAGAGTAACTGGAGCGCAGCAGTAGGTTAAAATTTAATGGGAATCTAGATTTTTCTTGTGTTGATTCTAGTTTCATAGTGTTGTGGTCAGAAAAGATGCATGGAATCACTTTGATCTTTTTGAATTTATTGAGACTTGTTTTGTGGCCTAACGTGATCTATTCTGGAGGATGTTCCATGTACCCTTAAAAAGAATGGGCATTCTGCTGTTTTAGGATGGAATATTCTGAATGTACTGTTAAATCTATCTGGTCCAGTGTGTCATTCAAAGCCACTGTTTCCTTGTTGATTTTGTTTGGTTTATCTGTCCCTTGATGGAAGTGGGTATTAAAGTCCCCTACTATTATTGTATTATTATTATTTCCTTTATGTTTGTTATTAACTGCTTTAAGTATTTGGTCCTTCTTTGTCTCTTGTTACAATCTGTTTTAAAGTCTATTTTTTTAAATTTTAGTGTTATGTTAATCACCATACATTACATCATT
>NC_138372.1:129155061-129168928 GCF_054177405.1 Leptonychotes weddellii
GTCTCTCATGGTTCATCTCTCCCTCCAATTTCCCCCCCTTCTTTCTTCCCCTCCTGCTATCTTCTTCTTCTTTTTTTTTTTCTTAACATATATTGCATTATTTGTTTCAGAGGTACAGATCTGTGATTCAACAGTCTTGCACAATTCACAGCGCTCACCATAGCACATACCCTCCCCAATGTCTATCACTCAGCCACTCCATTCCTCCCACCCACCCCCACTCCAGCAACCCTCAGTTTGTTTCCTGCGATTAAGAATTCCTCATATCAGTGAGGTCATATGATACATGTCTTTCTCTGATTGACTTATTTCGCTCAGCATTTTGTCCAATGTGTGTATTGCTACCCTGGCTTTCTTTTCACATCCATTTGCATGATAAATGTTTCTCCATCCTTTTACTTTCAATCTGCAAGTGTCTTTAGATCTGAAATGAGTCTCTTGTAGGTAGGATATAGCTGGGTCTTGCTTTTTTAACCATCCTGTCACTCTAAGGCTTTTAATTGGAGAATTTAGTCCATTTACATTTAAAGTAATTTCTGATAGGTATGTATTTATTGCCACTTTTTCCTTGTTTTATGGTTGTTTTGTACTTCTCTGTTCCTTTCTTCCCTTGCTCTCTTCTCTCATAATTAAGTTGGCTTTCTTTAATGATATACTTGGTTTCCTTGGGACTACATCAAAATAAAAAGTTTCTGGGGTGTCTGGCTGACTCAGTCGGTAGATTATGTGACTCTGAATCCCAGGGTAGTGAATTTAAGCCCCATGTTGGGTGTAGAGTTTACTTTAAAAAAATAAGTAAATAAAATAAATAAAAAGCTTCTTCACATTCAAGGAAACAATCAGCAAAAATAAAAGAAAACCTACTAAATGGGAGAAGATATTTTCAAATTACATCCAATAAAGGGTTAGTATCCAAAATATATAAAGAACTGATACAACTCAACACCCAAAGAATGAATAATCTGATTAAAAAATGGACAGAAGATGTGAATAGACATTTTTCCAAAGAAGACATACAGATGGCCAACAGACACATGAAAATATGTTCAACATCAGTGATCATCAGGGAAATGTAAATCAAAACTAAAATGAGATATCACATCACACCTATCAGAATGGCTAAAATCAAAAACACAAGAAAAAAATGTTGGCAAGGACATGGAGAAGGAACCCTTCTATACTGTTGGCGGGAATGCAAACTGACGTAGTCACTATGGGAAAGAGTATGGATGGAGTTTCCTCAAAAAATTAAAAATAGAACTATTCTATGATTCAGTAATCACACTACTGGGTATTTACTCAAAGAATACAAAAATGCCAATTTGGAAAGATATAGGCACCCCTATGTTTATTGCAAAATTATTTACAATAGCCAAATTATGGAAGTAGCCAAAGTATCCATCGATAGATGAATGGATAAAGAAGAAGTTGTGTATATATACAATGGGATATTATTCAGCCATAAAAAAGAATGAATCTTGCCATTTGCAACATGGATGGAACTAGAGAGTATAATGCTAAGTGAAATCAGTCAGTCAAAAAAGACAAATACCATATGATTTCACTCATATGTAGAATTTAAAAAACAATACAAATGAACAAAGGAAAAAAAGAGAGAAACAAACCAAGAAACAGACTCTTAACTATAGAGAATAAACTTATGGTTACCAGGAGGGAGGGAGGTGGGGGGAGGGGTGAAATAGATGATGGGAATTAAAGAGTATACTTATCATGATGATAACTGAGTACTGTATAGAATTGTTGAGTCCCTATATTGTACACCTGAAACTAATATAACACTGTACATTAACTATACCAGAATTAAAATAAAAAACTTAAAAAAAAATAATGGGAATCTAGCTATGTTCCCTGCTAGAGGGTTCCCTTTCTGAAAAGCAATCTCAGATCCTAGAGTTATAAAGCCAGGGTACACAAATTTTCCCAAGTGGGGCATGAGGAGCATAGCCACTCATATTTCAATCCCTTCATTCCTGTGCCAATGTATACTACCTACTGGGAACACAGCATCTCATAATGATTACTGATTTAAGGAGTATACTATATTCTGCAGGATGATGGCACATTTCTGCAGGCTAGCTTCTCCAAGCTTGTCCCTCAGCTTTCTGCTTACAAAAATGCTGTTCTCTCATTCTATCAGGTCAGAAGCTGTGACTAAAGAGAAAATATTCTGAAAGCCCAATCTGGGCTGTGGTTGTATATTTCAGGTTGTATAGTTGGCACTGACAATGGCCTTAAGTGACTTGAGCCTCAATTTCTGCTGCCATGGTTTCCCTGATCATATTTCTTTGTCGATAGTCTTTTGATCTTCCTTCTTCTGGTTATCTGAACAACCAGCCTACTCATTCCCCATGGCATGAGTCCATATATATTCTTGGCTTGAACGATTTCACTTCCCCCATAAAATGGATGATCAGGTACACCACCTGAAGCTCTGCACATTGGGAGGACTTCTCTTCATCACTGTCTTTCAAGGTCATGCCTAAATGGGGGTATAATGCAGCAGTAGTTCATTTTCAGCTCCCATCCATATACCAAACCAACCCAGGCTTGAATCAAGTTTAGACTTTTTCCCTCCCCATCAATTGATCTTAAGAAACCATGTGTGAACTGAGAGAGTGGTACATCAAACAGTGATGAATGACAGGTGGTTGAGCCACTTGTTTGTGCAACTGAGGTGTCTCTGGCTCTCCTCATGCCTGATTCCAGATGAATGACTTCTATTTTGTGAATTCTTGCTGCTATACCCCACCTTCCTACCACCACCACCACTACTATCACCACACACACACACACACACATACACACACACAAACTTATGAACCCATTAGTGTGAGATAACACAACTCAAAGTGGACAGTTCTAGCAACACTGTTATATGGTATCCCATGGTCACATGTGTCATATCTACCAAAGCCTAGTAGAATTCCAGGAACTTTTCCTTTGAATGGTGTTGAGTTTGCTGCTGTATGTGGCATGGCACTGCCCTAGAAGTTTAGGGTCTATGTTGCAATTCTCCAAGTAGAGTGTGACATAAAATTCACATGACCTTTTTTCCCACCAGAATTACTCTTTTATTTTTTTTTAAGATTTTATTTATTTATTCATGAGAGACAGAGAGAGAGAGAGGCAGAGGGAGAAGCAGGCTCCCAAGGAGCAGAGAGCCTGATGCATGACCCTGGGATCATGACCTGAGCCGAAGGCAGACGCTTAACCATCTGAGCCACCCAGGCGCCCAACCAGAATTACTCTTAATAACACAGGTCTTCCAGGGAATGTGGTACAAATGCCAGGGATGTTGGCACTATAATCTGGACATACTTCGGAGTCCTTTCTTCTTTTAGCCTCACTTAAAGATGATAGCCTTTCCTGTTACTCAGTAAATTCATTAAATCAGTATTCCAAGTATGATATCATACTATCCCCCAAACCCAAAAGGACCTTCTAGTCATTATAGTTCCTTCTTAGCAGTGGAAGGTGTGAGATGCAATCATTTATACTTTATACTAGAAGGGAAGTATCAGCATGCTTCAGATCACTCTACTCCTAAAAGTTTCACTAATGTGTCAGGTCCATGAATTTTTTTAATAGAATTTATCTCACTTCACTGGAGCTCAGATGCTCCTATTCACCTGTCACTTCTTTTCATCTGATCCCAAAATAATACCCTGGGAGATCTGGACAGTATGACAGAAAGCAGAAGAGTTAACATAGCCCTTGAACAAGATCATAAATACTGCTGCCTGTCCTGTAAGAATATGAACTCTTTTTCCAGGCTAAGGATAGAAAAGAATTCAATCTCCAAATCAATGAGCCAAGAACTTTGACAAATACAGTCAGTATGTACATTTCCCACAGGTAGAAATTTCATATCTACCATCAAATTATCAAGCTTCCCAAAAGGTTAAAAACAATCCATTCTAAGACAATACTCTTATATTGTCTGTTACCATCAAAAGTTATTAAAGCTTCAAAATCTTATTGACATTCTAAAAAGCATCAGGCAAAGCATATCATAGGCCAAAAACACCTTAAATATATTTATACACATGTATTTTTAATATTGTCCCTTCTCTTGCTAAGTGGGGGTGGAACCCTAACTGGGATAATGTGGTCTCAGGATCCTCAGGGTCACAGGAAGACTGGGGGTGACTGAGTGTGGCAGAGCTCCCAGGCATTGGACTGGGGAAACTGGCTGCAAAGAGTGAGCCCAGGAGTGGGCTCTCAGCTCAGGGTTACAATAAACCATGAACTGGCATAGTCAGGCAACTGCTCTCTGAGCAGGGGCCCAACAAGTGGCAGAACAGGTGAGACCTCCCCTTCCCCTGCCACCTCCCCTGGGAGGGGCAGCATGGAGTCTGCAGGTTTGGAGACTCCAAATAGGGGCACGTGCCAGGCTGGGTGAACATGGAGTTTGGCTAGAGACCAGGGAGGCAGTAGTGATTGACTGCTTTTCTCTGAGGGCTCACTGAGGAGTGGGGCCCTGAGCTTTTGACTCAGGCCAGACATTGGGAGGATGCCATTTTCATTCTCATCCTCTAAAGTTGCACAGAAAGCCTTCAGGAAACAAAAGCCACATAGGGCAAACCAGAGCAGATTACTTAGTAGTCTGGCCCCCTGGCAAGGGCAGTGCAATTCCAGCTGGGGCAGACACTTGAGAATCAATGCAACAGACCCTTCCCCCAGAAGATCAGCAAGAACATCTGGACAAGACCAAGTTTACCAATCAATGAGATCTGCAAAACTTCAGCACTAAGGGAATAGAGCACATAGAATTCATGGCTTTTTTCCCATGATTCCTTAGTCTTTGAACTTTATTTTTTTTTTAATTTTTTTCTTTCCTTTTCCAACCAATTTCTTATTTTATCAACTCTTTTTTAAAATCTTTTTAGATTTTCCTTTTTCCAGTTATATTCTATCCCTTTATTGTATTTAATCTTATTTTTGTATATATATTACAATTTTGGGATGCAGTTTCTTCTTACAGACCAAAACACACCCAAAATCTAGTGCATGGCTCTGTTCTATTCACTTGTCTGACCATATTCTCATTTATGTTGTTTTTTTCTTCCTTTTTTTTCTTTTTCTTTTTTTGTTTTGTTAACGTCCTTATTAATTTTCATCTTTATAGTCCCATTCTATCCTTTCAATGTATTTAATTTTATTTTTGTACATATAAGTTTCTCTCTCTTTACAATTTTGAGATGTAGTTTCCTCTAACAAACTGACCAAAATACACTCAGGAGATAGTGTATTGCTCTGTTCTGTTCACCTGTCTGTTTATACCACTTCCTTTTTTTGTTGTTGTTGTTGTTTTTCCTTTGTTTTTTCTTATCTTTTAATTGGGATTTTTAAAATCCCATTCTATCCTTTCAATGTATTTAATTTTATTTTTGTATATATAAGTTTTCCTTTCTTTACAATTTTAGGATCTAATTTCCTAAAAAACAGGCCAAAATACACAGAATCTAATATATTGCTTTATTATGCTCACCTGTCTTATTATATTCTCTCTCTCTCTCTCTTTTTTTTCTCCTGGTTTTGGGTCTCTTCTGATTTGTTTAGTGTATATTTCTCTGGGGTTGTTGTTGCCATCTTCGTATTTTGTTCTCTCATTCATCTATTCTTCTCTGGACAGAATGACAAGATGGAAAAACTCACCTCAAAAAAGAGAACACGAGGCAGTACTTACTGCCAGGGACCTAATCAGTATGGGCATAAGTCAAATGTTGGAACTGGAGTTCAGAATAATGATTATAAAGATATTAGCTGGGGTTGAAAAAAAGCATAGAAGACACTAGAGAATCCCTTTCTGGAGAAATAAAAGGACTAAAATCTAATCAAGTCAAAATCAAAAAGGCTATTAATGAGATGCAATAAAAATTGGAGACTTTAACTGTTAGGATAAATGATGCAGAAGAGAGAATTAGTGATATAGAAGACCAAATGAAGAGTAAAGAAGCTGAGAAAAAGATAGATAAACAACTCTGGATCACAAGGGGAGAATTTGAGAGATAAGTGACACCATAAAGCAAAACAATATTAGAATAATTGGGATCCCAGAAGAAAAGGAAAGATAGAGCAGAAGGTATATTGGAGCAAATTATAGTAGAGAACTTCCTTAATCTGGGAAAGGAAACAGGCATCAAAATCTGGGAGGCACAGAGAACCCCTTCACAATCAATAAAAATAGGTCAACACCTGACGTATAATAGTGAAACTTGCAAATCTCAGAGACAAAGAGAAAATACTAAAAGAAGCTCAGGACAAGAGCTCTGTAACCTATAAGGGTAGAATCATATTGGCAGCAGACCTATCCACAGAGACCTGGCAGGCCAGAAAGGACTGGCATGATATATTCAGGGTACTTACATGAGAAAAATATGCAGCCAAGAATATTTTATCCACCTAGGATGTCATTCAAAACAGAAGAAGTGATAAAAAGCTTCCAGGACAAACAGAAACTAAAAGAATTTGTGACCACCAAACCAGCCCTACAAGAAATGTTAAAAGGGATCCTCTAGGCAAAGAGAGAGTCCAAAAGTAACATAGACCAGAAGGGAACAGAGACAATATACAGTAACAGTCACTTTACAGGTAATAAAATAGCACTAAGTTCATATCTCTCAATGTTACTCTGAATGTAAATGGACTAAATGCCCCAATCGAAAGACACAGGATATCAGATTAGATAAAAAAGGAAGAGCCATCCATATGCTGTCTGCAAGAGACTCATTTTAGACCCAAAGACACCAGACTTAAAGTGAGGGGGTGGAAAACCATTTACCAGGCTAATGGACACCAAAAGAAAGCTGGGGTGGCAATCCTTATATCAGACAAATTAGATTTTAAACCAAAGACTCTAAGAAGAGATGAGGAAGGACACTATATCATAATTAAAGGGTCTATTCAACAAGAAGATCTAACAATTATAAATATTTATGCCCCTAACATGGGAGCAGCCAATTATACAAGCCAATTAATAACAAAATCAAAGAAACACATTGATAATAATACAATAATAGCAGGGGACTTTAACACCCCCCTCACTGGAATGGACAGATCATCTAGGCAGAAGATCAACAAGGAAATAAGTGTTTTGAATGACACACTGGACCAGATGGACTTCACAGATATATTCAGAACATTCCATCCCAAAGCAACAGAAGGCACATTCTTCTCGAGTGCACATGGAACATTCTCCAGAATAGATCACATCCTGGGTCACAAATCAGGTCTCAACTGGTACCAAAAGATTGGGATCATTCCCTGCATATTTTCAGACCACAATGCTTTGAAACTGGAACTCAATCACAAGAGGAAATTTGGAAAGAACATGGAGGCTAAAGAGCATCCTGCTAAAGAATGAATGGGTAAGGCAAGAAATTAGAGAAGAATTAAAAAAAATTTCATAGAAACAAATGAAAATGAAAACACAATTGTTCAAAATCTTTGGGATGCAGCTAAGGCAGCCTATGAGAGAAGTATATAGCAATACAAGCCATTCTCAAGAAACAAGAAAGGTCTCAAATACACAACCTAACCTTACACCTAAAGGAGCTGTAGAAAGAACAGGAAATAAAGCCCAAACCCAGCAGAAGAGAAATAATAAAGATTAGAGCAGAAATCAAATAGAAACCAAAAGAATAGTAGAACAGATCAATGAAACTAGGAGCTGGTTCTTTGAAAGAGTTAATAAGATTGATAAACCCCTGACCAGACTTATTAAAAACAAAAGAGAAAGTACCCAAATAAATAGAATCATGAATAAAGAGGAGAGATCACAACCAACATCAAAGAAATACAAACAATTATAAGAACATATTATGAGCAACTATATGCCAACAAATTAGGCAATCTGGAAGAAATGGATGCATTCCTAGAGATGTATAAACTACCAAAACTGAAACAGAAAGAAATAGAAAACCTGAACAGACTCTTAACCAGCAAGGAAATTGAAGCATTAACCAAAAATCTCTCAAGAGCCCAGGGCTGGATGGCTTCCCAGGTGAATTCTACCAAACATTTAAAGAACAAATTCTTCTGAAGCTCTTTCAAAAAATAGAAACTCTTTCTATGAGGCCAGGATTACCTTGATCCCAAAACCAGACAAAGACCACACCAAAAAGGAGAATTACAGACCAATATCCTTGATGAACATGGATGTAAAAATTCTCACCAAAATACTAGTGAATAGGATCCAATAGTACATTAAAAGGATTATTCACCATGACCAACTGGGATTTATTCCTGGGCTGCAAGTGTGGTTCAACATCTGCAAATCAATCAATGTGATATACTACATAAATAAAAGAAAGGACAAGAACCATATGATCCTCTCAGTAGATGCAGAAAAAGCATTTGACAAAGTACAGCATCCTTTCTTGATTAAAACTCTTCACAGTGTAGGGATAGAGGGAACATACCCCAGTATCATAAAAGCCATATATGAAAGGCCCACAGTGAATATTATTCTCAATGGAGAGAAATTGAGAGCTTTTCCCCTAAGGTCAGGAACATGGCAGGGATGTCCACTATCACCACTGCTGTTCAACATAGTACTAAATGTCCTAGCCTCAGCAGTCAGACAACAAAAATAAATAAAAGGTATCTGAATCAGCAAAGAAGAAGTCAAACTCTCATTATCATTTTTTGCCTAAAAATCTTTGATTCAGTTAACCATCACCTACCTGTCAATAAGTAAAGAAAGGGAAAATGGTAAGACAAAGTGGGTGATTGGTAAAGCAATGTCTTTGAGAAAAGAAGAGGAATGGAATCCAAAAAGATGTTTTATTTATTTTGTTGTTTGTGGGTTTTACTTTGTTTGCAGAGTAGATGCTTAACACAGTTCTTTTAAGTGTTATCACTAAAGCATAAATATATGTTTTATATAATTTATATCAATATAATTTAATATGCCTAATAAAATAGGCTCCAAGTTAGATTGCCACCAATTCAAACTCTGCAATCTATTCTCAGATGGATGTGAATTAAAAAACACAATATTTTCAGTTTCTTTCAACAGAACAGGAAATCCCCACTTAAACAAGAAAGGAAACAACAAAAGCCCATATGACTAAAAAGTTTAGAAACACAATTGATTTCAGGTGAGATTTATGCCTGTGGTTCAAACAAAGTGAACAGGAACCACTTCTCACCTACCTTCTATTTATTGGCCTCATTTTTGGGAGGCCGCCCCCTTGTGGTCCCAAAATGGGCTGCATGTTATAGAGAGCTTGAAAGTGGGGAGAGAGAACTCAGTTGAGTGATTCTCTTACCCTTCAGAAGAAAAATAAGGGGACGAGTTAGTTGAATCACCATCTCCAACTAGATTAGAAACCTCAGAAAATTTTTTAACTCTACTTATTAAACAAATATTTTTTGAGCATCACTGCTTATCAGGCATTAGTAATGCCCCAAAGAACAGAGAAGTATATATCCTGCTTACTAGGGGCATACACACTACTAGAGATATAAAATATAAAGAGGTATACAGACTGATTAGTGAATTAATTAGATAATAAATAAAACACAAAAATACCAGGATGGAATAGCTGCTATGCTGAAAAATAAAATAGGGTGATGTGATGGAGAGTGACTGATGGCTGTTGTAGATTGGTGATCAGAGACGGCCTCCCTGAGCTATTTAAGATGAGTTCAAGATGATGAGAGTGAGTCAGTCCAACCAAAGATCTGGGGAAACCCAGATTCAGAATGAAGAGATCTTGCAAAGAAACTAATCTTTAATGTTTATGGAACAGAAAGGAGATCACTACATAGTCCTGGAAAAGAGGAGAATTGCATTATATGAAAGTGATAGCAATAGCAGGAGGCAAATGATATAGAGCTTTATAGCCTGAATAAGCAGTTAGAATTTAATTCTGAGTATAATGATAAGCATAGATTTAAGGAGGAGAGTGGCATGACCTAATTACTGACTTAAGAGTCACTCAGGCTATTGTGTGAAGATTAGATGATATAAGGGTAAGGGTGGAAGCAAGAGGACTAAAGAGAACTACTGTTTTAGTCTACATAAAATATGGTCATTGCCTGGATGAATGTAAAAATCATTGCAGAAGAAGCAGAAGAAGTTGGCATAAATTTTGGAGGTGGAGTCAATAGAACCTGTTGATTGCTTTGATATGGAGAATAGCCTAAATAGAGGAACTAAAGTTAAATTGTAGATGTTTTTTTCTGGGCTAATGGATAGATTAAGGGGCCATTTATTTGGTATAGGAAAGAATGGAAGCAGCAGATTCAGATGGGGGAAAAAGGCATCAAGAATTTCATTTGGCTATGGTTATCATCAGATGCTTATAAGGCAATCATGTGGCAATGTTCAGCAGGGAGTTGGACACAAACCTGGTGTACAAGAAAAGAACATGATGGGAAATATAGATTTTGGGGTCATAAGTACATAAAAGGATATTGAAAGATACAGAAATGAACTAGTCAATTCAATGAGAGATTAGGCCAAGAAACTGGATATATAGAAAAAGGAAGGCATCGGGCGCCTGGGTGGCTCAGATGGTTAAGCGTCTGCCTTCAGCTCAGGTCATGATCCCAGGGTCCTGGGATCGAGTCCCGCATCGGGCTCCATGCTCCTTGGGAGCCTGCTTCTCTCTCTCTCTCTCTGTCTCTCATGAATAAATAAATAAAAATCTAAAAAAAAAAAAAAAAGATTAGAAAAGGGAAGGCATCACAGAATAAAAAGGTTAACTGAGGAAGAGAAATCAGCAAAGAGCCTGGGAAAAGTAGCTAGATCACAAAAACTAAGATAAGAAGAAATTCTTTCAAGTAGGAACTAGTTAATTGAGCCAAATATTGATAAAAGGACAGATAAATGGCCACCAAATTTAGCAACATGACCATGACAAGAGCTGTCTCAGTGGTGTGGTGGGACAAAAACCAGAGAGGAGTAGGCTGAAGAGAGAAAATAAGGTGACCAAGTGGATACAGCAGTGACTATGGTAACTCCACTGGGGAGAGACTCAGGTAGCAAAGGAAGGTTATTTACTCAAGAAAAGAGATACTCTTGGAAGTATATTGATGAACACTATTCTGAAAAAAATTGTTGGAGAATTAATTCATTACAAGTTATGCAATTTTCTCTTTCATCATTAATTCACTGGATTAATATAATGTGTAGTATGCAGTCCAGGATGCTGTCTTAAAATGTAAATAATTACAGAAGTTGTGCATATAATCCAATATAAATTAAAAACAAACAATAATTTTTAAGATTATTAAACTCTTATTCAGCTTCTCAGAATCTGGGTGTTGTGGGACATAAAAGTTCTAAATAGAAGGAAAAGAGTGAATGAAAGCAGTAAAAAAGAAAGGAGAGGGTTACAGAATAGGAAAAGAGGGAATGTAAAAATATGCTAGCAGTTTTCTTCACAATTTCATCTGCATGCTCTTGGGCATTATTATACATTTTGGAGGACATCAACTGATAAATTTAAAATTTGAAGTTCTGAGTTTGAATTTTAGTTTTGCCACATAATCTCTGAGATACAGTTTCCATATTGGAGAAAAGAAAGAATAGTATGTCCTGTAAATCTACTTCCCATATAGAGTTTTGTGATGATTTAAAAAAATAAGGTATTATACATATTGGGAAAAAGAAAGGTCAAACAGAGCCTTGGATACTCTAGTTTGGGTGCAATTAAATACCATACAGGTGTACATGATCATTCCAATTTATCAAATAAAGAATTGGTTCACTTCATGTTTGAATTTACAAAATTATTTTAAAGTCCTAGGTTCCTTATCAAATTATATTTCTGCTTGATGCAAAATAAGAACTAAGTTAGTTTAAACCCAAAGATTGGAATGTTGGTTGAAGCACATATCTCAATAAGATGACTCCTGGGAGAATTTATTAGAACAACTCAACAAACATTAAAATGAGTTGCGTGCTGCCTTTGTTTCTCAATATACTTTACACTCCTCGGTATCAATGAACATTGAACTGCACTCACAGAAGAAATCTGTGTGACAAGCTCTTTAGTGCATTGCCATTTCCTAAATGCCTTTCCCATTGACATCTGCTCTGGAATTCTAGACTGCCAACTCAGTACTCCCACCACTGAAGGCCCTATGATGTCTGCTGCATCAAGCAGCATGCCATAAATATTAGCCCAAGCTGTAGAGAAATTCCTGTAAATGAAGATTAAAGAAAACCACTTTGTAATTGGCCGAGCTGTGGAATTCATGTACCTTCTAATGTCATAAATCAACTTACACTGTACAGTCACTGACTACTTAATTAATAGCTTCATGTTCTGCCAGTCCAGAGAGGGTCACCAAGGACAAGAAATAAAAGGTGCAAAATTTCTACCAACCTCTGTATTACTCTTAGCATCAAAATATTGTCACATTAACAAAAATAATTACTGAGACAGCATCAGACACTTTTCAGAAGCTAAGAAAAAATAGGGTTTTTTCTCTCTGCATATATTTCCTGTCTTCTCTGTAGCCTACTACATGTATTTTTATGAATAGCAATCTAATAGAGCCAGCATCTCTAGTAAGAAATGAGCTGTATTTATATAGTGTCACTGATTTTCATAATTTTATACTTAAATGTATAAAATGTACTTAAGGTTTAAACCCAACAACAGAATTCTCAGTCCAGGGAATAGATTATAGGCAGAATAATTTAAATGGCAATTAAACAATCATTTAGTATATCTTAATACGATTAATGTAATCTTTCACTAAAGTTTTCCTGATTAATTCACCGAACAGTGAGAAAAAGTTCTTTGCTACATCTGGAAAACACTGATAAATATAGCTTATAAATAGGGAGGAAATCGAATTAGTATGAGAAATGTTGGAAGAGAGTTACAAAGAACTACGAGCATCAGTTACACTCTATTAAGATAGGTAGAAAAAGTATTAAACAGTCTTGTTAGCCAATTTGAATTTTTATTTAAAAATGTATCTATTTCTGAAATGGAGTTTACATTTTAAATCGTTATTTAAAATATGATTTCTAAGATTCAAATTGTGTTTTAATGCTTATATTCGTCCTCAGTCATTAAGTCCATCCATTACTAACAGGCTGGTGCTAGAACTGGTATTTCAAAATTGGAGTAACCAAGAAGGAAGATATATTGACCTGACATAGCTACTTCTGCTCTTAACCTGTGAATTTCAAAAACTGGCCTGGTGAATATCAGGACTAGCGGCTGTAGTTACATCTGCTCTCCAGGTTTCTTCTCCAAGGGAAGAAAATAAAAAAGCCAAATCAATTTAAATTCCACAGAACTTTTCTTTGCTATTAAGATAATGTGGGTTGCCTGGGTGGCTCAGTCAGTTAAGTGTCTGCCTTTGGCTCAGGTTATGATCTCAGGGTCCTGGGATCAAGCCCCGCATGGGGCTCCCTACTTGGGGGGAAGCCTGCTTCTCCCTCTCCCTCTGCCTGCTGCTCCCTCCTGCTTGTGCTCTCTCTCTCTCTCTGTCAAATAAGTAAATAAAATCTTTAAAAATAAAATAAAGAATGTATTTTCTACAGATTAACAGAGGAAGTAGCATAATATTGTATTAACATGCAAGCTTTATAGTCACATTTCCTGTGTTCTTAATCAGGTACCACTAGCTATTAGCTATATAATCTTGACTTAAGTAATCCCTCTTGGTCCCTGTTTTCTCATTTTTAAAATGGAAATGATTGTAGGAACTACATTTGTAGAGACTGCTAGTTTTCTCTCATTGTCAGCTCTTCTTTTAAAGTAATACCTAATTTTTAGCTGAGTGCATGGTCACCTGGGGGAAAAAAAAACATTTATCAGACCCTCCTCCTCATAGGTGTGGCTGTATCAGTGAGTTATAGCAAATGAGA
>NC_138372.1:129169028-129176579 GCF_054177405.1 Leptonychotes weddellii
GAGGTTCATCTCCCCCTCCGATTTCCCCCCCTTCATTTTTCCCTTCCTGCTATCTTCTTTTTTTTTAACATATAATGTATTATTTGTTTCAGAGGTACAGGTCTGTGATTCAACAGTCTTACACAGTTCACAAGAAGCACTCTTAAAGACCAAAGAAAATACTCTTCTTAATTCCTTTCCTACTTTAATTGGCTGCCATGCAGACATTATGACCTGACCTGGAGCACCCATATTGGACCACAGGTATACTTGGGAATAGAAGTCACACCTATTAAAGCAATGAGACACATGGAGCCTGGGTCCCTGATGCTATAGAGCATCATTCCAGCCCCTGATGTCTATGTCATCGAGGACAAGCCTAGTGGCTTAAAATAGAAAGCATTATTTCTTAATCATGAAACTTTTCCATCTTGGGTCAATAAAAGGCTCTGCTTCATCTTGACCTAAACAGAGACTAAAGCTGATGGAAACTTCACCGCATTAGAATACCATCTTCAAAACAAGAGAAAGACAAGAGAATGAAGTGTGTGTCAGATCTTAAAGCCTTCTTCCCAGAAATGACACATTGCTTCCACTCATAATTAATTGGCTAAGACAAGTCATATGGTCATGTCTAACATCAAGGGCTTGGAGAATTACAATCCTACCCAGTACCTGGAAGGAGAAGAATCAGAAACATCACTGAAGAACACTAATGATGATCACAACCTTCTACTGTGGCACATTTAAGTTAGAAAAAAATTTTTCTACTTGTGTAAACCATTGTTACTCTGTGTTTCTTACCCCTTGTGATCAAACCTAAACTTACCATGTTATAAAGATAAAAGGAGATGGAATTCATGAAGTGGCTCACCCTGCCTAGTACATGATAACCACTGGGTAAAAGTAAGCCACAACCTCATTTTTATTATATTGGAGTATCACAGTAGTCAGAGGTGAATGTTTTAATATGTGAGCAGAATTCATACTCGGGTTCCATGTATTTGCTATCCCCAAGTCAAAAATCATTGTCCAAAAATTAACTGTGAGTGAAGTAATGTGTTTGGCAGTTGTAGTTTTGGCAAGGATGTGGAATATAAGGAAGCCCTCCTGCTGGAGCTGTCAGTACTTCTCAGTTGGAACATCTCAGGAGCCTGTTTCAGAAGAACATGATGAAGTACTTCTATCTGTGCCAGAATGCAGCATCTCAAAGAATTTCTAGATCTGCTTACAAGTGAAGATGCCTTGCCTAGTACAGTTTCTCAAATTTTCCCACAAGGGAGAAGTCAGTCTCTACAAAATTGCAACACATATTTTCACCTTCATACAGACACACACAGATTCTCTGAATCAACAAGATCTTGGAGAAATTAAAAATACATACTACTTGAGAAAAGGTTAGGGCCCCAGTTTAATTCTGTACCAAAGTGTTTTTCTTGCAGATTTTTAGATATCAAGATAGATAGAATGAAGATATGAAGAAGGAATTACAGT
The DNA here is from genome assembly GCF_054177405.1 of Leptonychotes weddellii. Lineage (NCBI taxonomy): Eukaryota > Metazoa > Chordata > Mammalia > Carnivora > Phocidae > Leptonychotes > Leptonychotes weddellii. Next base: position 129,170,502 of record NC_138372.1, read on the forward strand.
GAGAAAGGATAATGTCTTCATTCCTTTTATTTAGTTCCTCTAGCACTATTATTTTCTGTTTTTACTTTTAAATTAACTTTTACCTTTACAACAAGGAAAAAAAGCAATATAAATCTCTGTCTCATAGGCTACAATATTACATTCCCTGTTGTGTCAAGAGAAGAAAGAATGTCAAATCCCCACATCTTATCTTACATGTTATACTGTTTATAGTGTCCAAATCTTTATTGTTTACTAATCCCAAGTTTTGCCCCCATATAGCCACATTCAGGGATGTCTTGTCTGTCTAGAATACTATTATCCACAGTAAATCCAAAATGTCATCTCTAAAAAGAAAATGTGACCATGATTCATCCTCATTTAAAACTCTAAAATGGAATGACAAAGAAATCAGTTTTCCAATCCTCTTCATTTGATAATCTATAGTTCATGTTACTTATTATTGGAGTCTGTTCAACAATTTTGGAGTCAAGGAGCACTAATATGTTTTAGCCATCTTGAATCTTTTCTCAATACAATTTTCTGATGTACAAAATAAAATGCACTATATATTCATACTCGCTGGATTAGATTTGTCACTAATCATAAAAGTGATCTGCTTTAAAAGCAGTTATGTAGGGTTCCCCGTGTAGCTCAGTCAGTTAAGCATCTGCCTTTGGCTCAGGTAATTATCCCAGGGTCCTGGGATGGAGCCCCACATTGGGCTCCTTGCTCAGTGGGGAGCCTGCTTCTCCCTCTCCCTCTGCTTGCCCCTCGCCCTGCTTGTGCTTTCTCTCTCTCTCTGTCAAACGAATAAATAAAATCTTTAAAAATAAAAATATAAAACAAAATATCTACTGTTCTATATAATATCCACACTAAAGGTGTTGGTAATTTAATCCCACTTTATAACCTTTGTTCATTTTCATCTAAATTCTCATTGACATAGAATATAAATAATAGGAAACCAAAATTAGAGAAATTGATATGGGATGTTGACTTACTGATTTTATGGTGTTAAAACAGAAAGAAAGAAAAGAAAGAAAGAAAGAAAGAAAGAAAGAAAGAAAGAAAGAAAGAAAGAAAGAAAGAAAGAAAGGAAGAAAGAAAGAAAAAGAAAGAAAGAAAGAAAGAAAGAAAGAAAGAAAGAAAGAAAGAAAGAAAGAAAAAAGAAAGAAGAAAGAAAGAAAGAAAAAAGAAAGAAGAAAGAAAGAAAGAAAGAGAAAGAAAGAAAGAAAGAAAGACAGAAAGAAAGAAAGAAAGAAAAGAGAAGAAAGAAAGAAAGAAAGAAAGAAAAGAACAAAAGAAAGAAAGAGAGAAAAGAAAGAAAGAAACTGCAGTATGATGTGGTAGATCAGAGCAGGTCAACTCTCTCACTGCCACAACTAGCAATAGCTGGATAAATTACAAAACTCTGGTTTTAAAGTTTTCAGGGATTTCTGTAAGTAAGGAGGATTGTTAGATGAACTAAAATGCCAGAAAGAATAGAACTTTGTCAAGATAAGCTGATGATTACCAGCTGTGTCTTTTCTCTGTGGGCATTTGGCAATCTTCTATGTAAGGTTTTTGTACTCGTCCACACTTCAGTTTTTCCTAGGCAGAAAGTCTCTAATGGGGAAAAGAGATGCCAACAATGTTTTAAGTACCCATATGGAGCTGGAGAGGATAAGATTGGGGCTTAAAACTTCTAAAGTTCTAGGACTATCAGAAAAATTATACAATTACATTCTGTATTAGACTATAATAAGTCAAGGATAATGTTATAACTTCTAGAGTTACCATATAATAATAGTGATAGAATATATAATAGATTAATGAAATTTTTAAAAATGGAGTATTTTTTTAAAAATCTGATGAATCTAAAATAAAGCAAAAAAAAAAGGTGGGAAAGGAACATAAAAAATGGGCCTAATGCAGATTACTACTGCAGTAACAATATATGTCCAAATACATCAATAATTAAATTAAAAGTAATTAGAAAAAATACTCTAATTAAAAGAATATAAGGGTATTATTATTAAAAGGACTACAAGGATAGATTAAAATTAAAATTAAAAACCCACCCAAAAATAGGTGGGGACTCACAGCAACAAGCTCATAATCTCAACAACCTACTATGGATCCAACCAACTAGTTCACAGCCTTACCCATGAACCACATAGGTTTCTTCACCTATGAACCCCCCACAAATGGCCTATGAGCTTCCACAGGTGGTACATGGGAGCTCCTAAAGACAGTACATGAATATTATCAGCTAGCTTGACTCTACTACATTGGGAGAAGGTGCAAAGTCTTGAACATTTTAAGGCACTAATCCAGGGAAAATAAACTATGAGGCTATGAACACCTGGCCAGGCTTTGTGGGATTAAGAGAAAACATAAAACCCTGAGACATTTTCCTAAAAAGAGAACAAGTGGAGTGAAGCAGACACATCCACAGAGAAGGTCTGAGAGACTATCAGATTCTCTAGTAAGGCAGAATAGTGAAAGTCTTTCCTGAAGCCTGTCAAAAAGACTAGATGAGATGACTCTTTCTTCAAATGTAAAAACAGCAATGGAAGGCTTCAAAGTATATGAAGAATCAAGGAAATATGACACTACCAAACAAACAAACAAACAAACAATAACAAAACAAATCGCTATGGTTGATTCCCCCCCTGCCAATATGGAGATCTATAAATTCTCTGAAAAAGAATTTGAAATAATTGTTTTTAAAAAGCTCAGTGCTACAATAGAACACAGACAGACAATTAAATGAAATTAAAAAAAAAATACATGAACAAAGTGAGTTTAACAAAGAGGTAGAAATCATAAATAAGAACCACAGAAATTCTGGAACTGAAGAATACAATGGATGATCTAAAAAAAAAAAAGTCAATTGAGGGCTTCAACAGCAGACTTGATAGAGCAGAGGAAAGAATCAGCAAACTTGAAGACAGATAATTTCAAATTATTACATGAGAAGAACAACAAGAAGTAAGAAGGCAAAGAAGTGAAAAAAAGCCTACAGGACTTATGGTAAACCATCAAGTGAATCAACTTAAATATTTTGGGAGTATCAAAAGTATCATAGAAACAGAAAGAGATAGATATCATATTTAAAGAAATAATGACAGAAGATATCTCAAAACTAGAGAGGGAAATGAGCCTTCTGATCCATAAAGACCAAAGAATTTCAAATAGATTGAACATAAAGAGGCCTTCACTAAAACACATTATTATCAAAATTTTTAAAGGCAGTGACAAAGAGAGAATTTTGAAAGCAGCAAGAGAAAAGACTCATCACCTACAAGGGAACCAAGAAAAAAACATGAACATTTTAAACTCAATGGTAAAAGTAAGTATAAAGTCAAATTTAGAATACTCTAATACTGTAATGGTGGTGTTTTAATCATTTTTAGCTCTAGTATAAAAGTTAAAAAGACAAAACATTAAAATAGCTTTACCTATGATAATTTCGTAATGGCTACATGATATAACAAGATGTAAATTGTGACATGCATACCATAAAGTGTCAGGGCTAGAGAAAAACAAAAATGCACAGTTTTGCATGCAAATTAGAGTTAAGTTTCTATCACCTTAAAATAGACTGCTATGACTATAAAATATTTAATGAAGCCTCACGGTAATCACAAAGAAAAAATCTGTAGTAAATACACAAAAGATAAAGAGAAAGAAATCAAGGCAGACCATTATTAAAAATCATCGAATAACAAAGGAAGAGAACAAGAGAAGAAAGGAACAAAGGAACTACAAAATAATCACAAAACAACTAACAAAATGTCAATAGTTAGATCTTACCTAGCAATAATTATTTTAAATGTATATTAATTAAATCTCCAATTAAATTAAAGGGAGTGGCTAAATGAATAAAAAATACAAGACCCAACTATATGTTGCCAAAAAGATATTCACCTTAGCTTTAAGGACACATATAGGTTAAAAGTAAAGGGATAGAAAAGATAAGCCATACAAATAGTCACCAAAAGTGATTAGAGATGGTGATACTTATATCAGACAAAATAGACTTTAGGTTAAAACTGTCAAAGAGACAAAGAATGACACTATATAGTGCTAAAGGGGTAAATGCATCATGCGTATATAACAATTGTAAACATATATGCATCCAACATCAAACCACTTAAATATATAACCCAAATATTAAAAAAAATAAAGAAATTGGCAGCAATAAAATAATAGTGGGAGACTTTACTACTCCACTCTATACAATGGCTAGATCATCCAGACAGAAAATCAATAAGGAAACAGTGGAGTTTAACACTACAGACCAAATGAACCTAACAGACATATAGACCATTCTATCCAAAAGCAGCAAAATACATATATTTCTCAAGTGCACTTGGAACAATCTCCAAGATAGATTATAACAAAACAAGTTCTAAAAAATTTGAGAACATTGAAATATATCATGTATCTTTTCAGTTTACAATGGCATGAACTAGAAATCAATAACAAGAGGAAAACTGGAAAATTCACAAATATGTGGAAATTAAACAATACAATCTGAAACAACCAATAGGTGATGAAAGAAATCACAAGGAGAATCAAAAAGTATCTTGAAACAAAAAAATATGGAAACACAATATACCAAAACTTATGGAATACAGAAAAAGCAATTCTGAAAGTCCTAAGTTTATAGCAATGAAGATTACATTAAAAAATATATATATATCAAACAACCTACCTTTACACATCTAGGAACTAGAAAAAGATGAACAAACTAAGAACAAAATTGGTGAAAGGAAATAATAAAGATTAAATCCAAAATAAATTAAATTGAAATTTAAAAAAATCAATAATAAAGATAAGGTAATAAAAATAAAGAGGTAAGGTAATATTATTACCTTACCCTAATTATTACCTTACCCTAATAAAGGTAAGGTAATAATAATAAAGAGTTGGTTTTTGAACAGATAAAGAAATTTAAAAAACTTTAAGCTACATTAAGAAAAAATAGAGAAAACAAAATTAAAAAATGAAAGAAGGGAATTACAACTAATACTACCGAAATACTTAGGATCATAAGAGACTACTATAAACAATTATATGCCAACAGATTGGAAAATAAACTAAAAGAAATGAATTAACTCCTAGAAACACACAGCCTACCAAGACTGAATCATGAAAAAAAATAGAAAATTGGAAAAGACTAATTTCTAGTAAGAAGATTGAAAGTAATCAAAAAACCTCCCCCAAACCAAAATAATAATAATAATAATAATAATAAGCCCAGGTCCAGATGACTTCACTGGTGAATTCTACCAAATATGTAAAGAAGAATTAATTAAAATCCTTTTCAAACTCTTTCAAAAAATTGAAGAGGAGGGAATACTTCCAAACTCCTTTTACAAGGCCAGACAAGAATATTACAAGAAAACTAGAAACCAATATGCCTGATCAATATATATGTAAAAATCCTCAACAAAATACTTCCAAATCTAATTCAAGAGCACATTAAAAAAAATTATATACCATCATCAAGTGGGATTCATCCCTGGAATGCAAGGATGGTTCAACATACTCAAATCAATAAATATAATACACCACATCAGCAGAATGAAGGATAACTATGCTACCTAGAGCAATCTACACATTTAATGCAATTCTTATCAAAATACCATCAATTTTCTTCAAAGAAATGGAACAAATAATCCTAAAATTTGTGTGGAACCAGAAAAGACCCCGAATAGCCAGAGGAATGTTGAAAAAGAAAAGCAAAGCTGGGGGCATCACAATGCCGGACTTCAAGCCCTATTACAAAGCTGTAATCATCAAGACAGTATGGTACTGGCACAAAAACAGACACATAGATCAATGGAACAGAATAGAGAGCCCAGAAATGGACCCTCAACTCTATGGTCAACTAATCTTCGACAAAGCAGGAAAGAATGTCCAATGGAAAAAAGACAGTCCCTTCAACAAATGGTGTTGGGAAAATTGGACAGCCACATGCAGAAGAATGAAACTGGAACATTTCCTCACACCACACACAAAAATAGACTGAAAAAGGGTGAAAGACCTAAATGTGAGAAAGGAATCCATCAAAATCCTTGAGGAGAACACAGGCAGCAACCTCTT
>NC_138372.1:129176679-129188966 GCF_054177405.1 Leptonychotes weddellii
AAAATCTATAAAGAACTTATCGAACTCAACACCCAAAGAACAACTAATCCAATCAAGAAAGGGGCAGAAGACATGAACAGACATTTCTGCAAAGAAGACATCCAAATGGGCAACAGACACATGAAAAAGTGCTCAACATCACTTGGCATCAGGGAAATCCAAATCAAAACCTCAATGAGATACCAACTCACACCAGTCAGAATGGCTAAAATTAACAAGTCAGGAAATGACAGATGTTGGCAAGAATGCGGATAAAGGGGAACCCTCCTACACTGTTGGTGGGAATGCAAGCTGGTGCAGCCACTCTGGAAAACTGTATGGAGGTTCCTCAAAAAGTTGAAAATAGAACTACCTTACAACCCAGCAATTGCACTACTGGGTATTTACCCCAAAGATACAAATGTAGTAATCCGAAGGGGCACATGCACCCCAATGTTTGTTTATAGCAGCAATGTCCACAATAGCCAAACTGTGGAAAGAGCCAAGATGTCCATCAACAGATGAGTGGATAAAGATGTGGTATATATATATATATATACAATGGAATATTATACAGCCATCAAAAAAAAAAGGAAATCTTGCTATTTGCAACTATGTGGATAGAACTAGAGGGTATTAAGATAAGTGAAATAAGTCAATCAGAGAAAGACAAGTATCATATGATCTCACTGATATGAGGAACTTGAGAAACAAGACAAAGAATCATAGAGGAAGGGAGGGAAAAATGAAACAAGACAAAACCGGAGAGGGAGACAAACCATAAGAGACTTTTAATCTCAGGAAACAAACTGAGGGCTGCTGGAGTGGAGGAAGGTGGGAGGGATGGGGTGGCTGGGTGATAGACATTGGGGAGGGTATGTGCTATGGTGAGCGCTGTGAATTCTGTAAGACTGATGAATCACAGACCTGTACCCCTGAAACAAATAATACATTATATGTTAATAAAAAAAATTAATAAAATAAAATAAAAGAATATCAAAATAAAAAAATAAAATCTCATAGTTCTCGTTTCATTTTTAACTATTTCACTCATTGATATTAAACTATTTGCCAAGAATTTCAATTCCATCATCATTTCAGCCTTGAAAAGGATAAAGTCTGTGATTTTACTAACAATAATAAAGCTCTTTTGAAAATTATCTCTGCTTCTAAGATTGCAAAAGGAAAACAACTTATTGTAACAACATATTTAGCACTATGGAATTCATTTATTCCCAATGCCTTAAAATCTTAAAGATCTAAGATTTCAAGTTTGGTTTTATTAGTAGAATTCATAATTTATCACATTATTGACATTAAAGAATTAACAGCAGTGTTTGGATAATCTGAATGTAGTTTTAATGAATTGTTCTCCATTTTCCACCTTGCATGCCTCTGTTATATACATCAATTTCATTTTCTATATATGTTCCCATGCTCTGTAACATATATAAATATGTTTATCTTCTTTTAAGATAAAAATCCACATGATTTATGATAATTCTTAGAAATTATTGTAAATTTAGAAAATACACTGTATGATTTTACATGTTTTAGCTCTGTGCCTCAGTTAACTGTCTTTTTTTTAATACAGGTGTCAAATGCACCCCAAATTAAGTAATTCAGATACCATGAAGATAATCTGTCTTAACAAACTGCATTTCCTAGAAAACTAATATATAATTTTTCCTGTTTTTTTCACTTTTTTCTATGTATTTTTTGTGTCTTTTATCCTTGTTTAGAGAAAGAAAACCAAAAGTTGAAATGTCTTTCAATTTATTTTGAAAAAAACAATTTAGCTTTAATTTATATTTTAACATGCAATCTCTGATCAACCCTCTTTCGCCATTTAAAATATTTAACAGAGCCATTCTTAATAGAATATGAGTATTACAGCCATACATAGGAAGTAGAAGTAGAGATACGGACAAAATAATACAGTGTGATTTCCACTTCCTCTTAATATATATCATTAAAAGAACAGGAATGAGAATCACAAAAGTGCAGTGAGTGACATGTGGAAGTTATGAGATTTTTTAATACTACTTCTTTCAATTTGCTAATAGGGAATTGGACTTTGAGGACTTGTGTGGATGTTTCTCAAAGACAGCTTTCTATATATTGACCAAGACAACTTTTTACATTTCTTTAAGCTTGACTAAACTTCAGACTGGCTTTTTCCTGACTTTTGGCCTGACTTCCCATTTCTTAAAGCATTTATTTAAAAAAAAAAAAACTTGCAACTGTATATTTTTCTTTGCTTCTTTAAGATGTATACTTTTTGTTTTTTTTAAGCCTCTTGCCAGTTTTATAACCTAGGAATGTTATTCTCAGGACTTGGACCCTTCTGTTTGAAATGTAAACATCAAGGGAGAGAGCATCCCTATTTCTCGGTCTCTGTAGGAGGGTAGAAGCCTGCCTTTGGTGCGTGTTTTGCTTCTGGTTGTAAAACTACCTCTAGTCATAAAAAATACTAGAAAGTTTACTTTTCCTTGGGGTAAAGCCAATTAACAACACAGCTGGCCCGTGCTGTCGCTCTCACCATAGAGCTTAAAAATCATCCCGTTTTTTTTTTCAGGGGAATTAAATTCAAACTGTGTTCTGGTCTCTGTCCCCTATTGCAATAGCCTTGAATAAAGTCTTCCTTGCCTATCTAACTTTGCCGAGTGCATTTTTTGCTTTGACAATAGCTACATATATTTACTTTAGTACTGCCTATATAGCTACCACCTTGCCAAAGATCTACAATCGATGTATTTTATTTCTTCAATTAAATTAAATGAAAAATTTGCATAGAACATTTTATTGACAGGTAACTCTTTATTGGGTTATCAAAAAGGTTATCAACATGTGACATATTAAATAGCAAAATGCAATTTTTAATTTCTAGATGTTAATGGTGTAGTCCCAACTGACTTTTAACTAAATTGTTCACAAAAGGAGACAATAATTAGCACCTATTGAGTCTTTTCCTATGCCAGATATTGTGTATAGTTAAAAACCATAAAATAGGTTATATAATTATCCACATTTTACAAATGAGGAAATTGTGGCTTAAGGAGGTTAAATGGTTTGCCCAATGTCACAAAGCTAATAAATGATATGTTCAAAATCTAACATAAGTCTGTCTGATTTCAATGAATGCTTTTTCCATTAGTCCACATTCTAGCCTTAGAATCACTGAATCATTAATTTGAACAAACTAACTTAAAATAAGGTTACTCTTAAGGAATTTATACCAATTCATCAAATATAAGTGTCTGTAGGCAATTCATCTGAGTAGACATTAATTCCAATAAAGATTTTATAATCAGGAAGCTAGTGTCTGATCAGTATTTTGGAAATTTGCAAATTAAAATACATCTAGACACCTGGTCTTTTCACCTATGAAAGCTCATCCATTTATTCTATAAATATTTTATTTATTTCAAAAAGAAATAGAAATAATGTTAAACTCTGAGAAAGTCCATCAGAAAAACTCTATCTGATATTCAAAGGGTGGAAGAACTTTACCAAAAAGTTCAGGAAGTTCAACAGAGAGTCATTGAGGTCAAAGAAAAAATTAATTAAATTTGACATCTATATTCGATAAGGTATCCTTGTTCTCCCCACCTCTGTGCTGCCATTGGGTACGTATTCTTTTCGAAATATCTTTTGTGGATATAGGACACTTCAAAGTGGCAGTCAAGGGTAACCATGTTGAAGCAGTTGCTTTGATGAAGCTATACTAATAGTGAGTATTCTGATGAGGTTTTAAAAACAAGCCTTTGAACTCATTTGTCTTATCTCCATGTAATCTATGAAACTTTTTTTCTAACTTAACCTCAGCCTTGGTTCACTGCTGAATGTCTCACCCAACCAAATTCCTACCTTTTGAAGAGATTGAAGATAGGGTAGGTGTGAACATGGAAATCATTACAGTGAAAAGACCATGTTCCACTCAGACTCCCTCTTCACGGCCAATGCACCCAATTCCTAGCTACCAGGAATTTCCCTCCTGGTAGCCCAATAGCTGCTTCCCTCATGAATTTTCCCTTGGTCACAAGGAAGTAACTTGCTCAAGATTATACTTCATCCCAGAAGGTGGCCATGGCCAATGACTGGCTTATGAAAGAACACATAAATTTGGGACATCTTTGAAATGGCATGCCAGCCCTAGAACATGCAGTATGATTGGCTAAGGCCTCAGTTGTAAATGCACCACTGATCAGCTTCTCTCTCTTCATTTTCTGCATTCCTTTTTTTTTTTGGATTGTATATTGCCCAAGAGCACTTCCAGGGAACCAAGTCTATGACATCCCTTGAATTTTGCATGGCCTGGGACTCAAATTTTCTGACATTACCCTTAACATTCCATTGAGAAATTGATTTTCTATGTCATAATGGCACATCATAGGTTTTTCTTCCTAATTTAAAAACATACTAAATTTTCTCTGCATTTGTTACTGTCTAGTAATTCTGGCTTCATCTATTTGGCTTACATATTGTGAGGGTAGAGGGCAGGGATAGGAATGTAGGAGAGGTAGAAGACGTTAATTTTGCTACAGTTTAATCATTTTCTCTCAATGTCAGATGTTCAAAATTTCAACTATTATATCAGAATTCAATGCAAATAATCTCTCATTATACATATAATGCAAACTCTTAAAAATCTGAAACAAATAAATGTATTATGGGGAAAAGACCCCCTTAATTGAGTTTGGGGACAACAAATAATGAGTTTTTGTGGCAGACGGTGGTAGGAGCTTATGGCGTTTTGTAGTACAGTCTCTAATAGAAATTGTCCCCAACATTCCAATGAAAATATAAAACCTTGGGGGGAATAAGTCTTGCCTTTAAGCTCTACTTACTCAGATTCTTCTCCTGATATTGCAGTATATCCACATGAATAAAACATTGTTTAAAACTCTAATAAGTCAAACGTTACACACTACTGCAATGCTTGGAAAGTAGCACACTCTCAACATACATTTTTTTAAGGAAGTTAATTAATGATGGTTTGCATGCAGTAATGGACTAGAAGGAACTAACAGTGACAAAGCAACATTTTTCCAGCCTGAATGCCTCTGCCACAGAAGATGAGAAAAACATGTGCCTCAGCCCACTGGTATCATTTTTTTTCTTTCTTTTTTTTGGGAGAGGAGCGGTATTTGTGTTGTTTCTAAAATGTTAAGAGTGATTATCAAAAGCACATTAAGTACCAAAGTGCATTAAATAATATGAAAGTACAAAAATTTACAAAATAGTGTGATAGGTCCCATATACCTATCATCCAGATTTAACAGATATTAGAATTTTGCAATATTTACTTCAAAAATTTTATTTAGAAATAAATATAACAGATGTAGCTAAACCCCTACTCTGAATTTTTCTCCCTCCATCAACAACAAAAAAAACCCACTATTGTGAATTGTGAATATCATGCTTGTTGAATGTTTTATATTTAAAAACATTTACATGGTTTAAATGTATATAAATGATATCATGCCATATGCAACTGTTTGCAGTTTGCTTTTATACCATATTGATGTATGTAGATGTGTCTAATTTATATTAATCAGCATGCATTCCAAAATGAAGAAATTACAGCTTATTTTACTAAGAGATAGTTGGGTTGTTTACACTTTCAAGACTCTTAAAAATATTGTTTTAATAAACATATTTAGACACATTGTCTTGTGTAAATGAGGACACATTTCTCTCTATAAACATTTAGAAATAAAATTGGTTTGTAGATTATGCATATCTTCAATTTCACTAGGTAGTGACAGTTGCTCTCCAAAGTTGTTCTATCAATTTACACTCCCACCAGCACTGCATATTAATTCACTACTTCTTCCCAATCTTTGCCAAAATATAGTGCTAACTTGAGCTTGAAGTGATATCTCATTGTGGTTTAATTTTAAATTATCTTACCATTAAGAAAGTTGATCATATGTTTGTTGGATATGAAGGTTTTCTTTTGTGTGATTTGCATGTTCATATTTTTGCCTATTTTTTCTAATTGACATGCAAGACTTTTTATTTAAAATACATGATACTGCATATATATTTTCTTAATTTGTGGCTTGTTATGGTCGCTGCTATTCAAATGTTTTTTATTTGAATGAAATCAAATTGGTTCATATTTCCCTTTGTGACTTATAATTGGTATATAATAGTGATTAAAGAGCGTAGACTCAGGAGACAGCCTGCCAGGATTAAAAATCCACCTCTACCATATATTGGGGAAATGTTTTTCCAAGTTAAATGCTATTTCTTCATCTGGAAGTAGGAGTGGTAATAGAAATTACTTCTAAGGTCTTTATGAGGATTGAATTACTTAGCACATGTCAGGTGCTTAAAACAAGGCCTTAAAACAAGGAAAACAGTTCTCCCAAAGAGGCTTAGTGATTATTATAATTGCTATTAGTAGTAGTAGTGGTGGTAATACTATTATCATTCAAGAACTACTTCTCCAGCAGTTTAAGTTTCACATATATTTATTTTGTTAATGTTCAATTTTGCTTTTCACATTTGGATATTTAAATTATCAAGATTTGATTGAGATATGAGAAAAAATTTACTTTTATATAAATATTCAGTTGTTCTAATCAAGACTATTTATTGAATAGTTCACCAGTTTCCCACTGATGTGTAATACCACCTCTGTCATATTTCACGTTATCAGATCTATTTATTAATTATGTATTCTATTGTAGTAGTCTAGAGCCTTGTGCAAATACCACCTGGATTTAATTATTATAGCTTTTTTTTTTAATAATTGTTACCTAGGGCGCCTGGGTGGCTCAGTTGGTTAAGCGACTGCCTTCGGCTCAGGTCATGATCCTGGAGTCCCGGGATCGAGTCCCGCATCGGGCTCCCTGCTCAGCGAGGAGCCTGCTTCTCCCTCTGACCCTCCCCCCTCTCATGTACTCTCTTTCTCGCTCTCTCAAATAAATAAATAAATAAATCTTTAAAAAAAAAGAAAAATAATTGTTACCTAGCATTAAATCCCTTTGTTATAACTCTTCAGAAATTCTTGATAATACTTGAAACTTTATTCTTCATATGAATTTTAGGGTCAGCTTATTAAAAGTCTCTGAAAATTCTTTTGGAGTTTCAGTTGAATATTTAAGTAAACTTGAGAAAACCTACATCTTTTAATATTGAGCCCCACAATGTATGAGTATATACCAGGCACTATTCTAAAGACTTCCCTTGTTTTAATCCACTTAACTTTTAAAATAAGCTTGAGGTAAATGCCATAATATCCCCATTTTCAGGTGAGAGTATGGACTAGATCCATATATGAGGAACACAAAGATAAAAAACTATGTCTCACTTCTCAAGGAGCTTATAAGTTCAAAGAAAACAAAAACATGTAAACCAACAATGTCAGTAAAAGATAAATGTAATTATAATGAGAAGAATATACAAGATGAAATGGAAGCAGAATAGAGTCTTGGGAGAAGTATAAGTGTGTAACAAATGGGCAAAGGGAAGGAATTCAAAATTGAGTAAAAATCAGGACAAAGAATATAAAAAATCAGGAGGAAGTTCTATGTGGAATGGACACTGCAAATACTTGTTTATTCCTGGAGTATAGAAGACAAAGAAGTGAAGGAGGATGAGGGCTCAAATGAGGAAGGAGCTGTTGAAGTCAAATTTGAGCAGGAGAATAAGATTTACACGTTAGTATGACAGCACTGAGGGAGGGCCAAGAATGGAGGCAGGAAACATAGCAGAGAAGCTATTGCGGCAGTTCAGGGAGGTACGGATGTTTGCACTAGGTGTCTGCTGTGTTGATAGAATTGGCAAGGTTTGTTTCTGATTAACAGGTGTGTATGTGGCAGCAGGTGAGGAGGCTAAAACAGTTTCTGAATTTCTGGTTGGATGACTTGGTGGGTGACAATATAATTCACCAAGCTATTTCAAGGGGTCCCTTTATAATCTAGTCCACCTTCTTCGGCTAGTCCCACTCAGCAGTCATAAATAGATACAGTTGGTTACCACTTATTATATTTATGTATAAATATATGCATATATGCATGTAAATAAACATGAAATATTCCTGTAAGATCCTGGTGTACCCTGAAAGCATCAAAACATTGCATAGGAACACATTAAGAGAATATAGCTAAAAGATTCATTTTAGAAAAAAAGGCAATGAAAGATAGGGACTGCGTCTACCTTATAATTTCACTTGTTATATAGTACCCTTTGTGAATATTAGTTATTTGTCATGGGACATTTGAATCAAATAAATCAAAATTGGAGACTAATATAAATGTATTGAGGACTTATTATCTAAACAGATAGGCCTTGAATATGTGGCTATATATAACACAAACATTTTGTCCTCTTCATTGACTAACTTCCAGAGCCCCATAATGTGCTATTACTTTATATATGTATAATCCATGCTTTTAGGATTACTGCAAGATCAAGGTCAAAATAGGGTCACTTTAAACCATTTAACAACTAGCATTCCAGGGGAGAGACAAAAGTCCTAGATTGTAGTGTTTGCTGGTTTTCATGTGGTTTGGCTGCTTTTAAGCTACAGTGTGATGTAACTGACCATGCATGACACCCTATTAATTAAACTTTAATTTATGAAGTTTTTAAGATGTTTGGGAGAGATGGTTTGACCCATGGACTATCCACATCAATAATAAGCCAAGCCATAATGTATATCTCATAATATCTTTCTGCAAAAGGCAGCCTTTTCTTAAAAAGAAATCCCTCACTTTCCAGACTGAGGATTTAATTGACTGCCTAAATCATTGCTATGTGACAGACAATAAATAGCAAACATCTATAGACTACCAAATTGGTGCATAACCCACTATGTCCATCTACCTTGGTTTTCCAGGGACTAAAAAGAATAAGAAAGATTTCTTTCCTTGAATTATTCAAGGAAAGAGATGTAAACTAAGGGGGAGGTAGAAATTATTAACTCTAAAGTCTCCACTATTTTTGAGGCAAAGGTTACTTCCAGAAACTTAAATCATTGTGTCAAAAGTGAAAGCAGGTGACTATGTCATATTCCTTTAACATGACTCTTGCTCAAAAGTAATGGCTCAATTTCACTCATAGACAACAAGTGAACAAATACACAGAAGGCAATAGAAAGATGTAGCTTTAAAAATAGAATCATTTTTGTCTCTAAAATATAGGTTGAACAAGTGAGCAATCACAAAAGTGGGAGATGACATATGAAACTGTTAATCTCTTCTAACTACATATTGAGCCCAATTCTGTCTCCCACAGGAGCAGATGAAGTGCAGAGCCATAGAGAGAAGTCATTGGCCTTGCCCTTCAAACAAAGGTGAAATAACATTGTCTGGGCTTTTTATGAGTTCATCCCCATTTGAGAGATTGAACTGAGGTAAACTGCTTGGGAAATAGCATTTTCCTTAGATAGACTGAGGTTTCTAACAGAGTCCTCTAATACAACTTTTGACAATTCTTTTCCCTTCTTGTTTTCTTACCATTGACAGGTAACAAGAGCCCAGACTAACCTTTGGCTACTCCTTTAAACCCTATCTAAACTTAGCTATCTCCTGTTCAAATACCCTGGGACGCAAATTATTGTTAGGTAGAAATAAAACTTAACCTGATAAACTCATTCTAAATATTATTCTTCATCTTGAAATATTAATGTTCCAAGTCTAAAATTAAAACACACACAATCCCACCATCCCAAGAATGCCTTTAAGAAAGAAGTCAGTGAGGGACATCCTAGACACTGTGGGAAGGAAAATATGTGTTGTGGTAGACATATCTTCTGAGTGTTCTTCAAATCTCACTTAAGAGACTATTTTAATCAAGGCTGGGCTCACCTAGAGATATAATTATCGTGACCTCCAAGGGCATGAGTAAAGGAAGACTCTCACCAAAAATAATTCCCTCACAGTATGGAATTTTTGTCTTTCATTCTTTATATTTAAAAATTATGAAATACTTCAAAAATAAGGTACAAAAAAGATAACATTAACTTCTTTCTACTGCTACTCACCACCCAAATGTATCAGACTTTATTGCAATATTTGTTTCAGATTATTTAAGAAATAAGTTATTACAGATAAGATCAAATATTACAGTACACCACTACTGATTCGTATTTCCTTTTCTTCTATATCTCCAGAAATAACCACCATTCTCATTTAAAGGTTCATCATCCCTTAGATTATTTTTGTACTTTTACTACATATATACTTAGAAAACCAGATTGCTTTGCATATTTAAACACTTACACATGCTTATATATCAAAGAATAAACAAAATCCATCAATTTCCTTTACTGTTCAAAATTATGACAATACATACAGCTTTAGTTAATTTATTTAACTATTATCTTATATTGTATTGATAAATAGACTACAATTTATTTGTTGCCCATTCTCCAGGTAATAGGCATTTAGATTATATCCAACATTTTGTTATTCTAAACAAGAAAACATTCTTATACATGCCTCCTTGCAACATGTAGAGAGTAGATACCAAGAAAAAGAATTAGTTACAGAGGCTTTGTATTTCCAAATTTATTACATATTGAAAAATTACTCTTTAAAGATTATTTATTTATTTATTTATTCATTTATTTTAGAGAGAGACAAAGAGAGAGACTGTCCGCACAAGCAGGGCAGTGGCAGAAGGAGAGGGTGAGGGAGAAGCAGGCTCCCCTGAGCAGGGGGCCCGATGTGGGACTCCATCCCAGAACCCCAGGATCATGAGCCAAAGGCAGCCACTTAACTGACAGAGCCACCCAGGCACCCCGAAAAAATTATTTTTTAAATCACCAACCTAGGGGCGCTTGGGTGGCTCAGATGGTTAAGTGTCTGCCTTCGGCTCAGGCAATGATCCCAGTGTCCTGGGATCAAGTCCCACATCGGGCTCCCTGCTCAGCAGGAAGCCTGCTTCTCCCACTCCCCCTGCTTGTGTTCCTTCTCTCGCTTTGTCTCTCTCTGTCAAATAAATAAATAAAATCTTTTAAAAAAATAAAAAATAAATAAAAATAAATAAATCACCAACCTAATTTAGCCTCTTAGCATCTAGCACATGCTCTACATTCTTATCAACATTTAGGATTGTTGGATTTCATAATTAAGGCAAATAAATCAGATGTGTAACAATTATTCATTGTTGTTTTCATTTGAATTTCTTTGATTACTAGTGAGAATGAGCATATTTTCATGGATTTCAATGGTTTGTCGCCATTGAATCATGTTCTGCATGTCCTACCTACCTTTATACATTATTCTGTTGTGATTTTTTTTTAATTTCTTAGAGGTCTTCTTTCTAACATAAAGCTTGTGTTTATATGTACTACAAGTATCTTCTCACAGTCTTTGATTTGATTTTTAACTTTGTTTATAATACAATGTTGCTGAGACAAATGATTTTATTCATAAAAAGAAACATAAATTCCTATATCATAATATACACATAGCAAACTCCAAATAAGATATGGAGGAAAAAAATTAAAAGTTTCTTTTAAAAAAATAGAAGAATATATTTGTGAAATTGAAACAAAGAATACATAAGACAAAAAGGAAATGACTAATAAATTTGCCCCATCAATACTTAGCACTCTTAAAGAAAGACAACAAAATCCAGACTGAACAATGTAGCATTTCCAGTATTCAGAATAAAATAACAAATCACTTAGTGATGAAAAAAATAGAAAAACTTGACAAAAAATTGTCAATAAAACAGATTCAGAGATGATATAGGTGTTAGAATTTAGCTAAAGAAAAGAAACAAATAATCTACTATAAATATGTTCAGGGATTTAGAGGAATAGATGGGATTAGTGAGTGAACAGATAGTAAATCTCCAAAAAAAAAAAGGAACTAAGTGCAAAATTCTAAATATACAAATTTTAGAGATTAAAAAAATCAGTCTCAGAAATGAAAGCTTCACTACAAGCTTAAGAGCAGACTGAGAGCTTTCCCCCTAAGGTCAGGAACATGGCAGGGATGTCCACTATCACCACTGCTATTCAACATAGTACTAGAAGTCCTAGCCACAGCAATCGGACAACAAAAAGAAATAAAAGGCATCCAAATCGGCAAAGTCAAATTCTCACTCTTTGCAGATGATCTATTTTATGTGGAAAACCCAAAAGACTCCACCCCAAAACTGCTAGAACACATACGGAATTCAATAAAGTGGCAGGATATAAAATCAATGAACAGAAATCAGTTGCATTTCTATACACCAACAACAAGACAGAAGAAAGAGAAATTAAGGAGTTGATTCCATTTACAATTGTACCCAAAACCGTAAGATACCTAGGAATAAATCTAACCAAAGAGGCAAAG
>NC_138372.1:129189466-129236806 GCF_054177405.1 Leptonychotes weddellii
GAATTCTTAATCTCAGGAAACAAACTGAGGGTTGATGGAGTGGTGGGGGGTGGGAGGGATGGGGTGTCTGGGTGATAGACACTGGGGAGGGTATGTGCTATGGTGAGCGCTGTGAATTGTGTAAGACTGTTGAATCACAGACCTGTACCTCTGAAACAAATAATACATTATATGTTAAAAAATAAAATGAAGATAGTAGGAAGGGAAAAATGAAGGGGGTAAATCAGAGGGGGAGACGAACCATGAGAGACTATGGACTCTGAGAAACAAACTGAGGGTTTTAGAGGGGAGGGGAGTGGGAGGATGGGTTAGCCTGGTGATGGGTATTAAAGAGGGCATGTATTGAATGGAGCACTGGGTGTTATATGCAAACAATGAACCACGGAACACTACATCAAAAACTAATGATGTAATGTATGGTGATTAACATAACATCATTAAAAAAATTTTAAAAAAAAAGAGCAAATTGGACACTAAAGACAAAAAAATGGTAACATGAGCTTCAGGGCAGCCAGTAGAAACAATCCAAACTGAATCAGCTGCTTTAAAAAAGTCTCAGCTGGACTGATGGGAGAACCCAAGGAAAAGATGCCTATTTTGAGGAATCCCTTGTCGGACTGGAATAGGTTAGAACTGGGACCTCCCTGTTCTCAGTTATTGGCCACATCATGGTGGTGGATCCACGATGGCAGCAACTGAAGCAATTAAGCAACTCTGCCCTCTACAGCAGGCTCTCTTGAAGGAAATGTGAGGAGGTCACCTCCTCCCTACCACAATAGCCATCACAGATACTGCTTAATATGAGAGTCAACCCAGATTAGGAAGATTTATCCATCTAAAGACAATAATGCTGGACTAGGGCAGGCCGTTTCATGGAAGTGGGGGCATAAGGCGGGGAGCTGAAAAGCCTACCTGAATAATACTGACATATTGATAAAGGAAGAGGAATAAGGAAGTTAAATACTCTCATAAAAAAGAAAAGGGTGGGGGGCTGACATGAGCTGACGTGTACACTTTATTTTTCCCAGTTCACCTATTACATTAGCTACCCTGCCCCTTCCCCAGGAGATGAGTGGGTAAAGGAGTGGAGAGAGGCCACAAAGGATAAGAAAAAGCTTGGAAGGAAGAATTAGAAGTGCCAAAAATTACGTGCTTCCCTGTATATGTGCATGGTAGTGGTTTTTTTCTTTTGCTGTTTAATTCAATTAGTGTAGGTAATTCTATGGATGAAATTGATACTTTTCTACTTGAGAACTTGTTTACTGCCCAGTTTTTTCCTCCCCCTCCTTATTTTTACTCCTTAAAACCACTTCCTCTTAATAGTCAAAAGTAAGATAAGGATATATCAATTTTAAGATAACAAAAAATCTTTAAAGAGATTTGAAAAATTGATTTATTTCACACACATTTTTAAAATGTGATTGAATATCAAAACTAGATATATTTCATAAGAGGTTGAGAATGTAAATTCCAACGTACAAGAAGAGATGGTGCTGAAATAGAGTAGATATTGGTTAACTATCAAACTGGAAGATACTGTGAGCAGAAGAAAGAAAACAATTGGTATCTGAACTGAGGTTCAAGAAAAACTCACAGACTATTAATCTTGGCAGTTATATTTTAGAACTTTCATTATCTCAGTAATACCTGTAAAAATCAATACCTGAAATAAGCGTGTGATTTTCCCTGATTTCTTATGCAGTAGTTTCTGTTCTCTTCCACATAAACTCTCTTGGGTGGGACAAAATTAAATCAGACCTTTCATGATGTCACCTGGTTTAGTCCATTATTTTTGTTTGTTTCATGGTTTTGTTGATTGTTACAGTGCAAATATGACACAAAAACATCCAACTAGCATATTTCAAAATTTACAAAAATTATCACAGACTCAATAAAGTGTCCATTTGTTATGTGATCACTTTTCCTAAAATGTTTTTTCAGGCAGTCTACACTGAGAAATAATTCTGTCCTCCAGGTAGGGCTGAGACCACTTCTACTTGTGAAGGTCTATACCTTCACTTAAAGTGAATGCTTTCACTTTACTGGAAATTTTTAAAAGAAATTAGTACCATTCTCCGGGCGCCTGGGTGGCTCAGTTGGTTAAGCGACTGCCTTCAACTCAGGTCATGATCCCAGGGTCCTGGGATCGAGTCCCACATCGGGCTCCCTGCTCAGTGGAGAGCCTGCTTCTCCCTCTCCCACTCCCCCTGCTTGTGTTCCCTCTCTCGCTGTGTCTCTCTCTGTCAAATAAATAAATAAAATCTTAAAAAAAAAAAAAAGACTAGAATTTAAAAGAAAAAAAAGAAATTAGTACCATTCTGGATTTGCAACTTAGTCAGCCTTCTTGATATATATATGTTTTTTTAATTTAATTTATAGCTATCTAATTTGGAGTTATTAAATTCTTCGAAGCATTTTCCTATTATCAACAATTTTATTTTTGGAATTGAGTTCAATTATCCTCAAGGCGATAGAATTTGAACACACTTAACGGTTCAGGCAAATTTCCTCCACTTTTTAAGATACTACCTTTTTTGTTGTTGTTCAATCTCAATATATTAATAGGTATATTATTTGGTTTTAGTTTTGTTTTTATAAAAAGTTATAAAATAAATATATAATAAGTCATGATCCTACCAAATTTCCAGATAACACCATTTATATATTGTAAATCATCATGTAATTTCTACAGCTCATTCTGAGCCTATATTATGTTTTAGTCCATATCTTCCTTTATTTTAGTTTGCATAGCAACTATAACATGGATTTCTTTTTCTACCAGATTCCATTGATCTACTGTAAATGCCAGCACTTCTGTCATAAGCATCTGCAGAATGAGCACATAGTTTGTATGTTCATGTGTTAATAAGAACTTTGAAATCACTTTAGTAAAAAGTGAACAAAATTTGTTAACCAAAGAAAGCTGTAACATAATCAATTGTATAGCAATACATCTTATATAATAATATAATAAGATAATAAACAGTTTTATAGTATACATAGGGTATATAACAAGTAAAGTCAGGTAATATAAATTTTCTTTTTATAGTTCCCATTTTATTTATTTATTTTTTATTTATTTATTTTTTTAAAGATTTTATTTATTTATTTGACAGAGAGAGACACAGTGAGAGAGGGAACACAAGCAGGGGGAGTGGGAGAGGGAGAAGCAGGCTCCCCGCAGAGCAGGGAGCCCGATGCGGGACTCGATCCCAGGACCCTGGGATCATGACCTGAGCTGAAGGCAGTCGCTTAACCAACTGAGCCACCCAGGCGCCCCTATTTATTTATTTTTAAACTAACTTTTTTTTTTAAGATTTTATTTATTTATTTGACAGAGAGATACACAGAGAGAGAGGGAATACAAGCAGGGGGAGTGGGAGAGGGAGAAGCAGGCTTCCCGCCCAGCAGGGAGCCCGATGTGGGACTTGATCCCAGGACCCTGGGATCATGACCTGAGCCGAAGGCAGGAGCCTAATGACTGAGCCACCCAGGCGCCCCTTTCCCATTTTATTTTTTGAGATTCACTATCTGTTCACTCCTTCATCCCACCTACGAATAATAGTGAGATACACTACAATGCTAATAGTCTCAGTCCACTTTTTTCTATTAATTTTTCTGTTATATGAACCACATTAAATAAATTTAAAAAACAAACAAATTTATATTTAGAAATTTCCTAAGCTAAGGATAAATGGTGAATCAGAAGAACACAAAACATAGATGGAGACAGGATAAGAAAACAGAGGAAAGCAATAAGAAGGGAGAGTATCTCCATAACCTTTGTCAGGTCTAGACAAAGGCAGAGAAGGGCTGCTGAGCCAGAATTTTGTGATTCATTATGTGTAAGAGTAATGGTGTGTTAAAAAAAAAAATAGCATATTTATTTACATCTTCCAAGAAATGTATTTTCCAGAATTAACCAGCTTAACTAGAGGGCAGTATGTCTCCAGGCTGAAAAATATATTGAGCATTTCTTATTTCTAAGTTGTGTAAATATTTTAAGTGGCCAAAAGACTGGATCTAACTTATTTGATGGTAATAAGGTAGATCTCTGATGTTAGATCTTGGTATTCTTTATCCATGTTTCTGGCTGATGGAACGTTTAGTAAGTGAGACTCAGAGGTTAAATGATTTGATTACCAGCTTGAGAGACAAATCAATCAGACATATCGAGTGCCCAGATCAACTCAAATCTAACCCACAAAGCAGTGTATTTCTAACAACAAATATAGTTATCCATCGGGGCGCCTGGGTGGCTCAGTTGGTTAGGCGACTGCCTTCAGCTCAGGTCATGATCCTGGAGTCCCGGGATCGAGTCCCACATCGGGCTCCCCGCTTAGCAGGGAGTCTGCTTCTCCCTCTGACCCTCCTCCCTCTCGTGCTCTCTCTCATTCTCTCTCTCGCAAAAAAAATAAAAATTAAAAAATAAAAATTAAAAAAATATATATATAGTTATCCATCACTCTTGATTATGACTCAGGGACTTCGATACAATGAAATCCCCCTACTTCTTTCACAGGTACAACTGATTTGCTTAGTTTGTATGTAAGAGTCTCCTCATAATTTTACTGTACTTTAAGAAAAATAGTTATAAAGGAAGCAGTAGAGAAACCCAAAGCTAATACTGATCTCTCTAGTCAATTACTTATGCTCAGTTACACTGTGAAATCATTAGGAATTAGTGATCCAAGAACTTTGCTATATTGGGCATAAAGAGCAAGTGTTCTCAGCGTTTAACCCTGTCTGTCCACCAGAGCCGAGGGTAGGTTGTGGAAGATGTCCAGGTGAGTGCCAACACTAATACTGTCTGTGTCTTAGTTACTTAACCATATCTAAGTAGCATGCAATAAAAATGACACAGCAACAATTTTCCAATTCATTTGCTAATCAAGCAAATTTGAGGGGCATGAGTACTTGGGTTTGCTTTATTTTTTAAGCTGAATTATCCAGTTTGACAGTGGATAATTTCATAAAGTGATACAGTCTTGGTTTTATTTGGAAAAAAAAAAAGCCTGCTTGTTCTCATCCCATTATCCTTTCCTCTATCATAGTCCTCTTATCAATATCTCATCTATTTTAGAGGCAAATCTTACTGTATGAATCTCTGATCCTGACTTTGTTTCAATCTTCTTTGCAGATTTAAATGTTTTAATTCAGTTATATCATCTGGTATATTATTGTTCTTTCTTCCTGGCCACATTCTTTGGTATTTTGGTAAAATCTCAACCCAGCAGAGAAGGCGGAAGCCCTCCCTCTTCTTTCCTACTGGCCCCTGAATTAAAAACAAACAAACAAAAAACATTTCCAGCTATCCTGCAGAGAAGCCACTAGCACAGATTTGGAAATTCTGGAGTGGCTTAATTATATACGTGGAGCCAGAGGCCCCACTCAGTACAGTATTCTATCATCAACTTGGGCTACTGCTCTCTGTTCTGGAAGTAATAGGTACTCTGCAAAATGGGTGCTTTTAACTTTGATTCTTTAGCACTAGGCTTTTCTAAGAAGTTACAAGCATACTCTTAGTGACACCTGCTAAACAATTATGGTATATCTGAGTAAATCTAAATGTCTTTATTGAGAGGGAACATAAATAATTGGCTATTGAAATCTTCAAAGAAAGGTCTTCTGTATAGGGTCCAATAGTTGCCAAAAGCACATGAACTCCTGCTCTTAGATTGAATCTGCATCTTTCCCCTGATTTCAGAGCAAGGAGGAGAGTGCTGATTGTCATCTGACCCTTCCCATTGCCCACTTAGTAGATAGATACCCTCGTGCATGCCTATTTATCTATCACCTGACTACAGCTTTGTTCAAGCATGTCTCACTTAACCACGAGCCACCTAATAAAGAGATAATCAATAATATACCTAAGTTTACTAACAGACAAGGTCTTGTGGTCTTTTAAATGAATCACTGGTCGGGACGCCTGGGTGGCTCAGTCAGTTAAGCGTCTGCCTTCGGCTCAGGTCATGATCCCAGGATCTTGGGATGTAGTCCTGCATCAGGCTCCTTGCTCAGTGGGGAGCCTGCTTCTCCCTCTGCCTGCCGCTCTCCCTGCTTGTGCTCTCTCTCTCTCTCAATCTCCCTCTTTCTCTGATAAATAAATAAATAAATAAATAAATAAAATAAATAAATAAATAAATAAAATCTTTTAAAAAATAAAATAAAATAAATGAGTCACTGGTAAGGAGCCATACTTTAGAGAAATTATAAAACTAGGCCACATAGAGGCCCACACGGAACTGCTCAGCTCACATTTAGTCTGTGTGCTTCCAACTAATAGATATTATCCATTGTTTTTTTCTGGGTGCATTCCAAGAGTCAGGCAGCCTCAAAATCAGAACCAGCCAAGTGAGAAGCTTATGGAATCCTATCATGTGAATAATAAGAAGCTACAATTTCCAAAGATGTTCTTCAAATCCTAATTATATTATATTCTTAACATTCAAAGAAGAGGTTTGAAACGTAAGTTTTATTCTTCCCAGTAGGGGTGAGGTCATTCACAGAATATGAAGAGAAAAATAATGATAATATTGAATATTTATTGCATGCTTACTATGTATCTGGTACTGTTCTAAATGCAATATTTATATCAACTCATTTAATCTACACAATATGCCCTTAAAGTAGATATATTGAAGCACTAGGGAGGAAATTGTGGCATAGAGAAATTAAATATCTATAAGTGGTAGATCTACAATATGAACTAATTGGCCTGGTTCTGGAGCCCATGCTCTTAACTGCCTAGCTTAATATTGCATCCAAAAAAAAAAAAAATCCCAATACTACCTAATTTTTAGTAGTTACTGGGTAGGAAAGAAACCTAGCACTATATCAGTTCTTTCTGAGTCTTAGAACTATAAGTCAAACAATTAGAGGCTGAGGTTAATGCCTTGACAGTCACATCTAGATATAAACTGATCTGAAACCATTTGGGAAGCAAGACTACCAGAAACAGAGGAGAAAGAAGCATTGACAATCCTGTACTTGTCTGAATAGGAATCTCATTTAAAATACAAAGTTTAGGGGCACCTGGGTGCTCAGTTGGTTAAGCATCCAACTCTTGGTTTTGGTTCAGGTCATGATCTCAGAGTCATGATCTTAGGGTTTTGAGATAGAGCCCCGCCTCAGGCTCTGCATTCAGAGCAGGGTCTGCTTGGGATTCTCTGCCTCTCCATCTTCCTCTGCCCCTCACTCTGCTCGCACTCACTTGTATGCTCTCTCTCTCTGGAATAAATGCATAAATAAAATCTTTAAGAAATAATAATAAAATAAAAAATACAAACCTTTACATCATATATATAAACTGGGCTGGGATTTTTTTCACAGCTAAAGATTCCTATGAACAGGTAATTCTTACAATGAGTTTACACATCAGAACATATACTGACTATTTTAGTTATTAGCTCTTTCTGTGGCTATGAGCATGTTACTTAATCTCTCTATGCCATAGTTTAGTCATTTATAAATCAAGGATAATAACAGTACTTACATGAAAATGTTTTGTAATAATTAGGTGAGTTGATAGGTATAAAATGGTTTGAAAATCACCATTTGAGAGTAAAATGGTCCAGAACTCTCAACCATTATGGTTAGAAAAAGGTCAAATAAATAGCTATGACATTGTTCAAGTTTATATTTTATCCATGATTCCATTACCTTCTCCCCTCCTTCCCCAGAGTCTGCTGGTCTCTTTTTGTAAGTAGAAATATACCTACTAGAATTCCAACAATCCTCAGGATCTTGATTTCTTCTTATACATTCTAAATCTACTCATTCGGGTGTTTTAGCTAAAAGTTTATTACTATTCCCATGCTAAATTCAGCCTCAGAAGTCCAAAGGACAGACAAAGCAATCAACACAGCCCTCCTCTCGCTTCCCCCATTGGCACTGTGCTCTAGGCTTCTAGTCCATTCTTTGGGACTCCACCAAACCGTTCTATCTGCCTCCTAAGCCAGGACACTGCATCCTTAGGGGACCATCAGGCACACAATATTATCCCAAGTAACTCTTGAACTAAATACCCTTACTCTCATTTTGCCTTAACCAGTAATCAAAACTTATTTCCCCTAACTCTCATATATACCAGTCATGAAGTTGTTAAATTATTTCCAAGTTTTCATCCTTTCTTTATCCATAAATTTGACATTTGTAATTTTTCTTCTCAACTCTGAACCTTGACTCACTTGAAAAGAATCCTGATTCTCCAGATACATTTTTTTTTTTAATCCAAGCTATGCTTCTTCAGGCTGCCATGAGAATAGTTCCTGCAAATCAAAGAGCTCCCAGTAACTGGACTACCCAGTTCTGCTCTAGGGACAATGACGTGAGAACCAGGCATCAGCCTAGATACAAGGTAAGTAGTCAGTTAAATAAGCAGTGTTGAATGAACACAAAGTGCCTAAGATTAGCTATGCAAACATTTTTGTATGGCAAAGAATATTGCAATATTTTCATGTGCTCAATAATGCTCCTTCACAATTTACAACTTTTATCCACAAGAGAAAATAAACACAAAAGGAGAAATTCTACATTAAATGCATGATGACATTTTTAATTCTGTGAACAATTGTAATATAAATTGAAAAATAACTTCTTATGAAATTAGTGACTGATCCAAAGAACTCCCAAAGTTCTAATGATCTAAACTTCATTTTGAAACATTTGGAAATGTAATTAGGTAATGTGAATTTCCTGAATATGTAGCACAAACAATTGGCTTGAAATCAACTTGACATATTTAAATTGTACATATTCCTTGAAATATTTTATTGAACTAACAGAACATGTTTCAGGTCAAACATTATGGCCAGTTTTAAAATAAACTTTATGTTGGGAAATAATTATCTATAAATACCTCACATTTCTGCATGATCTAGATCTTCTGAACAAAGGCATTTATAGTCAGTTTAAGAATGTTTTTATATAAGATGACATTGCAGAAGAGTAAAGTTTAGAGATATCTCCCTCCCTTGAGATGTTCCAGAGTGATAAAGACCTCTCTGGATGAGATTTGCTTATATTCTAGAATAAAGATAAAATCTCTATCTCCAGAACTAGGTGAGCAGTTCACCAGAAGTTGTATATATAATCAGAATTTTCTAATTCTAGGATTTATCCCCTGTTATTTATTCTGCATGTACAGTACCATTCAACTTCCAGCGCATCACCCTTTGGGGACTGGAACTCAGGGAATTGGTGCTATGAAGTTAGCATCTAGCTGATGCTTTTGCTGTAACTAATAAACCGTCTTTGTCTCTGACCTAGGTGTCTTGTGATTTTACATGTATTGGTACCGGCTGAATGTTTGTGTCCCCTGCCCCATCAAAAAAATATATTTTTTTATAAATATTAGGAAGTAGGACTTTTGGGAGATAATTAGGTCATGAGGGCTCCACCCTCATGGAACCCTCATGAATAGGATTAGCGCTCTTGTAAAGAAGAAACATAAGAGCTTTCTCTCTCTCTCTCTCTCTATCTCTCTTTCTCTGACAACCACCATGTGAAGACACAATCAGAAGATGGTAACT
Organism: Leptonychotes weddellii; assembly: GCF_054177405.1. Lineage (NCBI taxonomy): Eukaryota > Metazoa > Chordata > Mammalia > Carnivora > Phocidae > Leptonychotes > Leptonychotes weddellii. The sequence continues at coordinate 129,199,000 of NC_138372.1, forward strand.
GCAACCTGCAAGAGGTTTGCACCAGATCTGTCAGCACCTTGATCTTGGATTTCCTAGACTCTGTAACCATGAAAAATAAATTTATTTAATCCGTATAGTCTATGGTAATTTGTTATAGCAGCCCAAACTGATTAAGACAGTTCAGATAAAGATAGGTAAAACCTCAGATCCCTTACAGTTTCTGACTTAACCTTATTGAGATATACATACATAAGATAAAATAAAATAATTTTAAATATAGTTTGATGAGCATTGGCACATGTATATACATATGTAACCACCATGATAATCATGATATAGAATATTTCCACCACCCAAAAAAGTTCCTTTGTGTTCATTTCCAATCAATCTCTTCCATACCCTCAGATACAGGTAATCACTGAAATATTTTCTGAACTATGGATTGGACTGATCTTTTCTAAAATTTCATATAAATGGGATCATGCAGTATATAATTCTGTGTTTGGTTTATTTCACTCATGATTATTTTCATGTGTGATTTCTGAGATCCAGACATGTTACTGCTTGTTATAGCAATGCATTCCTCATATTTATTGATTGGTATTCCAGGGTATGAATATTCTACAATATACTTATGGATTCTGCTATTGAGAAACACCAGGGCTGTTTTCCAGTTTGGAGCTACTATGAAAAATCTACTATGAGTAGTTTGCAAGCCTTTGTATGGAAACACATTTTCTTTCTCTTGGGTAAATATGTAGGAGTGGAATGATTAGGTTGCATGGTAAGTGTGTCATTAGCTTTATACAATATTGCCAAACTGATTTCCAAATTGTTTGTGCCATTTAACATTCCACCAACAATGTATGAAAATTCCACTTGCTTCATATCCTCTCTAAAACTTGTATTGTTAATCTTCTTAATTTAGCCATGCTAATGGCTGCATAGGGATGTTTCATATGCTAGATATGGTCAATTTCCATTTGGCATCCATTTCTATACTCTTCTGTTCCCCCTATCCCTAAGAATGACAGAATGAATCTAAAGCTGTTTTTCCTAAACTCCCTTATGGCTAGGCTTCTCAATACTGTTTAGATTCTTTCAATAAGATTAATCATACCACATTTGGAAGGTGTCAAGGCAGTGAAGACTATCTGGGATGGTGCAGTTGGAAAGGCGGGCTGGGAAGTAGCTGGATTCCATGGTTTTCTCTGTCTTACTAGAGTCCTGGGTATGGGGAAGCTATGACATCAAGTGGTCAAGAAAGCAACCTCTGGGTTGCAGCTGTAGTACTGTATATTCTTGAAATCAAAAACAGTGGTGACTTCCTGACTTTCATGTCTTTAGGCATCCAATGATTTTGAAATCACTTAATCTTAATATTTTGCTGCTTGGAATGCCTAGAGTACTTTCTGTTACCCGAACTCTGATTGATTCAATAGACATTAAGAAAGAAAAAAAAGTTGATAAAATGTCTATGAAATACAGACAAGGGATTTTAAGGGGGAATTGGCTCAGCATTCTAAACTTCTCCACCTTAATTCTCAGTGAGAATTGCTTAATAATGATGTTATCACTGTAATAATTTGTTAACAAAGATCTGTTGGCCATTATTAATGATGTTAATATTTATTGAGAGTTTACTATGTACCAGTCACTGTAAGAATCAATTCAGTGCTTATTACAAACTTAGGTCAGTCATAGTACAGATACTGTTATCTTAAATTCATTTTAGCATTTCCTGCTTTGTACAGAAAAGGATTTAAACTAAGTCTGTCTAAAATAAATTTATTTCCACCAATTTGACTTCCACCATGTTGCCTCTCTGACAAAATTTGTCACTAATTATCATTTTCTACATCACTGGAAAAATAGATATTCACTCTCCCAAGTCCTTGGTATTACCTACAAACTTACCCACTTCTGACTTCCTTTCTTCTTTTCAGGGTTGTAATGGAAATCATCATTTTCTCCTTCTACTTAAGAAAAAGCCCTATTAGAAATACTATATAATCCAGCAATCCCTCTTCTGGGTATATACCCAAAGGAAATGAAATTAGTACCTCAAAGAGATATCTGCACTCCCAAGTCCACTGCAGCACTATTCACAATAGCCAAGATACAGATGTGACCTAAGTGTCTGTTGATGGATGAATGGATAAAAAAATTGTGATATGTACATACAATGCAATATTATTCAGCCTTAAAAAAGGAGATCCTGCCATATGCAGCAATATGAATGAAACTGGAGGACATTATGCTAAGTGGAATAACGCAAAAAGAAAAATACTGCATGACGTCACTTATATCGAAAATCTGAAAAAAGTTGATTCACCGAAGCAGAAACAGAAATTAGAAAGGTGCGAAAAATGAGAGATGTTGGTCAAAGGGTACAAAATTGCAGTTGTGTAGGATGAATAAGTTCTAGAGAGCCAATGTACAGCATGATGACTATTGTTAATATCACTATATTGTATACTAGAAATTTGCTTAGATTTCAGATGCTTTCACCAAAAAAGAAGTTAACTGTGAGAAGAGATAGATATATTAATTAGCTTGACTGCAGTAATCATTTCACTATATACCAAAACATTATGTCATATACTTTAAGTATAATTTTAACTTAAAATGTCCCTATTAATCATATATGATTGAGAGACCCAAAACTCAAAACAACAGTGAATAAAATAAAGTTGATGTGTATTTCTTTACTGGGTCAAGTTTGGATGTAAGAACTCCAGAACTGACCAGGAGGCTTCACCAAAATATTGGAACTCAGACTCCTTCAATCCTGCTATTTCACTGGTCTGAGCATATAGCTTTCACTTTATGGTTGAGGACAACAGCTCGAACTCCAGCCATTTTTTCTACATACTAACCAGCAGGAAAAAGGAAAGGCTAAAAAGTAAAATGGTATCTTCCTCATTCTAAGCATACATGCTAAAAATTGCACACACATCTCTGCTTAGAGCCTATTGGCCATAACTCAGCTATCTTTAACTGTAAGATGGCTAAGAAATATAATTTTTTTTCCTGAAGACACAAGTCCAACTAAAAATTAGATTCTCTTAATAAGTAACAATTGGAAACTGGTTCTTAAAGAATAACGAGTGAAAATATCCACACACTCAATCTCTATTCTATATTCCATCTTACCTTCTAAGAGATTCATTCTATAAAATGTATACAAATCCATCATAAAATATAAGGTGTTTGATGACCTGTGTCATATTTAACTCTTTTGTCTCAAGTTCTGCCACCATCATCTCAAATCTCAAATTCTCCCTCACCTCCAGACACTTGGTAATCCACTATTTTGCAAAACTCTGTGTGTCACTGAAGGCTCAATCAGATCAGCTGTGCTGTAGATAAGAACCACTACAAATAATACTGAATAAAGAACTTATAGGAATTCAACTCTAAGCAGGAATGGACGTGGTGAAGTCTATGCAAAGCTATTGTCTCTGAGTCTGAGGATGAGCCTGAAGAGGTATGACTCTCTTGGTCTAGAGGTCAGAAAGAAAAGCTGAACATGGAGGGAAATGATGAGAAACCAGAACCACGAGGATGAGCTGGAACTTGCACCTGTCTTTAGCATCTGCTATCAGCTTCAGTGCTAGGATTGCCCTGCAGAAAAAGCTGACTCTCTTGAGCATAGATCTGTTCACATGCCAGGCACAGGATTCAGAGAACCCATGGGAGAAAATCCAGCAGGAGAGAAAGGAGTTGCAAGCCTGCGTGTTGACCCTTGCCAACAAAGTAAGCCAACACTGCCACGTGCTCAGTGCCCCAGACCAACCTCTAAAACATAAAACACTATCACCACTCCCTCATTTCTGCCTGCCAAATCACATGCAAATTCATCTTGTTGTCATCCATAATCCAGAACAATGATGGGAAGGGGATGTTTGGAAAGGTAGTTAGAGCTCAGCTTATTTGGCACAGAATAAACCTGTCTGTGTTATTTGGGTCTCATTTTTAAAACATATTTTTTCAAGATTCCTTTCCATAACTCCTAAGACTACGCTAACTACTAAAATGTGGCTCTGGAGTGCTCCTCTTTTTTTCTTCAGTCATAGGTAGGGTTTTTTTTGGTTTTTTGTTTGTTTGTTTGTTTTTATTGATCATATCTGCCCCCACAAAATGAGAAAATAAAACTTTTCAGTCTGGAAAAAGGCACACATAGGTTTTTCACTGAAAAAAAAAAAAAGGTTTTGAAATAGTCCCTTCAAATTTAAAGATTTTCTCCATATTCTTCCACTTAGAACCGTTTTTGGAATTTATGAAATTGATTTCATTGAATGATTTTGTTTGCACAATTTTAAGAATTAACTTTGGCAGTTTCTATATACACAGAAGCTTTTTTTCCAAGAGGTAACTTCTGTGAAGGAAGACAGTAAAATGGAGGCCAACACGGTGAATTATTTGTCAATCTCGATCTAGCCCAAAAGCCTCGGATGTTCGTTATGCACTAGGTTTTTATCTTTCCTCCCCATCTCTACTGAATAAATAAATGTTGTAAGCAATGCAGTATTTTCTGTAATTTTTTAAAAATTCCTATCTTTATTATTTAATAGGACTAGAAGGTATGAACAAATACGTCGAGATAATCACCAAGCAAAATCAACTGAGTACTCTTTGTCAGGGTGCGTTTTCTATACCCGTAGAGAAAGTGTTTCTAATGAAAGGAAAAATACAAAGAACAAAAAGTATACTCCTTACATAAAAATTAAATTTTCAAAGTCGTTCCCAACACACCTCTTTTCTCCCTACAGAAGTCTCTGTACTTAGTTGAACATAATTATAAGTAAAATGAATTGTTAGGTTCACAGGATATAAAGTCAGGACCATGGGAATATACAAAGTATTAAATCTGAAATATAATTTGGTTTTTCTCTGGAAAAATTTTGTCATTTTTTTCTGACTTGCACTTCAGAAGTTTTTCAATGTATCAAAATATTAGTTGATTTTAAATGTTACAGAAGTTAACAAAGAACTTGCCTCTTCCAACTGTGCTTCTCTCATCTAATGTGAACGGCCCCAGTTTTTTCATGTTGGCCACATACTGAGCGAAGTGCCTTTATGCTAATTTGGAATCACCCTGTCCTATGCTTAGCAATGAATTAATAACAAGATGGTTTTTCATTTTTGAAAAATGAACTGTGATTCTTTAATAAAAATAAATCAAGTATTATTTATTATATTTGACAAGCTACTCAGCTAACTAGGGCAACATTTAGTGATGTCCCCAGATAAAGATTTAGGTAATATTCTTTGAAAATAGGAGTCCCTGGTGAATTCTTAGGCCTTGGTACTGTTTGTGATTGTTAGTTTTGCCTGTACCTCTGCGAAATGGTAAAAAGTGAATGAGTTCATTAAAGAAATCGGCTACTAGTGGAATTAATTAAATTCTACTTTTTTTCTTAGTGTATTAGGTATATTGACTAAGTTGCAAAACTGAAACAATCAGCTTAATGTACTTTTTAAGTCGACAAAATATTGTATCAGATTTAAGAGAAATAAAAAACAATTTTTAAAAATGTAAATCAAATGAAACATTGAAGTATTTATTCTTTCTCAACAGACAGTATTGCTTTTAAAATCCAATGCATAAAAGCAGGGCACTGGGCTGTCCCGCGGATCTGTCTCTTGCTTCAACAGTGTTTGGACCGAACAGACCCAGGGATGCCCCTTCTACCAGTCTGAGACCACTCTCCAACCTTTTTTCCAGTCACAACCTTCAGAGCCATCTTCTTGGCCACCCTCTGCCTCCAGGACCAGCCAACACTCTATTTTGAGCTTAGCTCCTTATTACCATCAACCATGAGCTCCCAGATTTGTCAGAATTATTCCACCGAGCGGCACCTGGGTGGCTCAGTTGGTTAAGCATCTGCTTCGGCTCAGGTCATGATCTCGGGGTCCTGGGATGGAGCCCTGTGTCAGGCTCCCTGCTCAGCGGGGAGCCTGCCTCTCCCTCTTCCTCTGCCACTCCACCTGCTTGTGCTCGCTCTCTCTCTTTCTTTCTCAAATAAAATCTTAAAAAAAAAAAAAGAATTATTCCACCAAGGGGGAGGCTGTCATCAACTGCCTTGTCCATGTGCATCTGTGGGCCTCCTACACCTACCTCTCTCTGTGCTTCTATTTCCACCAGGAGGATGTGGCTCTGGAGGGCATGGACCCCTTTTTCCTCCAGTTGGCTGAGGAGAAGCACGTCTGCTCTTGAAGATGTAAAAGCAGCTCAGCCTCCACACCCTTTTCCAGGACCTGCAGAAGCCATCCTAAGATGAGTGGCATAAAACCCTGGATACCATGGAAGCTGTCCTGGTGCTGGAGAACCTGAACCAGGCCCTTTGGGATCTGCATGCCTTGGGTTCAGCCCGCACACACAACAATTTCTGTGACTTCCTGGAGAACTACTTCCTAGAAGAGCAGGTGAAACTTGTCAAGAAGATGGGGAACCACCTGACTAATCTCTGTAGGCTGGCTGGGCTGGACGAGGATCTCTTCGAAAGGCTCACCCTCAAGCATGACTAGGAGCCTCTGAAGCCCAGCACCCTCCTGGTGCCAGGGCTTGTGCCTGAGCTTCTCCCTGAAGCAATTAAGCAGCATTTTAACCACCTTGGAGCCTTCTCACAAGCCCTAGACCAAATGGAAACAATAAAGCTTTTTGGAGCCAAAAAATAAATATATAAATAAATAAAATTAAAAACAAAAAAATAATAAAATCTCATGGATAAAAAGTGGTTTTCTGTCTTTGTTTTGAACTATCAATTAAAAGCTCACATTCTTATAAGAAGTAACACTATTATGAAAAAAAAAACTCTAGACGTGATATATCTGGTTGTTATATTAGAACTACTGAGGGAAGCCTAGGCTCTGTCCCTCTAAATATACCCTCTAAATGGATTTCACCCACAAGTGAGAACTACCAAAAATCCAGACATTGTCAGAAGAGGACAGATAAATGGAAACACTTGAAGTAGGAAAGAGAGTCTTCCCATCTTTCCTTTTTGTGGTGATATGCTACCTGCGATATGCCAAGAGCTATAATGCGGTACATGGGATAGAGGTACTACCTATATCCTGCCACAGGGTTTAGGAAAGCTTTAAGGATAAAGCAGAATTCGAAAGGGGAAAAGAGAACAGGCTGGGAACGAGAGAAAGGTAGGGACAAGAGGATCACACATTTAGCAGGAAAGGAAGGGCCAAATGAATGGGACTATATGAATTATTACCATGTTATTATGTACTAAAAGCCATACAACATAAGATACACTGCATTTTCTGCTAAACAAAAACAACCTTAAAAGAGTTTCCAACCTACAGGAAAGCTTCAGCGTAACAGATTTAAAATAGAAAGAACCCATAGTTATTTTACAAGGCCAAGGTTTTAATGCACCAAGTGAAAAAATAAACCCTAAAGGGGGGATGCAAACTAGCCCAGAAAGAAATCAGTCATATCACGCACATGTGGTCATTGGATTTGATTGGCGAAATCTGAGTTCCAAAAGTGCTATGTATTTTATGTTATGTAAGTGATCACAGCAACTTGAGACCAGATTAACTTTACCGAAAGTTTCTTTCCTTACCGCTCAAATTAAATCAGCGATAGTGGATGGGGAAGCTGCTAAGCATACCCAAATGTTCTGTTCTCTCTACACATTAGTCAATAAGCAGAAGCACTTTGTAAACCCACCTGGAGTGCCATCGATGATAAAGAGTGCTGTTACCTCTAGTAAAGGATGGAAATTACCCCTTGTTCTTCAGAAACCTCTGTATTGGAAACCTCTACAGAAACACAAATTTCTCCACTGGATCCACATTCCTTAACCACTAGGGAGCTTCTTTTCTTTTCTTTTTTTTTTTTTTTTTAAGATTTCATTTATGTATTTATTTGAGAGAGAGAGAGAGAAAGAGAGAGGACAGGCAGAGGGAGGGAAAGGGACAAGCAGATTCCACGCTGAACACAAAGCCCCACATAGGGCTTGATCTCAAGACCCTGAGATCATGACTGGAGCCGAAATCAAGAGTCAGATGCTTAACTGACTGAGCCACCCAAGCACCCCAACCACTGGGGAGCTTCTTGAAGTCAGGGTCACGGCTACTGTAAATGAATATTCCCCAGATGCCTAATAGAATGACTTGCACACACAAAAAAGTACTGTGTGTTGGATGAATGAATGAACAAGTAAATCTTCTGGCCGAAATTGTGTTCATATGACTTAGAGCATAGTGATGAGAAAGGCTTGCGTTATGAGTAAAAGCAATACTCTTCCTTTCATTCTGCCCTAGTGGCAATAAGATATCCAGACTGAGATGGTCTTTAGACTACCTGTCTGACCACATGTGTCAGCTTCAAATCACATCCTACAGACACTCAGAATAATAAGAGTCTGCATTCTACTAGGAATGTTGAAGGAGATAAAAATTATTCTACAACTAAGTGAAGGTTTCAGTGGGTGGCTCTATTTTAGATAAATAAGGAAATTCAGATGGAAGGGACTCATTTATGCTTACAGATTCTTGATGCCTGAGTGAAGAGTCCAGAATATTCCTGTTTTCTTATGAAGCCATCCTAACATCAATAGTGCTATACTCAAAAAATGTTAAATCTAATTTGAGAGAAGATATACAAACTACCATGGAATATAATATAGCAATGAAATATAAAGCAGCAACAAAAAAGAGGTAAGCACAAAGTCATGAAAAGCTTAATCAAGGAAGTAGGACTGGGATGAGACCTTGAGAAGTAAGTAAGATTTGAGTGAGCTGGGATTGGGATGAGCATATTCCATGTAAATAAAACAGTCTTTAAAAAACAAAGTTTGGCATTTGCTTTGTTACACATGCTTCTGATAGTTTCTTCGGTCCCATTCCAGAAATTAAATCTTTACTATTCCTGCATCCCCTCATTTTATGCCCCATCCATGTTGGGGGGAAAAAAGCCTCCTTCTCCTGATACCCCTCAGTTCTAAGGTGCATCAGAGTTTTCAAAGTGTGTTTTAAGCTGATATTTCAAAGCTAAACAGAACCTCAGAGTTAATACAGTTTAATCTCTTTATTTTACAGAGGAAGAAAGAAAGGTCTAGAGATAAAGGTGACTTTTCCCAAATCACATAATAGTTAGCAGCAACTCAGTCTAGAACATAAGTATCTAAAATCCATTTGGTGGAAATGTGTAACACTGGCTGTTCAGAATCCAGGGCTTACTATCTCCCAAGATAAAAGAAAATTCAGTGTGTTGGCTTGTAGCTTCTTCCTTTTCTCTTACTAAATATCATTGTTGATATGAGATGAGCAGAGGTTGGATGTCCCCTCAACCCTGATGGCAAAATCCAGCCTTCTTGGATAGCTGCAACCCAGTGCCTCTGCCTTTTGAGTAGCTTATCTTGCAGGAATATGGAAGCAGAATGCTCACCAAAGGAGGGACTCAACTACAAAGATTGGTGAAGACCACACCAAACCAGTCTGCACCAAGGTGGACCCCAGGGCTGACGTTTCACTGACTTCCCCTCATTATAATACTAAAAATTATGCCCAGGGTGGAGATGTAACATGCAAATGAGACACACATTGCCTATTCTGTCCACTGTACCTGTGCACCCAACTTCCTACATGCGCCAATGTCACTCCTTTCCTGCCTTGCTTAGTCTCTTTCGAACATTCGCCGGCCTTTGTTCTGAGAGCCAGCATGAAGCACCTTTCCTTTATTCTGTCTCCTTTGTGCTGGAGCATAAGCCTCAATAAAAGCCTTGCCTGGAAATTCTTTTTTGGCCCCAGTCAATTTTTATTGCTTGGAGAGCCCAAGGACCAGAGCAGGTAACAGTTATATTCTAATAAAATTAGTGATATTATTATTATGTGGTACATACCAATTTCTTGCAATTGTCTCTTTTCTAGACTCTGGTATTCTTCTATCAGTATTCAAGAATAAAACTTATAAATGTCTAGAGGTTTTAATGTATGTTTTTCAATTACAATGTTTTTTCCATAGTTTCTCTATATCAACTGTGTAGATTAATATTTCAGGCATACTTTCTGGTCTCCTTATTTGTTATATATAAGGAGAAATAATTATACTATTTAATTATCTTCATCCATCTGTGATTTTCCCATGCCATTACCTAAAGAATTTTTACTTATTCCTTTTGCCTTACTCTGTAATTCTTAAAATATAGACAACTTATTGACTAGGTTTTATATAATTTTCACTTTATTCGTTACATATGCTGGCCATATTAATTTGCATTTTCTTCACTTAGTCCTGGAATATTTATATTTCTTCTCTGTACCTGAATCGAATACTATATGGATTAAGCAGAAAATAATATATTTGTCTATGGAATATCTACTGAAAAGCTTTCACGTTACCATCTTTACAAAAGCATACCAAATTAATTATGAAAGCGATTGGAGATTGTGTTTCCATACTAGAGCTGCATAACTCTAGCAAGGCATGGTCTTGTTCAACAATGAGAACAGCCCGATTCCAAGGAACTCCAGGGGAAACATGACTATATTCTAGTAACCAATCACATAAACCAGATATTAGTCCCAAGCAAGCCAAAAGCTCACACCATTTTCTTTCTTCTTTTTTTTTTTATTTATTTATTTGAGAGAGAGAATGAGATAGAGAGAGCATGAGAGGGGGGAGGGTCAGAGGGAGAAGCAGACCCCCTGCTGAGCAGGGAGCCCGACGCGGGACTCGATCCCGGGACTCCAGGATCATGACCTGAGCCGAAGGCAGTCGCTTAACCAACTGAGCCACCCAGGCGCCCACACCATTTTCTATGTATTAAAAATTATATTTGGGGAAATGATTTGAGTACTCATACAATCTGTACGATTTTTTAAAAAGCTTTGAGGAAAAAAATAGATTTTATACAACAAGGAAAAGAAGTCATAGAGATGTCTTTCTGGCATGACAGAGATAGCCATATACATGCATTTAAACATAAGAAAGCTAAAAATCCCCAATTCCATCTTTATTTAAAGTTTAGAGATGATATTTTATGAATGATCCAGTGGTCAACTGAAGCTCACCTAGAATCCACCAACATTAATTGAAGCCTCCCGTCTCTTATCTGTAATTCTGGTATCCAAAATCTCAGAAAATTGAAAAAATATATATAATTTATTTTGCGGCAGTCTGAACACATATACAGTCTGAATTCATTTAACCTGGCTCACACTGATATAAAGTTATTTATAGTATTTATTTGTCCTACTTAGTACGAATATTCACAAATATCCCTGCAGAAATATTTTATTAACATGTTTGATTATCCAATGCCACTAGTCTCTGCTGTTGGTATTACATAATAAACTACATTACTTTTCTAAAATTTAAGTATATTTGAATGCAAAACACATCTGGCAATAGGACATATATTAATATTTTTAATTTATATAGCAATATATAGTTTTTGAGTCATTTTTACTTGTATGACTGTCTATCCTCTTGAAAACATTGAAAGTCATATACATTTTCAGATTAAGAAATTAGATTCAGGATAGCTTGGTGACCTCTCCAAGATTACAAAGCCAGTAATAGCCAAACCTTGAATCTATGACTGAATTAAAGTTTAGTCATTTTATTTAACTTAATGAGTGCCTACTATCGACTACCTACTGTGTGCTAGGGTTCTCTCCACTTTCCCAAATCTGACTCATTATCTGAAGTTGTTTAGTATTTGAAGAAAAAAGCTATTCACAGAGTTTAAGGAAAAGTTTCTAACTTTGGCAAATCTCAGTGATTATTAGAAGTGGGCTTAAAGATCATAAATGAAGCTGATCTTCCCACTTTGTCATGCAAATGTTGATTCTCATACATTGTCTACCACTCAAGCAATCTGACTACCTATTGAAATCTCTCTTCATTATGAATATTTATAATGTTTTTAGTTAGCAAACAAACTAAATCCTAAAAAAACAATATTTTTCCAATTCTGAAATGAATATATGATTAATTTTAGGAAAGTTCTGTGTAATCTGTCTCTGTAACTGTATTTTAAATCTTTCTCATGTTTCTACCTAAGATAAACATTGCATTTCAAAGTATGAAAGTTCATTTTGTTGGTTCCTGTAGTTTTTCTTTTCTTCTAATGGAAAGTATACCACTTAGGCTGCGCATTTTTGTGTAATGGCCTCTAAGGAAAATGTTCCAATCTAAACAGTGAGTTAATCAATTTCCTAAAGATAGCAAGACATTCCTCCAAAACAATTGTCCACCTAACATCTATGCAGTGTTCCCGCCTTCTCGTTCCACAAGTGTGTGAAACCCAGCTGACTGCTCTCAGATAACCCCCAAATCACCATCACAGAATTCCTGAGTTAGAAGTACCCCTGGAGAACACTGACCTTAAAGACATTATCAACAGAAGCCCCAAAGAAGAGGTGAGTCTTGCAATTGGTCACGTAAACAAGTTAGCAAGTAGAAGCATTTGAATGAGACAGAAACACCCAAGCCAAGAACTTTTTGAAATAAAAGCAATTGTCTGCTAAACTCAAAACTACTGACTGGATTGGTGTGGGGAGAGGCACCAAGAATGGGCATTTAGTGGAATAATTTGGGGAATACTAGGGCTAATGACAGCAAACACATTCCTACCTATCTTTTTCTTTGCTTTTTTTCTAAGAGAAGCCTGTTTAAATATAAAACAGAATGGAGAAGTAGAAAATTTAAAAATGCCTTCATTCTTAATGAGCTAGCTATATCAACTAACATATGGATGAGAAAAAATTGGATTAAAAATGGATTGGGTTTAGAAACAACCAAGCAAAGCTGGAAAGCAGGGAATACAAACCATGAGCCCATGTATAATTTCACAAAAAATCTGTTTTGTTTTGTTTTTTTAACTGCCTATGTATTCTACAAAATTTAATTTGAGTATCTTCGCAAGGGGCAAATTCTGTCTTTCTTTAATCTCCATCGGTATTTTTATATTTATCTATTTACTTATATTATCTATTTACATATACCTAAATGTACATGTCTGACCCCCAAAACATTTGAGTCTTTTTTCTGAGTAAAGTGTAATTGGCATTTATAAAGGACTTGAAAGTGAATGGAGAGCTTGATGAAGATAGTATTTCAAGGCATGTTAGGATCATAAAAGATTTGTGAATGATAGGAAAGCCTTGAAGATACATACTTGCATAACGTACACAATAGAGGGCAGGGGAGAAGAACAGAACATACGGAAATGGAAACAGAAACCAATAAGCAAAGGAACGTCCCAGAATAAGGAGCCACCTCCTCAGGGAGCAGCCTCTCTACATACACTGGGAAATTCCTCTGATCTGGATCTCTAGGATGTAACCTTCCTTTTGCTTTTTCTCACTGTCTTGTCAGCCTTTTTGGGAACTTTCCTGGTCTTTTTCTTCTAGCTTGTCAGGTGTTGATACTCTAGACTGCTAGTTCCCCTTTCCTTGACACTCTTCTTATCCTGAGCTTTCTCCTTTGGGAAGATTTTCGCCTCTTCCTAGGTAAAACCACGCTGAGAAGTAGAAAATACTTAGGAATAAATGATCATGAAAATGCTTCATGTCAAAACTTATGATTTGCTGCTTAATTGGGACTTAGAAAATTATACTCTTAAGTGTTTATGTTAGAATAAGACAGAGAAAACTTACATTGTGAAGAATCCAACTTGAGAACTTTGAAAGTGGATGACATAATAACAAAGGCAAAGAAAAGGAAAGAAAATAGTAAATATTAATGAAATATTTTTACCAGGCACACTAAGTTCTGAATTTTCATATCATTCATCATCATTCGATGAATTAGATTGTTATCAATATGTACCATATATAACTTTAGAGATGCATAAACTCTAGAGAGTTGAATCCACTTATATTTATTGTGATTGTAATACATGTGAATTCTATCAACCATTCCATTTTGTACTATTTGTCCTGCTGTCTTTCCTTACTGCCTTCCTTTGAAATTTGCATTTTTTCCCACTTCATTCTATTTTTCCTTTGTACTACTTTACAAGTTATTCACTCTATTTTTATTCTTTTAAAAGTTTTCCCCACAAATTTAATATGTATCTTTCACTTAGCAAAGTCTAAATTTGGTCACCATGTTTATTGTCTTCCTGAATGAAACAAAGATATTAAATGCTTTAATTTCTTTTTTTTTTTTAAGATTTTATTTATTTATTTGAGAGAGAGAGAATGAGAGACAGAGAGCATGAGAAGGAGGAAGGTCAGAGGGAGAAGCAGACTCCCTGCCGAGCAGGGAGCCCAATGCGGGACTCGATCCCGGGACTCCAGGATCATGACCTGAGCTGAAGGCAGTCGCTTAACCAACTGAGCCACCCAGGCGCCCTAAATGCTTTAATTTCTATTACTTTCTCCTTGAATCCATAACTTCTGTCCAGTGCTTGTGCCATTTTTGTAACCCTACAAATTAAGTGTTCTTCTCGTATTTTTCATACAGCCGGCACACATTTAGATTTTACCAGTGGGCGTGTCATCCTTGAACAAGTCCCCTGGTATTCTGCCTTGTGCCTGGTCCCATGACTGCCCTGAAGCTGGGAATTTAACCTCACATAAATCACCTACCCCAAGATAGGGGCAGGGAAGTTTTCACCAGAAAGAAAAATCACCTGGATGCTGATAGCAGAGAAAAGGGCAAACGGATTCTGGGCAGGCGAAGAGAGCAGATGTCCACTACAGATGGCCTGGCAGAGCTGAGCAGAAGCCCCCCTCGCTGACATTCTCTACACTGTGCCTAGATTTAACCAGAGCTGCTCTGTCACTTCTTATCGTAAGCACCCAGGGTGTTTTAATTTCAGGGAGTTTTACAAGATGGGAAAATGAGACCATTTTGAAATGACTAAGTAGAGGTAACTAGCCCAAGTGGGACCATTATAACCACAGTTCCAACAATTTCATGAATATCAAAACAAATCGCTAAGCAAAGAAATGTTCTGGAGGAGATTTAGCAGGTCAGCAATTCCTACTGGTGTAGGCTGACTTAATCAGCTACTGCCACCAGAGAGGAAATAACAACAGGCTGTTCTTGAACAAAATAACAGGGAATTACAATGGTCTAAAAAGCCATCCAACCTGGTAGCCCTAAAGTGTCTCCTTTAGTGAAATGTCTCAAGTAACAGCCCAGCAGGCTATGGGAAAGGGCCGTTTACCTCCCCAGGCTCTGAGCCTTGTTTCTCAGTGGGTCTGCCTGTGGGGATTTTGCTTGTAAGGTTTGCCTGAAGACATAGGGTAATGTGATTTTGAATGTGCTGAAACACATATTCATTAGAGAGAAATAAAATTGTCCGAATTTTTTTTAATGGGTATTTTCAGCAACTTTAAGATGTTTAGTCCTTGCCCAGCACTGGCTTCTCACTGCACCGCAGAGGAGCTATTAGGGAAATGATTTAAGCACTTTTGGGTAATGAAGGTTTTTGTGTCTATTAGTGTGCTTCTAATTGCACATTTAAAGACTGAGCTTACTTGGAGTGATGGTGCCACATACCCAATGACCAAGAAAAAAGCAATAGAGACAGCACGGTCTGTTGGATGAAAAACCCACAAGGCTCTACCATCCACCCCCTGCTACCAACAGAAAGTTGCTCAACTATGTTGTGCCAGAACCCTTCCGTCTGTAGGAAGGCACAAATTACTGGTAACATGATGACAATAGTAATGTCATACACGGGATGTAGACATATGGATATATACATATTTATTATTTACAGCACCCTTATGTGACTACATCAAATATGAAAACGGAATAGGAAAAAATATGTGCTACTTGGTAACGTGGGCTAAGAATGAAAGTATGTAGCATGATTATGAAAGGAAATGAAACATTCTACTGCTACGAGAGAAAGGAATTGAGAAGATAAATTATGGCCATCTCATGAACATGCCTAGAATTAAGATGTCCCAAAATTCAAAACACAGAGCTCTAAAGGGAACCTGCCGTGCAGGTTGTCTGAATCAATGGATTTGTCATTGTAGATACACTCAGTGCATGAAGTGTGAGCCCTTTTAAAAAGGGGAGCTGAAAATACAATGGTTGTTGCTTACCTGGCTCAGGCAATGGCACTCTCACCTGTTACTCCATCTACTGCTCTGATGGGCCTTTCTTAATGGTTTTCTATCCTGCTGCCTGAGCCTCACATGCTCGGGATTTTCCTGGGATTCCATTTTCAGTTCACTTTTCATACTGATCTAACCCGTTTCTTGGAGGCAGTGCCATTATCTGTGATTTCAAATCCAGCTCTGTGCTAACCGTGCCCCAGGTGAATACTCCAGATCCATTTTGCTAGTTGCCCACTTGAACCGCAACCGGAAAGGCTCAAAGGTACTTCACATTTCATCTGTATTCAATGAATCTCATTATTCTCTTCCCTTCTTCCCCCTCCTAATTTATTCTTCCTATAATTACTAATTTATTAAATAACAGTTCACTCAAGCCAAATACCACTTCTCTACACAGACACTCTATTCACTCGCAAGGTCTAGAAGTGGTATATTCTGCTCAGATCAAAACACATTCTCCCCCATCTCTATTACAAATGCCTTAGATAAGCATCTAATTGCTTCTTACTTACCTCTCCACCTGTGATCTTTTCTCTCCAACCCACATCTCTTTTCCTAAACTGCAAATCTATGCCACTGCCTTTTGTATCTAGTATCTTTTCAATAAGTACAGGAAAAAATTCAAACTCTTTTAAAAAGCATCCTGTGCATCTCCATCTGGCCCAAGCCTATCTCTGTCCCCAACATGTCACCTAATTCTTTGGCCAAACTTTGCTCTAACCCTGAGCACATCATGTTTGTCCATGCAGCCATGATGCTATTCCTGGTGCCCTCAGACGCCTTCCCTCCAACCCTTCTCCTGGAAGAAAGCTTATCCATTGCTTAATATCCACATTAATTAACATCTCCTTCCCCATTGTTCCATGAATGATTGCTTGCTGCTTGCTGCTTGCTGCTTGCTGCTCCCTACTAGATTCCCTTTCAGAGTCACTGTGACTTGTTATCATGCAGCAGTGAAAAGTGTCCGCTGGCTTCTCCCATTTCCTCTTCTACTCTAAGCTCCTCACTGGTGAGGATAGACTTTC
This sequence comes from Leptonychotes weddellii, assembly GCF_054177405.1. Lineage (NCBI taxonomy): Eukaryota > Metazoa > Chordata > Mammalia > Carnivora > Phocidae > Leptonychotes > Leptonychotes weddellii. The sequence goes on from NC_138372.1 coordinate 129,216,048, forward strand.
TTCATCCGCTATGCATGGACCCTCTCACTCAGCACTAAGTGATGGGATATTAGATAGGAAGCAAGGGAGTCTAGTCAAATACATGACTAAAATAAATTGAAGTAAATCAGATGACATAGGTTTATGTCCAAAATCATTAACTACCTTATTGACCCTGAAAAATGACCTTCGTACTTCTTTCAGCACCAGTTTCTTCATGTCAAAAAAGGGAGTTGGAGTCGGTGTAAAAGAAATGAGCCAGTTTAGCAGAGATAAATCTAAGTTTTTTCTCAGCACTTTGACCCTACACATCCATAATTCAGTGATTCGGAGTTGAAGTTTTATGTCTACATTTCTTTCAAGTTTTATAGAAATTTACCATATTCACTCATGAGAAGACAATATTGGAGTCAGTGGTCTGACAAATATCAAAATATTTTACAGAGTTTTAACAATGTAAACAATGTAATCTTACCATGGCACTAGACAAATAGATTGCTGGAAAAAAATAGAGAACTCAAAATTGATCTATGTGTACATGGTAATGAATAACAGAGTAAGATTCACTAAGCAGTGGTTAAAGAATAAACTAGTTAAAATATGTTATTAGGAAAATTGGTCATCCATATGGGAAAAATAAACTTATATGACTACAGTACAACATCTCCAAAAATACATTCCAGATGAATTAATGGCCTAAAATATGGGAGATAAAAATTTTTAATGATTAGAAAATGATATACTTCTCTAACACTTATATAGTGCTTGCTATATCTTAGACACTCAAGTGCTATACAAACATTAATTCTATCAATAACCCTATTAGAGAAGGAAATCCAATTATTATTTTTGTTATTATTCAATTTACAGAAAAGGTAATTATGGACCAGGGAGGTTAATAAACTTACTGAAGGGTCAAAGATAATAAGGGACTGAACCAGCATTCAAATTTAAGAATTCAAATTTCTTGCCTCAGAAACTGAGCTCTCAAGCACACTGCCAGCAATGAGAGAAAGAAGGCTTTCTTTAAAAAGAATTGAAAGGCACAATAACAAAGAGAAAGGCATACAAATGTAGCTAAAAACTTTTTTTTTTTAACAGTAAGTCAATTTCACGTTTTGAAACAAATCAGACTGGCAGAAAATACTTGCCTCATAAGTGACATAAATAACTGTTCTAACCCTACATATAAATAAGAAAAAACCAAATCACCCAACAAAAAAGTACAAACAGTATACAAACCTACAACTTAAAAAACTAATTCAGATTCTAATAAGTAAATGAAAAGATACTGAATCGCGCTGATAACCAGGCAAATGAAAATTAAAACAAGGAGAGAATATTTTTGCCCATCGGACTAAAAAACAGTCACTATAATGGCAAATGTTGACAGATACTCCCACTAAGAACGGAAACTGATCAACCAATTTGGAAACCAATTAGGTAACACATGAAAAAGGTCAAGACGTGACTACTATTTAAAAAAAACAAAGTGACCTAACAGTTCTTATTGTATCTACTTCTAGAGAGATCACTAGCACATAAAATAATGAAATATGTACGTGGATAGTCACTGCCACAGTTTGTAATAGTAAAACATTATGAACACTCTAAGCATCTAACAGAAGAGGATTAGGTAAATAAAAGGCGGTATATACATATAAGTAAATAAATGAGTAAAAGAAATCAGCCAGTTTAACAGAGATAAATCTAAAAACAATTTTTAGTAAAAACAAGAGTTGTTCAGTGTGCAAAAACAGAATACAATTTATGTAAATGTATAAATAACATGAAACAATATTATAAATTCTCTATGCATACATATATGTGCATTTATAAAGTTTATTTTTAAAGGAATAAAATAGGGGCACCTAAGTGGCACAATCGGTTAGGTGACCGACTCTTAGTTTTGGCTCAGGTCATGATCTCGGGGTTGTGAGATCAAGCCCCTCCTTAGGCTCCACAAGGAATCTGCTTAAGATTCTCTCTCCCTCTGCCCCTCCCCCTGCACATGCATGCACACGCACTCTCTCTCTCTCAAATAAATAACTAAATCTTTTTAAGAAAGGAATAAAATAACATATACCAAAGTTATGATATGGTTATATCAAAAGAAAAGAGAAGTGGGTAGGTAGAAGTTGGTCAGCTTTATCTACGATATTATAATTTTTGTTAAATTATTGTGTTTATATCTTACATAATTTTGAAAAAACATTAAAAATAAACTATTTTTAATTATGTCACAGATAGTATTATGGAAACCTGTAGAAATTTCAAGGACTTCCTAAGTTAAATCTTAATAACCAGGATGATGCAAATTATTTGAGTTTTGAAAAAAATCAAGTAGGAAGCAGAAGGGGATGAAAAACTTAAGCAAACATTTTTTTCCCCATCTATCATAAGGAAGTGTTATTAAATTATATTTTAAGCTACAGAAATGCTACTACAGATATAAAAGCAATCTGTGGTAACTGGAGGAGAAATACGTATCCACTAGCACTCTGATAAACTGCTGGGGTTTCTGCTTTTTTATTTCTTATTCTTTGGAATAAGCATAAAGGAACTGATAAGATGGTTTAATTAAAAGAAGTAGAAAAAACAGTGTTCTGGGAGATAGCCTAATAATACTGCCATTACTTCCACGCGTACTCAGCTCTAGGTCTTATTGTCTGACTATCTGAAAGAAGACAGCATATTATAAAGCAAAACTCTTTCTTTCTCTGTGTTACTTTTATCCTTGAAATAGACATAAGAGAAGAAAGGTAAATTTCCTTCTCTACTCTAACTGTTAAAAATTCTATTTGCAAGATTCATATATTAATTCTAATATAGACACCATGTGTAATTAACTCATCAACTGAACCAACTATTTTACAATTTTAAAGCCAAAGCCTTATGCATAATTTTATTTCAAACAATTTGTGACTCATTCATTGTGAAAAATAGAGGCATGACATTTATTTAACCGCTATCATTGCCCAAGTAACCCAGCAACTAGTCTGCTGTGGGCCATTTTTCTCCCTTGGCCAGGACCCATTTTTCTTGGTTTGAATCTCATTGCAGCCTTTTCTCTGACCAGAGCAGCATTTTCATATACTTTTATAGAATTCAGAGTTTGGTCACATGGCACAGAAATGTCATTCTAGTATAAGCACCATATCTTCACGCCAAAATTCATGGCGATCAGTGTTCATGCACTGCTCATGGCATGGCAAACACGTTATAATTTAGAAATGTCACAGTGAGTTGACACGACCCATCAATGATTACATCCTACAAATTAATGTAGATTACCTGATTACATAGTACACACACACACACAATGCATTATAGTACAATATATTTGAATGTGTATATTCATTTATATATTTTATTTGATTATTGAGTAATCATACTTACTCCATACTCCACACTGCATACATACACACACACATACACACACTATTGCACATTTATGTGGTCTCAGGTGAACCATTGGTGGCGTAAAGCAAGTCCTGAACATAATGAACATAGCTGATATAATTAAGAGGAAAATAAGTTAACTTTATGCATAATTGAGGCTTAAAAAAATTAAATGACTTTCCAAATGCATAGGGTCTACATCTACAATGCCCAAATCCTTCTTCCATGAATTAAATCCATAGAGCAAATGTCTAACCTCTCATCTTATTCTTTATTCAGAATTCTTAACATGGGATTATTTTAGAAAAACAGTGGTCTCCTCTATATGTTCTTCTGACTTTAAAGGAAACAGGGGTAAGGGAAGAATTCTCACATCCATCCAGGTATATAAAATAATTAGAAGTCAGGTGCCTGGGTAGCTCAGTTGGTTAAGCGGCCGACTCCTGATTTCCTCTCTGGTCATGATCTCAGGATCCTGAGACTGAGCCCCAAGTCAGGCTCAGCACTCACTGCTGAGTCTCCCTCTCCATCGCACTCTGTTCCTCCCCCTGCTCACACTCCTGTGTGTGGTGCACTCTCTCTCTCTCTCAAATAAGTAAGTAAATAAAATCTTTAAAAAAAATTAGAAGTGCCTCAGATGCATGTCAATTTGTGCATTATTTATGTGTGGTCATGTAATCTGTCCTAAGAATGTTCGAATTCAAACTGTATTGTAACTGTCCTTAAAATTTTCACTTCATTAAATGTTTTCATCTTTATATGATTCTCTTTCCCAGAAAGACAAAACAAAGAAAAAATATAGGTAAGAACAAATGGTAAAAGCCACCTGAATTTGGTTTTCTTTTATATTGTCTTTTAGACCCACGTTTATTAAGCACTATTTTAACCAAAATATTATCATTTGGTATGGGGGTTGAGATTTTGTTTATATGTAATAATAAATCTGCCTTTCCAGACTCCACCCAAATTGGTAGCATAACCTGACCATGTAGCTGAGTTGGGCACTGGGCCTTAGATAGTACTTGGGACAGAATTTTAGAGACTCATAATGTAAAAAAGACTGGAAAAAAATTCAAGTTACTTATTAAGAAATAAATAAATATTAATTGCTAAAGCTTCATTTTCTTTTTTCCTTCTTTTTGAAAGTGAGATCAAGAGTTGAGTTGCTAATAAAATCATAATGATTAGCCTGCCCTAATTTAATATACACATTTTCTTGTGGTCTTTGACTTAGAAGGGTGACTTAACACTCATAAGGGCAGATTTTTTTTATTGATTATTATTATTATTTGTGTTTTTATGTTATATATACATACACATTATATATGTATATATATCTATATATGTATGTGTATATATATGTATATATGTATATGTATAGATGTATATATGTAGATGTAAATATGTTTATACATATATATATTCTATTCCAAAATAAAATTCTTATTTTGATTTGAATGCCTATAAAAACTTATTTTTGTTGATATTTTTAGAACTGTCTTCATAGTCCATGGCAAGAGAAAAAAAGAGAACTTTTTAAATTTCTAATAATTTATTGGTAAAATCAAATTATGGAAATAGTTCAGAACAGTAACTTCTAAAAAATTTATAATAAATGGGACAATAAGCACAAAAGAATCACCCCATGAACACTGGTTTTCTTTTTGAGTAGTTTACATTGTGCTTTACTGAAACACATCTTTCCAATATAATGTCCATTTCCTCAATTCCTTTTTTTTTATTTTTTATTTTTTTTAATTTTATTTTATTATGTTATGTTAATCACCATACATTACATCATTAGTTTTTGATGTAGTGTTCCATGATTCATTGTTTGCGTATAACACTGTGCTCCATTCAACTTTTTTTTAAATGTCTATTTCTTCTTACTTTCACTAAGGCTTTTAACATACTTCCAGACAATTTTATAGGTGATTTGATACTGATGAGAATTTTCTCTTATATTTAGTTCAATAAGTTATTATCCCCCCAAATAAGCCTTTTCCTTTAATTTGCAAACAACAGTATAATATCTTACTATAAATTTGCAGCAATCCCTTCTGGGAAATTCCAGGTGAGGGTGACTTCCCTCCTAGTAAATATAAAATTTGTTTTGACAACCTCTAAACATGTGTATTCCATAACCTGGTTATTTGATCATCTGAATTCTTCTTATCCATAGAAAACATTTCCCAATGGTGCATTAAATTTCCTTGTATACTGAGCAAAACCAGGCCTCAGCATATCCAGAAGCATCTTTGCAAGGATCTGGAGTTTTCATCAGTGATTTTTGTCTATGAAATGGAATGCCCGTGGACTAGTGTATTATTTACTAGAATGTACTAGAATAAGTATATATATGATAACAGGAATTTTCCAATCAACCCCTTTTCACTGGCAACTCCTTGTCAAAGTATTTAGAAGTATTTGTTCCAACACCAGTTTCTCAGGTGGCACCAAATTACCTTATGTAGTAAATCTAATGTAGCAAAGAATTAGCAAAGAATTTGTGCAAAGATCTTCTAGATGACCTGATTTCATGACTAACATCCTAGCTTACAATATCCTTAATTTCTTCATCTGTAAAAGAAAATAATAACACAGTCACTATGAAGTTTTCATTAGGTCAATAAGCAGAGCTGAGTTTCCTGGATGGCCGTGAAACGAGGTCCTGGGCAACCTGATGGGCATCTACCTACCAGCCCCAAAGCAGCTGCTTCTCCAGTTTGTTCTTCAACCAAACTTACACAACTTTATCTGCTTAAGATAATCAAAATTCAGAATGTTAAATATGTGAACCCAAAGATTATATTCCATTTCTCTTTTTTGCAAAAATCCTGCAGCTTGTAATGAATGATTTGTTACACGTATCACCTCCTACCTACTACATAGCATGGGAGGTCCTTCGTGACTGTGACTCTATTTTATCTCTATCAGTATTCGATAATACTGATTAGCTTGCTCTCTCACACACATTATACCTTCAATAATCATGGAATCAAAAAGGGCTTGATTCCCTCCTCCTCTACCACCAACACTAGAAGCAACAACAAAAATAAAATAAGAAAACTTTTCTTTTATATATCAGTGACTCAAATCTATATAATCTTAGATTCTTTGTTGTTTCATCTCCTAAATCTGTCCATCATTAGTCTTGTAATTTTTATCTACAAATATGTTTTGAATCTTGCTGCTTTTCTCCATTGCCATTAGGCATTAAGACATAGAGATTCAACCCCCTCCCCCCTCTTGGATCAATGCAAGATACTCATTTGGTCTCCTTGCTTCCATCAGTGTTTCCAAATATTGTTCATGTACATGAAGGGACATCATTCCTCTAATAGATGTGGTATATTTTTATTTATTAAAACACTTAAGTTGGAAGAGCTGTCATATTCCAACAAAATATGAACAATACAATAATACAAATTTTCTGACAGGTGGAAGTAAAGTGTCTTAATAAATACCTTTTTCTAATTTACAGAAAAGCATTATAAAGGTTATTGGCATCTCTATTTCCTCCCACAATCTATTCTCCACACAGAAAGCTGAATAATTTTTTTTAAACAGGTGTAAGATTATGTTAATCCTCTTTTTTAAAACCCTGCTATGATTCTCATTATATTCTGAATAAATTTCTAATTCTCTACCGTCGCTCCTCAGACCTTAAAGAACTTGACCCTGGCCTATTTGCACAAGCTCATCTTAAACCCATCCCCCAAATATTCATCACAATTCAGTCAGCCTGGATTCCCTTCATTTCCTAGAACATGAAACACTTTTCCCCCTCAAGTTTTAGGCACTTGCTGCTTCTTCTGCCGAGAAAATTATTTTCTCTTATCTTCACATGGCTGGCTCTATTTCATTCTTTTCAACTTAGTTCAAATACCACCTCTTTAGAGAGGCTAGAAGTGTTCATGTATCTAAAGGAGTACTCCTTTCCCTTCTCAGTCTGTCTTATCACCCTACTTGTTTATTTCATAGATTTTTTTGTAAGCCACAAACACATTTTTATTTCATTGTCATCTTTTAATCTTCAACCTTTCTCCAATAAAATATTAACCATAAAATTAAGGATATCCCACAATTATCTCCAAAACCAGAAATGGTGCTTGGCACTTAGCAGGTACTCATTACATTTAACAAAATTTATTCTAATTCCATTTGTTTTTTTGGGTGACTTCTATGAACTGAATTATATCCCCCCAAATTCCTATGTTGAAGCTCTAATCCCCCAAACTTGAATCTTCAGGAGACAATTAATGTTAAATGATGTCATAGGGGCAGGGCTCTAAACTGACAGGACTGATGGCCTTATAAGAAAAGAAAGATCTCTCTCTCTCCCCCCTGCCTCACACAAACACACACACACACACACAGAGGACAGATAACGTGAGGACAAAATGGCTACATGCAAGCCAGGAAAAGAGCCTTCAATAGAAAAGGAACCTTCCCAGAACCTTCCCAGAACCTTGATCTTGGACTTTCCAGACTTTAGGACTATTTGAAAATAAGTTGCTGTTTAAGCCACCCAGTCTGTGGCATTTTGTTACCACAGGCAGACAGACTAAGACAGTGACCAGTGCTGAGCACAAGTTTGTATGCCACTTGTGTATTAAAATATTGTTATTGCCTAATTATTTTTTTCCAGTGTATCACAAGTGTCTCACTAAACCATAATAAGACAAGAAAAAAAATGTGGCTTAAGATCATATTTTATTTTATTTTATTTTGACTTTAGAAAATTAAATTCTTGAGAACTACAGCAGGTAGAAAAGAAAGAGGATGAACTGCTGGATCATGAGTAGCAAAATTTAAATAGCTCTTCTCTTTTTATTCTCACTTGTTGAAATGCCTTACATTTTGAGGATCCAACTCAAGTCCCTTCTCCTTCTATCCTCCCAAGCACAATCAATCACCCCTCTTACACTCCCTAGGTCTATTGCGTATACTTTTATGTGGTACTGATTCAATTCTGCCTTATTGTTAAGGTTATTAGTTAACACCTGATCTCTCCCACTCTGACCTCCTGTCTCCTTCTTAAGATCACTCTTAACTACATTGGGCCTAGCCAGGGAATCCAGCATAATATCCCCATCTCAAGATCTTTAAAGATCTGTAAAGTTCCTTTTGCCACTTCAGAAAACATATTCACAGATTCAGAGGATTGGGATGTGGACATCTTCCAGGAGCCACTAGTCTACCTACCATGCTGGCTATTATACAACAGTAGTGGAGCTTTGTGGCCATGACTTTCTGGAACTGGCTGTCTATCAAAAAATAATGAAGAAATCAATTTCCCATGATCTAGAGAGAATGAGGGCAAAAGAGTTTTTCATGTTCTCTGTAAGAGACTGAACCAAAAGTACATAAAAGATAAAATTTAAGTTAGCAGGCAAATAGTAAATGAATCAAGTTAAAATAAGCATTGATTAGAGATACCTGAAAAAAACCCAGAAATCCTAGGACCTTTAAAATGCAATAACATAGCACAGCTGCTTAGTTAACATTTATTCAGTATTTTCTTTGTAAAGAATATATATATGTATACATATTCTTATATATATATATACACATTTATATGTATGTGTACATATGCATAGTATATGTGTATATAGTTCTCATATATATATGTATATGTATAGAGAAAGAGAGAGAGAAATTTATTATAGAAACCTGCTGTCTGCAAGCTGGAGAAACGTCATCAGTGTAATTCAGTCCAAGTCTAAGTAGGCCTGAGTAAGAGTCCAAGGGCCCAAGTCTGAAGGCTGATGGCATAAATCACAGTCTGAATCTAAAGGTCCCAGAACGAGGAGCAGTGATGTCCGAGGACAAAAGAAGATAGATGTCTCAGCTTAAGCAGAGAGTGCAAATCTGCCTTTCCTCCAGCTTTTTGTTCTATGCAAGCCCTCAAAAGATTGGAGGATTCCCATCCACATTAGTCTACCAATTCAAATGCTAATCTCTTCCAGGGACACCCTGACAGACATACCCAGAAATAACGTTTTACCAGTTATCTGAGCATCCCTCAGCGCAGTCAAGTTGACACATAGAATTAACTGTCACAAAGTGTATGTATGTGTGAATATTGTAAATCCTTAGAGAAAACACTAAAACAATGCAAAGATAATTAAACAAAATGCCAATCAATGTATTAAATCAATGTATTAAAATGTCACTAGATATAATAAAAGAAATGCTAAAAATGTTTGAATAATTAAAAGAAAGAAAGAAAGAAAAGACCATAACAGGGAAGCAGGACAAACAAACAAACAAAAAGATGGGAGAAATTGAAAATATAATAAACTGGTAGACATAAATCCAAACACATTATAATTACATTTAATGAAAATGGTCAGAACAATTAAAATTCAGAGACTGTCAAATTGAATAAAAAGAAATCAAGATCCAAGAATATTGTGTCTCCAAGAAAACCAATTTAAATATGATGACATATAGTTAAAAAGCAAAAGGGTGACAACAAATTTAGTGACTAAACACAAATCAAAAGAAAGCTAGAATAGCTATATTAATGTCAGAAAGAGTAGATTTCAGATCAAAGGAAATTACTAAGAGGGCCAATATATGATTACAAAAGGTCAATTCAGCAAGAAGAAATAAAAATTTTAAATGTATGTGTACCTAGCAACAAAGCTTCCAAATTCAGGAAGCAAAAATCTAATAAAACTGAAAAGAGAAATAGTTACACCCAAAGACTTCAATACTCTCTCTCAATCACAGATAGAACAAATGGATGGAAAATAAGCAAAGATACAGAAAATCCTATCAACCAACTTGACCTAATAGGTATTTGTAGATCACTATCCAACAATAGCAGAATAGATATTTTTCTCAAGTACACACAGAACATGAACAAACATAGACCATATTCATAGGCACAAAACAAACCTTTACCTATTTAAAAGGATAGAAATCAGACAAAGTATTCTCAGGCCATACAGAATTAAACTGAAAATCAGCAATAAAAAGGTAACTAGAAAATCCCTGATTATTTGACAACTAAACTACATACACCTTAATAATTCATGGAACAAAGAGAAAGACTCAAAGAAATTAAAAACTATTCTTAAATGAGTGGAAATAAAAATAAAATGTCAAAATTTGTGAGGCTAAAGCAGTGCTTGGGGGAAATTTTCAGCATTCAAATACCTCTATTGGAAAAAAAATCTCTGTGATAGTTTAAAATATGTTGTCAAATTCTTTGATTCTCCTCCCTTTCAAGAGGTGATGCTCCTTCTTTGAGGACAGACTGAATGCTACTTGGTTTCATGATGTATTATAAGTCCACAGTAATTAAGACAGGGTGGTATCTGTGTCTGATAGACAATCAGACCAAAGTTCCAAAGCATAGAGTCTGGAATTAGACCCACAGATGTATACAAATAACAACTGCGACAAAGACACAAAAGATAATTAGGTAGAAAAAGGATAGCCTTTTTAACAAGTAGTGGTGGCACAATTGGACTTTCATCCATCACAAAAAGCAACAATAAAACTTCACCCATACCTCACTCCTTATACAAAAATTGGCTAAAAATGAATCATACCTACATGTAAAATGTGGAACTATAAAACTTCTTGAAGAAAGCATTGGAGAAAATCTTTGTAACCTTAGATTAGGCAAAAAAAATTTATTAGATATGGCAAAAAAATGCACAATGTATGAAAGAAAAACTGATAATTAAATTTCACCAAAATCAGAAACTTTTGTTCTCTGAAAAGAATGCAGAGAGAAGCCCTATGTCTAACGAAAGACTAGTATCCAGAATATTTAAAGTACTTTCAAACTCAACACTATGGTGACAAACTATACTGTTTTAAAAATAGGCAAAAGATTTGAATTGACACCTCACTAAAAAAGATATATGAATAGCAAATAAGTCTATGAAAAGATGCTCAACATCACCATTCAGAAAATATAAAATAAAATCACAGTGAGATATCATTAAAGGCTCATTAAAATGGCTAAAATTTAAAGAAAATAAAATGAAACTAACAAGCACTAGTGAGGATATGTAGCTACTGGAACTCTCATACATTGCTGGTGGGAATGCAAATAGAACAGCAATTCTACTCTTAGGTATTCATCCAAGATACATTAATTTTAGTTCATACAAAAACCTGTATATGACTGTTTAAAGTAACTTCATTCATAATTTCCAAAAACTTGAAGTGACCCATATATTCTTCAACAAACACGTGAATGAACAAACTGTAGTACACCCATATGATGGAAGCACACAACAATATGGATAAATATGCTAAGTAAAGGAAGCCAGACCCAAAGGTTACGTAAGATATGATTCCGTTTTAGAAGACTTTTTTTAAATAATCATGGGACAGTTTTTTTTAAAGATTTTATTTATTTGGGGGGGAGTGCAGAGGGAGGAGCAGGCTCCCCGCTGAGCAGGGAGCCCAACGCAGGGCTCTATCCCAGGACCCTGAGATCATGACCTGAGCTGAAGGCAGGTGCTTAACCAACCGAGGCACCCCAGGTGCCCCAATTTTAGAAGACTTTCTAGAAAGACAACACTATCAGTACAGAAAAGAGATCAGCAATTTCTAGGGGCTGTGAGGTAGGAAGAGAGGTTGTCGACACAGGACTACCTCAGGGGAACTTTGGATCAGTGTAACCACGGTAGTGGACATTTGACATTATGAATTTTTCAAAATCCATAGAAAAATCAGCTTTCCTTTGCTTTTTAGCAAAATGCTTTTTCACAGAACAGTTACCATTGAAGAATAAACAATTCTTTAAGCAGATGCGCACACACACACACACACACACACACACGATCGTTCCTCATTATTCATGGATTCCATATCTGCGAATTTGCCTGCTAGCTAAAATTCACGTGTAACCTCAAAATCAGTACTTGGGATCCTTCATGGTCATTTGTGGGCACAGGCATATGCACGGTTGTGAAAAATTTGAGTCACCCGACATGTATGTTCCCAGCTGAGATGAAACAAGGCAACACTTCACCTTCTGATTTCAACCCTCACACTGTGAGTGTCCTTTCTGGGGTATATCTAGTGCCACATTTTTCACATTTTTGTGCTTTTCATTGGTGATTTCAGTGTTTACAATGGCCCCCAAGAATAGTGCTTCTGTGTTGCCCCTGCTTCGAAGCGTGAGAAGGCTATGATGTGCCTTAGGGAGAAAATGTGTACATGTGATAAGCTTCATTGAGGCATGAGTTCTAGATCGGCTGGCCATGAGTTCAATGCTAACGAATCAACAATATCTATTATATAAGGTATGTTTAAACAGAAACACACATAAAACAAGATTATGTACTGATCATTTAATGAAAATGTTGTGATCAGAGGCCCTGAGGACTTGCCCTAGGAGAAAGGGTTCAGTATTCACTACCTCAGTGTTCGCAACAAAACTACCATGGCTAGTAAGAGTCAAGTGTATTATTATTATTTTTTTTAAAGATTTTATTTATTTATTTGAGAGAGAGAATGAGAGAGAGAGAGCAGGAGAGGGGGGAGGGTCAGAGGGAGAAACAGACTCCCTGCCGAGCAGGGAGCCCGATGCGGGACTCGATCCTGGGACTCCAGGATCATGACCTGAGCCGAAGGCAGTCGCTTAACCAACTGAGCCACCCAGGCGCCCAAGAGTCAAGTGTATTATATAGATTGATGTACATGTATGATTATATATATTTCAAAATTATATATTTGAAAGAGTATTATATTTAATTCTAAATATTAAAAAAGTTTATAAGCAACCATTTTTTAAACTCCTAGACTAATTTTCATACTTGTATAATCTTGTACAACTTGTACAATGCTGAAATCATTTTTGCAATCATATCTCTTCTGGAGCTTATTCTCAGTTCAAAGACTTTATATAATAAAGTTTGGCATCACAAGTCCCTTTTCTGCGGTCCTCCTCAATCTTCAAGTCGTTCAGTGATTTTCAGCGGGAAGGGTACAGCTTAATTCCCTGCTAACGTGATTGCGATGGACATTTTGTTCAATTTACATTTTATCAGAACCCTGAGTCTAAGCTCTCCCTCTCTCACCCAACAGAAAGAATGAACGATATGAGAGAAAAAGATGCCTATTTCCTTCTACCTAGTCTCTGCTTTTAACTGTCAATTTCAATCAACAAACAAAACAAAACCATATAATGTTTCTACCTATATTTTAAGATCATGGCTATCATCATTTATTCTTTAATTATAAAAGAATTATTTATCACTCTTTTTTAAAAATAGAGAACTTTTCCTTATACATGAAAGCTCTAGAATCTAACAGCGCTCTACAGGGGTTACTTGAGACATACTCCCACTTCTCTTAAAAGCTGATACTGCATTTAGCACCAGTAAAAACTTACAGGGTTCTTTAGTTAAAGAGACAAACACGTCTTATGGAAATTTCAACAACCTTTAAAGCTACTGAGGTTTTTTTAAAAGGATATTTAAAGTGTTCTCAGAAAATCAATTACAATTAAATTGAAATAATGTTTGAGGAGGTGACAAAGAAGAGACATCAAAACCGAAGCCCTCCCAGTGAGATGAAACATTCATACTTTTAGTTAGTTGCTTTTTCTTTCCTTCCTTCCTTCGTTTCTCTTGCCTTTCTTCTTTTCTTTCCTTTCTTTTCTTTCTTTCCTTTCTCCCCTTCTTTCTTATTTTATTCACTTATTGAATGTTTATTGAGCCCTTTGCAAGCTTGTGTTCCATCCATTTCACTCTTTCTGACTTTACCTTTTATAAGAATATTTGTCAGGACTAGCCTCAGCCAAAATCGGAAGTTTGTCTTCTCTGCTTCTCCCTTTATGACTTCTACAACAGGTATCTCCTGCACTAGACTCAAAGAATCCCTTCTCCTCGTGGCAGCCAAGTTAGGGCACTTAAAAACTGTCCAAGCTTGAAGGAGAAAAATCAGGCATGCTTTTATTTTTCCTCTGTGTGTGATAGTACCTTTACACACTCTAAATAATAGAGCATTTATTATATTTTTATTATATTTTTAAATTCGCTTGTAATTTCTCTAAGGCCTAGTGATTGGGAATATTGAGCCTTTTGGAAATATCAAAAGAACCGAGAAAGAAATCTCAGGGAAAAGATAAGGAATTGCTTTGGAAATATCACCAGAGTGTTGTATAGTTCTTGGTTATAAATCAGAAAAGATTTATGAAATTCCATGGAGATAGAATTGTTTCTGGCTAAGGGCTTTATATAAGGGATTTACACATTTTCTACTTTTTTTATTGCGAGTAATGGAATACATATCCCGTGAAGAATGAACATATGGGACTGAAACACTTTTACGTGCATGTCTGGGCGGCACTGGAACTCTTTCAGAATATGAATATGAACAAGTGAAAAATGTCAAATATTTAATCTATTGTAAAAATGGATCTTTGGGCTACTTAACAAGCATTGGGGAAAATAGCAAGATTTGGCTTAGGACTTAGACTGTGGAAGGAAATGCCCTCTGTCCAATTTTACATTTCCTGTTAGGAAATATGAGGGCATGCAACTTCAAAGGCCTTTTCTAGGGCATTACCTAGAAAAGCCCACTTCCAGCCACACTATTACATATAGATACTGAAAGCACGTACATAAGTGTTTTCGAGGAGAAAAGGAAACCAAACAGCTCCCTTCGCTCTGAATAAAGATTTATTAATGCAATTAATGCAACAGATTTTTACTAAAGAACTACTGAGGCAGGCAGAGCAATAGACACCAGGAGTAAATGATAAAGAATCAATGGTCCCTGTCACCACTGATGACACATAAACAAGAGTTCACTGTCCACCTAGGGCAAGACATATCAAAGATAAGTAAGTAAATAAATGAATAAATGGCAAAACTTATGCTATGTTATTAAATTCATTCAAACATCTAGACACACATATACACGTATACATACACACACATATTTTGGCTCCAACTAAACCTCAGAACTCAAATAATTTGGCCTAACTCCATGTCCACCAATATGATTTGCTTTTGTCATCAATACATTGCCGCCTAGTTCATGTGACCCGAACATGCCACATCGCAGAACTTGTTATAATAATGTCATTCTGCTTTTCCCCCAAAACAGTGTCCATACCGTTATGCCAAATTACACTGAGAATTTGATTTAGTAGCAAGAGGCAGCATTCTTCACAGAGCATTGAACCAAGAATCTGAAGATTTGACTCCTAGGCTCAATCATTTATTTTTGATGTGATACTTGTACAATTACCTAATTTTCTGTGGCCTCCTCATCTGTCCAGTAGAAAAATAATACTTAAAAAAAAATAAAAAAATAAAAAAATAATACTTGCCTGCTAACCAAAAATGAAGTTGGACACAGTCAAAAAAATGTTTATTCACCAATAACAAGGTAAATATCCTTAATTTTCACATTAACATGTAATAATGTCTTCTACAAATTTTGTTAGCATATGAAGGATCTGCTTATATCAATATTTGGTTAAGCAAAATTAGATAAATAAATCTGTGTGGATAAAGAGGTCTCAAAATTTCACATTAAACATGCCCAAATAAACGTGAAGATCACCTTTAAAATGGAGAAGCAAAGATAATATGTAACAGAAGTGACTTTTAAACTATAGTGCTCAACTTGTGGTATTTTATTAGAGATATTTTAATTAGCACCATGAAGTCATAATTCTTCCTGTGTCTTCCCTCATGTCAAAGTTCTTTAAAAGAAAATAGAGATTCAATTCTACGTTTCAAAGAAATTTTTATTTTTATGCCAAAACTTTTCAGAGCTTATTAATAATCTACAAAGGAAATGCTGAGCCACAAAGCATTTTCACAGAAAACATCAACTCAGATGCAAAGGAAATAAAAAGCCACCTGAAAAACCACAACTTTTAATGGCACTTCTTTAATAATGAAAAAGCATTCAATTCTCTGCTCAATAATCCTATTAGAGTCACCACTTTGAAAATTTATACCAAAATAATCAGTTTAAAGCAAATGATTTTTCTCAGAAAGCACTTCTGGTCTGAAACCTTATTTCTCCAGTTCTTATCTAGTATGATTTTAAGGGCCAATCCTAATGCTTGATAATACAATACTGACCGATCCTTAATTAAATATCAGCCAGTCACTACTGAAACTGTGAGCAGTTCTAAGAAAATGCAATTTTTTAATTCTCTTTCTCATCTTCTTTGCAGAGAACTCTGTTACCACACAGAAATAGTAAATAATGGATTATCATACCAATTATCCCTCAAGATTAGTGTGTGAATTAGGGAAATAAAAATCTATCAATCCGTCTTTTTTAAGTATTCTTCTGAAATTGAACTTCACTGCATGACTTTCTAGCTATATAAAACAAAGATTAATTCTTAACTCTTTTATGTTCCATCGGCTACAGATTAGGTTGCATTTTACTTGGGATTCTTTCAGGGCCTGACCAGGGAATATGAGAGGTCAGTAATTCTAGTAAGCTAAGAAGAAACTGGGTTTGCTGCAACAACTAAATTATCAGTCAGGGAAGAACATCATGTGCTAGCTGGGCTGGTCTCTGTCAGGATGCTTAGAAGAGAACAAGAATAGCCGAAGGAAAACCAGAGTACACAGGGTGTGTGCAGAGAGCAAAACTGGTTATGTTTTTCACTGGTGTCATGAACTCCATTTAAAAGAGGCACAGAGTAAATCTGCACAGGTGTGGGCAGGACACAACCCCTTTTAAATCTGCTTTCCTGGGGCACCTGGGTGGCTTAGTCGGTCAAGTGTCTGCCTTTGGCTCAGGTCATGATCCCAGAGTTCTGGGATGAACCCCGCATTGGGCTCCCTGTACAGCGGAGAGTCTGCTTTCCCTCTCCCTCTGCTGCTCCCCTTGCTTGTTCTCCCTCTCACTCTCTCTTTCTGTGTCAAAAAAATAAAATGAAATATGAAAAAAAATAAATCTGCTTTCCTGACATGGATTTAGGAGGAGAGCAAAGAGCAACAAGTAAAATTAGGAGAAATGTCAAATATTTATTAATTTAGTCTGCTGATTCTTCCACTGATCTTCACTGCTGCCTTTTCTTTCTCCTTCACATCACTTTCCTCTTCAAAACCCTGAAGCCGCCTGGTTTATCAAGTCCAAGGTGCTTGACTTGCAGACTCTCCAAAAGCCTACTTCCACCTACTGATCTCATCTTAGCTCTCATTACCTCATGCTTCCTAAATGAGAGATATTTAGTCTTACCTCTAAAACTTCAACAAACTAGACCTAAAACTTGAGACACACTGGAGTGCTCACTTCTCCAAATTTACTTGTTTCCCCATCTCTACACCTTTATTGACACTCTATTTTTCTACCTGGAAAATCTCCCTCACCAACTTCCATCCGTGCTCATAAAGGCTCTGTCGAATACGACCCCCTTCCAGGAAGCCTCCTGAAATCCTTATCTCAGCCCCAATTCACTTCTCCTTATTTCTTGCATCCATAGTACTACATTATTCCTTTTATTCTAAAATAGATAGCATTCTGCACTTCCCCACAGTTATTTATATGCCTTACAACCAGAGTAGTAAAAGCTACTAGAGAGCAGAAATCAAGTGTACACACTTCAGTTCACCACGGTGATTAAGCAAGTGCTGTCTTCTCTTGGTAAGTTCTCATGTCTGTTGCATTAATTAAATCCTGTTCAAAGTTATCTCCTCTGAAAAATATAGCCAATGGACAATTAAAGGAAATATTAGGAACAAAGACATATGATAAATTTTTGGATGGGGAGAAAAATACGGCTGCTTATCAAAACCAATTACAATTTCCAGAAAATTATTAGCTCTTTCCTCCTTGGTTTCCTAGAGGACTGAGCCAGACAACTTTTTTTATGTGGTACATTTGTAAAACAGTGTATCTCACAACATAGTCTGACATTAACTGCTTGAAACTTTACATTAAAAAGAAGAAATAGCAGAATGTATTATTACTGCTTTTTAAAATGTTGCTTGACATCGATTGTTTGAGGATATTTTTTATGGTTAACTACCAGATAAAGGTGTGTGCACCTAGAGTAGATGGATGAAAAGAGAAATAAAAGGAGGGACAGAGAGAGAAAAAAAAAAACATAGAGGAGAGAAAGCGATTATATATAGTCACTGTTGACAGAATGACTTACTTGTACTTGCTTCAAGCACAGGTAATAACCTTTCATTTTTCATTGGCTAGAAAATATGTCAACTAAAATTTTCCTTTACTCATCCTCTTTATATATATATATAATCTCAAAACTTTATAGCAACATGGAAATAGCCTATATTTCATCTTAAGGGCCAATCCTTAAACTATGGTGCTCAACTTGTAGTCTTTATTAGAGATATTTTAATTAGCGCCATGAAGTCATTATAATTCTTCCTATGTCTTCCCTCATGTCAAAGCTCTTTTAAAAGAAAATAGAGCTTCAATTCTAACTTTCAAGAAAATATGGTTTTATTTTTATGCCAACTTTGTGATCAATATACAGGACAAAATACATAGAACTTGACTCACTAAGACGTCTCCTAAGACTATAGAAAATTTTAGTTAATTGGAAATGAAAGTGTCAAAGCACATTACATTTTCATTTTTACTTGTTGTACCAGGAGCATTTGTTTCTAAATTTTCAAATATGTCTTTTTTAAAATGGCCGAATTTTAATATTCATTTTGTTAAACATTCTAAGTCAATAGAAGTGATAATAATTAACAGCTCCAGCTTCCTTCACCCTAATCATGCTCCTAAAAACCAGCACCTTTTAATATTTCTGTGTTAAGTTGCTCTGTAGGTTACCTTCATACTGCTAAGTAATATGCTTACATAGCTATTTCTTAACTTATCACCCTTAGATAATTTCCATTGATTTTTCAGTCATGATAGATGAGGATTTATTTCACAAGATTCTTACCACTCTTCCTCAATTTTTCCAGTTAGATTGTTATTTTTATTACCTATGCCTTCATAACATACATTATACTTAAATTTTAATTTTTTGTTCCATTAACCATGGACTGTATCCTTGGACTACTCACTTTGTAAGATGATGTTTCATAAGGTAACGTCGTCAAGTTTTCAAATCACAAGAGTAAGATGATCAAGCCTCCTTTATTTAATAAAGAGAAAGAAGGACACGGCATGCCAACCCTCTCCTCTTTAGGGTGTCACCTTGAAAACTTAATAAGCCTGATAAGAAGTCAGATCTTTTAGTCCTACAATGCAAGGTTGTGGGCTGCATGATCCTTGAAACTGGGAACATACATGTCCAAGATAAGTGAGAAGTCTCTGACAAGTTGTTCAGGAAATAGTCACAAGGTAATTCCTCTTATCTCTCAAGGAGATAAGAGAAGTTTTCATTATTCTCTCTTTGACTTTTCTGTATAAATCTGTGTGAAAGTCTGCCCAGACTTTGTAGACATTTCCATACTACCTTTACATAAATGGCAATCTCTAATGTTTACTCACTGATAAATGTGTTCTTTCTTTCTCCTACATGGTATGAGGGGCTGGAGGAGAGGAGTGTCTTGTGTTGGCATAATTATTTTATCTTTCCAACAGTTACTAAGACTTGTACCCTTCCTTCTCCCTCCTTCCAGTACACTGTCAATATAACTTCACTTTTTTACTTGCAAGGCTAATAGAATTCATATTCTGTTTTTCAATCAGAATCTCTCCCATACATTGTAGGTTGATTAAAATTGCAAGTCAATAAAACAGTTTAAATTGTTATGAGTATGCCGATATTACTCATTACCAAGTAATATAATGAAAATACATATCTTTCTTCTTGTGCTATTCAGAGAAGAATGTTCCTGGCATCAAGATCGAAAGGTTTATCCTTCAAACTCAAATTATTCTTCATATTAATTCTACCTCATATTTGAAATATTAGTTTTCTTGTATAGTTTTGAGGCTTCTCCTCCTTCTTTTTTTCCTTCTGAGAGAACAGACATATAGGCTCTTCATAATATCCCTGGTGTCTGTAGCTTCCTACTTGTTCTGTCTAGGTTTCAAAATGCTTATCATTCTTTTTTTTTATGTTATGTTAATCACCATAAATTGCATCATTAGTTTTTGATGTAGTGTTCCATGATTCATTGTTTGTGTATAACACCCAGTGCTCCATGCAGAACATGCCCTCTTTAATATCCATCACCAGGCTAACCCATCCCCCATCCCCTCCCCTCTAGAACTCTCAGTTTGTTTCTCAGAGTCCATAGTCTCTCATGGTTCATCTCCCCCTCTGATTTACCCCCCTTCATTCTTCTCCTCCTGCTATCTTCTTCTTCTTCTTTTTTTTTTTAACATATAATGTATTATTTGTTTCAGAGGTACAGGTGTGTGATTCAGCAGTCTTACACAATTCACAGCACTCACCATAGCACACACCCTCCCCAGTGTCT
>NC_138372.1:129236906-129329932 GCF_054177405.1 Leptonychotes weddellii
GAGCCCACCGAACCATTCTAATTTGTACCAAAATTTTAAAAAGAGACAGCTGTTATATTGTGATTTTTTTTCATTTGATGCCTGAATTAATTCCACTATTCCTTGTATTGCCTATCTTCTTTTTTTATCATCATTTTACTGGAATATACCCTCAAATAACTTCATTGTAAAGAATGCACAGTTAATTAACTTTCCCTATTACAGCATATAGAAAAATGACTTCATTTAAATTGAATGAAAATTTGACTGAGACTATAATCCTAATCTCAAAATCATTTTCACTCAGCACTCTGAGAGCCTTCCTCTCCTGTATTCCCCAATATGCAGGTTGTGACTAATGAGAAGTCTAACATCATTTAATAATCGCTCTTTTGCAGGTGATTTTTTAATGTTGGCTTTGGGTTTTGATGATTTTTTATTCACTCTCCCTTCCTTGCAAGCATTCAAGCCTGTGACTTCTTTGTCTCTACTTCATCAGTTCGCACTCGTGCACCACTTTTTATCTTCGCAGGATTTATTAAGATCTGTAGTGAAGCAAAGGCCAAGAATTTGGCCTTGGGGAATCTTTAAGGGCTGAGCCAAAACAGAGAAGGTGCCAAAAAGATATGATAGAAAATTCGAAGGGGTAAAATGAGAACTGGGAGAGAATGGTTGTCAGAAGCCAGAAGAAGGGATGCCTCAGCAGTGTCAAAAGTGGATGAAACTGTATAGTTCCCTGACTCTGATTTCATCTCTGGGATGGTGAAAAGCCTAAACTCGGAATCCCTCAGGTTTTTCCACGATTCTATTTCTACTGCAATCCTGGAACTCACTTTTATGGCTGCTCCTAGATCATGTCTTCACACAGAACTGCGTCACCTCTGAACTTCTACATGTGAATAGCACAGTTTCTGACCACAGCTCCTTTGCTTCCAGTTTCCTATGCTCTTTTACCCTACAGCCACTATGCAATTCCATGGTAACCCCCGATCTTCCCAGAGTTGGATTCATTTCTTGCCTACTCATCACTCTAACTGCCCTATCCCATGCTATAAACTTACTACCTTCTGGTTTTTCACTCCAGCTTTCCTCAACAACTCATATTTTCCACAGAATCACTGAGCAGTGTTGGATAAGACTGTAACACTATGCATCCTATTTGTACTACAAATTAATGGTCTCCAACATGAGGGAGGCTCTCAGTGCTGTTTCATAATTCATCAAGTATCCCTAGGCACATTCTTTTCTCCGTGATGGTGGCATTTGCATGATTGCCATCACTCATCAAGTTTCCCTCCATTCTTACCAGTTTAAGGCTTAATTGCTTCCCATCTCACAGGGAGAATAAAAGCTATAGAATATATAAGCTCTCAACTATCTTTTAACCTATCATAATCTGCTTCCCTTCATCTTTGACAAAGCCAGAATGGCTTTGATCTATAGAGTAACTATCATAATCATTTGGCTTATAGATGTGTACTTTATGTAATTACAGTCCATAAATAGAAAGGGAGAAACTATATAGGCCACATTTTCTTACAATAAAATAAATATCAAGTAAAATTAAGCTAATTTGTGTTTAGCATTTTCTAGTTTGAGGTGCACACACAAACACACATAGACACATATAGTTTGTTTGTTGTTTTTTTTTTTAGCTTTTATACCGATCTTTTGGGGTAAAAGAAGAAATATGAAACATAGCAAGTATAAGTAATTTGCTTAAGTTCACATAGTTCACAAACTGTAGACTCTGAATGTACACCTGGACAGTATGGCTTGAGTTTCCAGCAATTTACCATCATATATGTTGATTTTTACTCAAGGAAACCCCACATACTAAAGAATTTTTTTAATCCTCTATGTATCTATTGGTTTACATAGGAAATACGCAAAAAAAAAATAGTTTAACAAGCAGTGAAAATAATACATACAAAGATGTAACCACTGCTGTTTTTAGAAGTAAATTCATAGATTTAAATAGTCCAGATACTATTTTCAAAGAAAGAACTAATGCCCTTAGTCTTCAGGACAACTCAGAATATAGACCATGAATCATCTAGAGTTATTTTTGCTCTACATGATCATAGAAAATGTTTCAAAGTAGCTACAGATCCTCTAGATCCCTCTTTTTATTTTTTTAATTTAATTTAATTTTATTATGTTAGTCACCATACAATACATCATTAGTTTTTGATGTAGTGATCCACGATTCATTGTTTTCGTATAACACCCAGCAGATCCCTCTTTTTAAATTTAGAACTCTGCTACAAGCCAAGGCCTCCTTACCACCCTATTTGACTCAGAGAGATGCCCCGTATTCATCAGCAAATATATTTGTGTTTAATAAGGATATTCTGCCACTTGGAAAACATAGGTAACTGAGGAATTTTCGGGATGAAAAGAACATCTTCTTTTTAGTAAATGTAACCATTAGAAAGCACAGTCAGAATTCTAAGTATGCTGATTTAGCTAATAAAATCACAGGATGCCCAGTTAAATTCAAATCTCCAATAAACAACAAATAATTTTTAGTGTATTTCACACAATGTTTAGGACATCTTTCTACTAAAAATGTATTTGTTCTTTATCTAAAATTCAAATTTAATGAAAGTCCTGCTTATTTTTTAATCTGGTGACCTGAGTTCTAACACTATTTTTTTTAAAGTTTTTTTTATTTATTTATTTGAGAGAGAGAGAGAATGAGAGACAGAGAGCACGAGAGGGAAGACAATCAGAGGGAGAAGCAGACCCCCCGCTGAGCAGGGAGCCCAACGTGGGACTCGATCCCGGGACTCCAGGATCATGACCTGAGCCGAAGGCAGTCGCTTAACCAACTGAGCCACCCAGGCGCCCAGAGTTCTAACACTATTAAGATATATTCAGTCGAGGGCGCCTGGGTGGCTCAGTTGGTTAAGCAACTGCCTTCGGCTCAGGTCATGATCCTGGAGTCCCGGCATCGAGTCCCGCATCGGGCTCCCTGCTCGGCAGGGAGTCTGCTTCTCCCTCTGACCCTCCTCCCTCTCATGCTCTCTGTCTCTCATTCTCTCTGTCTCGAATAAATAAATAAAATCTTTAAAAAAAAAAAGATATATTCAGTCGAAATATAAATTTGACATGAATATTTTAATTCTAATTTACCCAACAAGGTATGACAGATGAGACTTCTTTGGGGGTGCAATCATCAAAATGGCATCCTGGAATAGCATAAGATAACAAGGACCAGTGTCCTAGATTGTTTCATAGATATAGATATACACACACACACTTTAGAATTTCTAGGAATTACTACAAGAGGCTGGGATTTCTAACTGGGCAAGTAGACTTTAAACTAGAGATATTTTAATATTAGTATTTACATAACTTCTACTTATACCCTTGGACTGATGGGGCCTAAACTTTCAAGATACATATATAATCTTTTAATGTCTGCAAAGCACAACCAATATACATCCTATCTTAATAAATAGCACCCCCACCCATCCAGTTATTCAAACCAGAAATTGTAAATGCATCCTTGATTTATCTCTATTCCTCACCCCTCACATCATGCTAAGTCCTATCAGTTCTACTTAAGTATCTCAGAATCTGTTCTCTTTGTATATTCCCCACTGTCAACACTCACAGTGAGGTTGCCATGCTCTCTAGCGCAAACTACTGATGAAAGCCAGGTCTTGTGCCTCCCTCCATCCCCTCTTGTTCCCAATCAATCTGTTTTCTACAGTGCTGTTGTAGTAATCTTTTAAAAATGCATTTCTGATAGTGACCCTCGTTTGTTTGAAGCCCTTTTATGTTTTCTCATTCTTCTTATGATATAAGCCAAAATCTTTAACCTAGCGCTACGTGATTTAGGCTCTTCCTTCCTCGCCAATTTTGGGAAAATCTTGTTAGCCTTACTAATCACACAGATAAGGACAAATTCCATTATTTCACCCTCTCTCAGTACCTGTTTCTCTCCCTTAGGGTCACATCAAACCAACAATTAATCATTTATGTCATAATGTATGTGATTATTTGTGTCATTATTTGTTCTGATGTCTGTCTTCCCTACTAAACTGTAAGCTGCTCATAAACCTAGTTGTTACCTATATTTCTCCCTCACTACATTCCCAGTGCCTAGGCAATGCCTATATTTATGAGACCAATGAAAAATATTTACTATATAAATAAAAGGAAAAAAGTATTTGTAGAACCCCTTAAGTAGCTCTTACAATGGGGATTTGTTCCCACCTAATGCATTTGCACTTTCCAGCAGAGAAGAAGTTGTATTAAAGAGATTTTTTAAAATTTTAAAGTAGATTTTTATATCCTTTCTAGGAAAATTCATTTGAATATTCACACCTTCTTCTTCTGCCAACATGTCTCAAAATCACACACTGAGAAAAAAAATTTCAGAAAATTCTGAGAACAGCTGGTTAGCATATTTCTTGATTTTTCTAAACTTATATAGAAAATAAGTAAAGAGAAAGTCATGAAGATCAGGCCTATATATTGTTTCTCAAAGAAGAGAATCTGAATATAATCCTTTCAGTCGAGTTTGCTTTAAAGAAACAAGTACATAACAAATTCTAGAAAAATCTCCTTAGGTAAAGGTTACAGGCTGTCAGGGGACCTCAGTTCCATTCCCACTGTTCATTAAGCAAGCCCAGACTGAGGCTGTTGAAAGCCATTCAAGCTTGGTGGACTCTGACAATGATTCCAAAAAGTGGAGTTTGTGTACAAGGGAGGAGGAGGATAAAGAGTCATATGCTATTTTCAAGTGTTGATATTATACTCCCAGTTTCTTTGATTTTATTGTTCATCAGGGCAATTTAAAAGAGGAGAATGAGTAAGCATCAAGGCACTGTTTAAGTAGATCATTCAAGCTTACAATAAAATCTAATCACTACATCTAATTACAAAGAAAAGGAAATCACTAAAGAAATTATTTCGGGTATATTAAGAATAATACAATAAAGATATTAAACGTTAAACAAGTGCCTGCCATTTTACTGGCACTATTTGAACAGATTTAAATAAATAATACACCTGAAAAAGAGGAGGGCAGTGACTTCTGACACCTTCAGCTATCTAGCATTTTTATGCTGCCTTATAGAAAAGAAATTCACCTAAACTACTGAAATTAAGATAGCAAGTATATTCATTTTCCAGGGCCACCATAACAAAGTGATACAGACTGGGAGACTTAATGAAAATTCATCTCCTCACAGTTCTGGAAGCTAGAAGTCTGAGATCAAGATGTGGGCAAGATTGGTTTCCTCTGAGGCCTCTCTCCTTGGCTTGCAGGTGGCCATCTTCTTCCACTGTCTCATCCTTCTGTGTCTGTCCATGTCCTAATCTCTTCTTATAAGAACCATAGTCATATTGAATTAGGGCCCACCAATAGGACTTCATTTTACCTTAACTACCTCTTCAGAATCCCCATCTCCAAATACAGTCACATCTGAGGTACTATGGGTTACGACTTCAATGTATGAATTTTGAAGGGACACAATTCAGCACATCTGTTAAAAAAAAAGTCCTATTTTCATTCTACTTCCTATTTTTTTCATTGAGGCATAATTCACATACTATAAAATTCACCCTTTTCAAGTGTACAATTATGTTTCATATGACTCTTTGGGATGGAAGTCTACATATATTTGCTTCCAGAAGAACTCTGAGTTTTCTTAAGTATGATTTTATGGAAATCCAGAAGCCTTCATAAAATGATAAAAAGAATTTAATTGAGCCACTGGTGAAAGTAGGAGGATGCAGTTGGATAGAATTTTTATACGTGTATCAAATTTCAAAATGGTGACTTCTATTTTCTACCTTTAATCTGTTACCTCTTTAACCCAATAGTTTAATTAAAACTTGGGCGTTTAGTTCTCAACTCAACCACCAATTACTTCAATGATGTTGGAGCATGGCCAAGAAACTGCCCATCCCCCCACCAGCCTCCCGTAAAAGGAAGATAACACCCAAACATCTTTCTTCCAGAAGGAAGTACACGTGTTGATATTGAGTGAAAGTAGAGCTGAACACTAATGCTCCTAAGCATTTGTCTCACAATGATAGGTCACTATCTTACCAACTAAAATATCTCTTTGTTAAAATGTACCTTTCTCCTTACCTTCTCCCTGTGTGATTGGTTTAGAAGTTTCCTGTTCTCCTAAATGATAAACCTTGCTTTTTCTGTAGTAAAAGAAGTAATGTATACTTTCTCCAACAGGAAATCAGATAGACTGTGCCCCTCCCCCCACACACACATACACAGAGAAAGAAAGAGATATATACACTTAGGGAGGATAAATATTCAGCCTATCCAATGATTATAATCTTTTAAAGAAAAATAGAGATATTACATATATCTGTAGTAATCTTATAAAAGTTGTCTAGTTTTTAAAATGAAATAAATACTTTAGTTATATTTGCTGTTTGGTTTTACTAACTGTACCATTTCCATATCTGATAACACTTTGCAGAAAAAGTTCCACCAAGTAAGTTGCTCTTACTAGAAAATTAGTAAGTCACATCATAATTTTATTGATAGTAAAATATATTATTGTAATTAAGTAGAATTGCTTTTTTCTTGGTCTAGAAACAAGCTATTACATAGCAGCATGCTAATTAATATTTCTTTGTGTTTTTCTCTTTGTGTTTTTCCACAGGCTGTTGGTATTCATGTGAGAGTAAAAAGGGGTACTTAAGTCAGTGCTATTTTTCTTGATGGCTCCATTGATCCAAAAGCCCACTGAAGTCAATAGGATTTTGTCTTCAGCAGAAATGTTGCAATGTTTCTCTTAGATTATCTCCATGGGAAAGTACAGAAAAAAAAATTTTAACTGGCCCAGTTACTTTCAAACACCCAGCCTGGCTTATTTTAAAACATATTAGAGGTTTCACTAATCTTTAAAGTGAAAATAGCAAATTTAGCATATTGTGAGTAATAATAGTGGTATAATGCATCAGAAAAAAGTTGACTTGTCTGGTTGATATCTAATGAGTTTCCTCCCTTTTTGGAAATATTAATTTTCTTTAGTTTCATGTCAACTAGTTTCCTTTAAAATACTGATAAAATGGTTCCCCAGTACCCCTGGCTAGGAAATCACAGTAAACCAGTCCTGAAGCCTTTCTTCACTGATTGTGAAGGCAAATCTGATTACTTTAGAGACCTTCCTTCAGTTTCAGGACAGAAGCAAATATGTCTCCATGTGGAACCCGTCAGAGTGGCAGGCGTTTCCTCTGATATGACTAATCATGACTGCAGAGTGAGACTACAGGAGAATATAGGACGTATTCAGAGATGCTTTCTTCTTAACGGCCGAGGTCTTAGTCTTTAAATATTCTCCTGAAGCTCTATCACCTCACAAAAAAATCAGGTCAAGAATTTCACCCATAAACATTTCTTTCACCTGGGCACCTGGGCTATAGAATTAGACATATCCCATTTTTTTTCTTCTTTAGGAAATTTCTTATTTTCTTTCTGTCTCAGTGTCCTAATCTGTATAGCGCCTTTCAGGACTGCTGTGAGAATTAACTACGATGAAACTTTGGAAATACCTCACATACAGTAGCTCAAAAACAAAAAAATCGTTTCTGTAATAACTTTGTCATTTATCCTTGCATAGACTATTTGGAGGCAAATCTTTTTTTTTTTTTTTAATGTACAACCGCCCAAACAACAACTGTTGTCACAGCACCCACTTGTTTTCCAGGAAGCCCTTGGTAATTAGATATTTATTAAATATGACAGTCATCTCTTAACATACACAGACAATAGAGAATATCTGAATTTAGAGGATTAGACTCAAGAAGAGAACACTACACATCAAAAAAGAACAGAAGGTAGCAGAAACAACATTGTAAACTGGGTTCCAACCAACATTGTCCATGTAATCAGCCATGTCAAAAGAGAAATAAATTTTAAGTTTTTTAATCTAGGAACATGTCAACACAATTGCTCATATGTTGAATCATACATTTGATTTTTCTCTGCTTTTCAAAAAAGTGTTTTGCTTTATCACCATACAATTTTTCTTCCCCTTTTTCATTTTCTTCTTTTATTTAGTCACCAGGTGCTGAATACAGCCCTGGAGAGAGAGAACCAAATTATGAAGATTTTTAGAAGGAACCTCCGTTCAATGAAGAAGGCCGATATATAAACCTACTTCCTTTGTGAGGACATACACTCTGTGTCCTCCTTTTTGCCATGGTTTTTATTTCTAATTATTTTGCTTTGTTTCTAAAGTCCCAGTTTTAAAAAGCAAATCTGATTCAATTGTGTTTAAATCAAAGAATAAACCCAGGGTCACTTCTCCAGTCAGAGATTACTATCCTAGCGCTTAGTCAAAGGTTAAAATCGATTGAAGCTGTCAGGACAACGACTATTCCAAAAAATACACTCCCAAGGATTCCTTTTCAGATGCTGAGGAACAATTAAGTTGTTGATGACACCATTTCCACCCTCAACAATCCCACACCTCAATGGGACTCCTATGCAACCAATGTATGAGGATTCTTACTCCATTCTTACTGTTATTTCTTACATTAGAGCAAGTTTCTATGCCTACATACCTGATAGTAGGTGTTGAGGAGACTTTTTAAAAAAATTGTACAACTGAACATTTTTACAACTTGGCTAAATTCTGGCTTACATGATCAGTAGTGTTTAAAACAGTCTTTATGCCTTTAAAAGTCAATTCCTTTTTATAAGAGAAAGGAGAAGGAAGATAGCATTCATGAAATGCCTATCCAGATGTAATATATCTTATAAGAAAAAGTGAAGATCTAAGACAAAGGTCAGCAAACTTGTTCTGTAAATCTAGAGCCAGATAGTAAATATTTTAGGTTTTGTGGGCTGTACTGTCTCTGTCACAACTATTCAATTTTGCCATTGTAGCATAAAAACAACCATAGATAATATATAAACACATGATTATGATGTTGTCCAATAAAACTTTATTGATGGACCCTGGAACTGGAATTTCATATAGTTTTTATGTATTTTGCAATATTATCCTTCTTTTGATCTTTTTTTTTTTAACCAACCTAAAATGTTCAAACTATTTAAGAAGGTAAAATAAAATAAAATAAAATAAAATAAAAACAAGAGGCAGGCCAGATTTGGCCACAGGTTGTAGTTCGCCAACCCCTGACCTAAGACGTAAAGAATTTGCCCAATCTGAATCAGAATGGGATCCCTATCTTTTCAATTCCACTTCAATAGTCTCTTCACTATACCTACACCACTTGATAGCCTTCTAAATAAGAGAGATGTAGACAGTGATGGGAGAGCAAAATTATGAGAAAATAGGAAAAACTGTAAGAACAAAGGGCACATTTCCAAGTTTCAATACCTCTTTGGCCGGATAGATACGTAGTCACAAGAGCTGAGAGAAATTGGACAGGTTTTAATCTTATCTTTGAGTTCAATTTAGTTTGGAATCAAGTGGAGAATAGACAGGAGACATGTCTAGATTCAATAGTATGGATTTCAGCAGGAATGGCTTCACATAAGTCAGTTAAACTAGAAATTCAGGAACCAGGGCCATCACGTGTCACCTCATTTTTGTGCCACAAACATTTCACTCATGCTGCTACCCACCCCTACAAACATCTCTACATTTCTATCATCTCAAACTCAGATTCCATCCAGTTTTTTAAGAGCCATATTAAATGCCACCTTTCTTTGAACCTTCTCTTTCCCCACATAGAAGAAATAGCTCTCCTCTGTCCTCCAAAATCACCTTATATTTTAGTGGAGACATGTTAATGCTTGAGATATCAAAAGCCAGATAGCAATTCATCCCTGGAGAAAGAAAGTCCAAGTGGAGACCAGAGACAATCAGTTCACCAAAGTGAGAAATGTGGGCTCAGAACATGAGCTCTAGGTGAGTACTAACAAAGCTGTAGAAACTGAACTGAGGCCAAAATATCCCAAGGGAGTTATAGGTTCAGGAATGTTTCAGTAAATCTGGATGTTCAGTCTGCAGGTTTGACAATTTAGTAATAAATTTAAGCCAAACAACAACTCCAGAGTCAACCAGACTATACCCATAGATCCTGAGATTTTGCTCTTACTGGATAGTGAATAGAGGCTATGCAGAGACTTTAGTCCTAGGAGAACCCAAGTCATGAAAACTGAGGTTCAGAACAGGGTTCCCCAAAAATAAGGTAGTAGTAATTATAATAAAAGAACTGTTACTACTACTATTAAGTCTTGTGGAATTACACCATGCCTGACACTAAAATTAGGTGTTTTGTATGCATTAGTTCATTTAATCCTCAAAATAATCTTATAAGGTAGGGACTATTATTAGCCCAAATTTACACTTAAGAAACTAACCCTAGAGCTTGAGTGTCTCTCCCAAAGTTAAATAGTGTTGATGTGCTAGAGAAAAGACCCCAACCCAAGTTTTCTTATAAGCCAGTAGAATTAACCAGATATATCAGCACAGGAGGAGTTAATGAGAACTGAATATGTGGTTTATCTCTAATTCACCAGTTTTCAGATGCAAAGAAAATAAAGCTTTTCAAAACAATGGAAGTACCTTAGCTGGGTGATTTGCTCCAAATCATGGCTATGAGTCTTAATTTTAAACCCTATAGCTGAGAAAGTCTGGAGATTGTGATAGCCAATTAAGATTGGCCTAGAAATTACACCAAATGGGGCCCACTTGTTTGTCCAGTGGGAAAGATAGATACACAAATGAAAGGGAACAATTAAGTTACTGGAATTAAAATAAAAACTTTAAAAAAAAGAGAATAAGACAAGAGTTTATAGATGAGATGGGTGGGGGAAAGTAAGTTACAGAATGATTTGCAGATTTCTGGTTTACATGATTAGATGAATAGCAGAAACTTTTATTTATTTATTTATTTATTTATTATTTATTTATTTATTTTAAAGAGAGAGAGAGCATGAGCAGGAGGATCAGAAGGAGAGGGAGAGAAAATCTCAAGTAGACTCCACACTGAGCACAGAGCAGGATGCGGGGCTCAGTCTCACAACCCTGAGATCAGGACATGAGATAAAATCAAGAGTCAGATGCTTAGCCGACTGCACCAGCCAGGCATCCGTAGCAGAGACTTTTAAATGGGAAGGAATAGGGAATGGTCGTAAATTTCCAAAAGATGCTAAATAATATAAGAACTAAAAAATTAACATTGATAGCAATTCCACTTCTGGGTATTTATCCATCAATACATAAATGAAAACACTATCTCAAAAAGATATCTATACCCCCGGTTTATTGCAGCATTATGAACAATTGCAAAGATATGGAAGTAACTTAAGTATTCATTGATGAATGAAAGCATTAAAAATACAATAATAAATATATAAATATACACACACAATGGAATATTATTCAGCCACAAAGAAAGAAAGGAAATCGTGCTATTTGTGACAACATGGATAGAGCTTGAGAGCATTAAGCTAAGTGAAATAAGTCAGACAATGACAAAGACTGCATGATCTCATTTATATGTGGAATCTAAAAACAAGCTAGAATCTAAAAAAAAAACTAGATATTTACTCATCTAAGAAGGCTGTACTAAGACCCACCCTTGCAACACTGTTGGAAGTTCCTCCAATGCACCCTGTGACTTACAGCAGTTTAATACAACATTTCATTGAAATACCTTATTTTTTTGTCTGCTTCATGAGGATAATAATATTAATTGCTTTGTAGTATTGCTTGAAGAACAGTGTTGACCCATAGGAAGCACCACATAATATCAGGTCCTGTTATTATCATTAACATCATGATTACTGGCTGAATCTAAACTACGTGAATGAGGGGGTAGTTTTATCCACATTACCTAGAATAAGTATGAGTTTTCAAGAAATATTTGTTGAGTTGTTGAATAGTGGATAAACAAGTTTACTAATTATCAATTAATTAATAAATACTATACAAATAAATTTTGAAGTTGACTTTTGAGATTATTTTCTATTTTCCCAAAAGGAAAACCAATAGTGACATACAGGATTGCAAAGGACAATATTTCTCACTAGAACTGTAAAAATCTCTAGTGCTTCCAATATGTATGTACAAATTAGGTAAAAGTAGAAGTAGCCACAAAAACATTTAAATTTATGCCACTAGAGCTTACCTTATTATGAGAAAGCTTCTTTCACAGAGTGGAATTTCTAAAACACTTCAAATCAAAAAGTAGGTGATTTTGTGAATATCTTAAGACATAAACCTTCTGAAGAACAATTTGGCAATGTTTATCAGAAGCCTTAAAAATGCAGCAATTCCTTTTCTAGAAATATCCTCAAATAATAAGAACATGAATAAATATTTCTTTTTAAAGATAATTGTAACAATATGCTTTGTAACATTTAAAGACAATAAAGAATCTAATGTCAATAATAAGATTAAATGTATTATTCTATATTTGTACTATGAAACACTGAGCAATTATGTAAATTGATATTTTTATACCATGTTTCTTATAATGAAAGATGTTCATATGATAGGCTACAAGACCATATGTAAAGCATAATACCATTTTTGTTTATTGAGAGAGTAGAAATAACTAAAGAAGTAGGGAAAGAGAAAATTAGCAAAATGACAGAATGCAAGCCCAAAAGCTGATAATCTTTCTTGAGTACTTACTTTTATTTGTATTCTATCCATCATCTGACCCTGTCCTTTTTACTTTTTAAATGTTCTCTCCACTTACCATTCTCTTCATCATTATTGTCATAATCTTCATTCAGAAATGGCACTATTTTTCATGTTTCTGTGGAAAAACTAATAACTGAAGTCTCTGTCCCA
Organism: Leptonychotes weddellii; assembly: GCF_054177405.1. Lineage (NCBI taxonomy): Eukaryota > Metazoa > Chordata > Mammalia > Carnivora > Phocidae > Leptonychotes > Leptonychotes weddellii. The sequence goes on from NC_138372.1 coordinate 129,249,656, forward strand.
GTGTTGCCCTTCTCAAGCCCATACTCCAGAGGGAAGTTAAGAGAATGGTCTTTCTTCAGTGTCAACCTGAATATTGCATCATGTTTTCAGGGCAAGGTCTAAACCCTTTGGTGTCACATATTCCACAATTAAAGCTATGACCCCTACTTACCTCTGCAACTCATTTCACATGGTTGATGTGTCCTTTTACAATTTGAGTTCAGACCAAACTGAATTATTTGCATGTTTCCTAAGTTTATCATGGTCATTTCTATACACCATTATGCATGATGCTTTATCCACCAAAAGCAAGTTGTCTCCTTATCTAGTTGCTATTCATCTTTTGTAGATAAAATCACTGCTGTTTAAAATCAAACTGACTATAGGCTCTTTTGTTAATGTAGGCATTCATTTCAGTGCTAAACTCTTGCACTGATAAGGGATAAGGGACATGAAGACTGAAACTTCAAGGTCTCTGTGAGCTTTTCCATGAAGCTAAACAAGAATCAGAATGAGTCAAGCAAATAGCCCTTTGTTGAACTCAGCACATTTCTGAGGCTTTGGGTAGGCAGAGAGAGTCCTTATTTTAGAAGGATATTGAGAATCAATTGTTTTGTATACTATCAAATGTTGATTTGTATTTAGAAGCAATAGACTGGCCAGAAAGTGGAGAAACAAGGGAATCTTGAGAGAGAATTGGAAATAAGCACTATTGCAGAAGGCCAGCACCAATGGAAGAGACTGTCCAGTGAGAAATTGCCAGAACAGAGTGGCCATAGTAGAAGTTGTTGGTGTCCCACCCATATCCCCTTTGACAAGCAAATGCAGGTGCACCCTTCCCCCAGCTTCTGCAAGCATTGGCTGCTAACAGCTCACAGCTGCACCCTTCTGAAAATTGCCTATTAATCATAGTAGCACCAATACAGAAATACCTAAGAAGTTATACCCTCCTCCCAGAAGTATCCTGCAGCTGACTAACACAGAGGTACAAAAAGCCTAGTTCCTTGTCCTTAGCAAGGTCATTTAATGTAGGGCCATTTTCATTCTAGAGCTCACTATGGGATCAGTTGAATCCATGTTTTTGTCTAACTTTTCCCCTTGTCCTATCCTGCTTTCTTCATTCCCTTACAGATTACACCGGAGCCATTCCCTAATAAATCATTGCCCAAGAAACCTAGTCTCAGGCTCTACTAAGAAACCCAGCCCAGGACAGTGATCTATGAGTTTTTCAAGGCTAAGAATGTGAAATACTAAATTTTAAGATATTTTTATTCCAGAGATGAAAACTCTCCCATTGACCTCATCTTCTGAAGATTATGCTACACACACACATGCCCATTAAAACACACCCTGCAAAAATGCCTTCTGTAAGTCTTCAGAGGAACTTGAAGATAAATGGCTGAGTTCCACGTAGGGTTGGCACAAAACAGGAGGAAGAAAATAGCTATAAAGAAATAGTTCACCGGAGTTGGGAACTCAGAACCAACTATGAGCACAAGAATAAATCTCTGGGAATTTGTGGAAATTATAGGAAGGGGAAGACCTCACATAGAAAATGGGAATTGTAGCACATGCAGACTGATACCCTACCCCATATCCCTTAGGATCACCTTAGTTTACCTGCTGCTGGTTCACAGCATACTGACAGCCCATGCCTCTTTTATTCTCTCTGAGGACTTTCTCTAGTATCACAGGAGTGCGTTCCACCACACACAGGTGAAACCAAGAAGTGCAGGGGAGATAAAGTCCCGAGAGGCAATACTCAATCAGGAAGAGGACAGGAGTCATGGATATATGCCCTGACCTCCCTGATTGATGCTCAAAGCATCACCAATAGGACTGAGTCTCAGGTACCCATACTAATTAACTCACTAATGCATGCTTTATTGGCTTCCCCCCCCCCATTCCTAGCTCATTTCCTCCACTCCTTCACTTGTGCTTAGAATTACCTTCCAAATAAATTACTGTACCCAAATCCTTGTGTCAGAGTCTGTTTTGAGAGAAAATAAAATTTAGGTAGACATCAGGCCAATTTTATTTAAATGTGTATTTCCTGGGGCATCTGGGTGGCTCAGTCAGTTAAGCTTCAAACTCTTGATTTCGGCTCAGGTCATGATCTCAGGGTTGTGAGATGGAGGCCCAAGTGGGGCTCCACACTCAACAGGGTGTCTGCTTGACATTCTCTCTCTCCCTCTCCCCCCATGCTCACACACTCTCTCTCTAAAAAAAAAAAAACAAAAAACTTAATTTTAAAATAGAGATTAATTAATTAATTATATGTGTACTTTCTTGAAGAATTAATTCATATATCACTTTTCTAGCAAGCCTTCTCTGGCCTGCTCTCTTCCCAACCTGTGTTTCCTCATTACTCCATGAATAACTCTCTAATAAGTTGTAATAATGTGTGTGTGTGTGTGTGTGTGTGTGTATGTGTTCCCTCAAGGACTGTGAGTTCCTTAAAATCGGAAACAGTGTTTTATATCCATCTATATCCCTAGAGCCAAGAGCTGTGCCATTAATCTTGATGAGTACCAGTTAGAATTATTTCTGCTGTTAATAACAACTTAAGCCATAAAAGGAGTGGGGGGAGGATTTATTGTATTAAATAACTAAGGAGGGCGCCTGGGTGGCTCAGTTGGTTAAGCGACTGCCTTCGGCTCAGGTCATGATCCTGGAGTCCCGGGATCGAGTCCCACGTCGGGCTCCCTGCTCATCAGGGAGTCTGCCTCTCTCTCTGACCCTCCCCCCTCTCATGCTCTCTCTCTCTATCTCATTCTCTCTCTCAAATAAATAAATAAAATCTTTAAAAAAATAAAAAAAATAAAAAAAATAACTAAGGAGTCCAGGCATACATATTCAGGCTTATTTTCATTCAAGGCTCAAATGACTCAGATGATGGTACCAGAAGTCATTTTCTTTACCTGTATTTCTTTGGAGATGCTACCTTGAAGTTGGCTCCATTTTCTACATGATTTCAAAATGACTGCAGCAGCAGTAGTTACTAATCCTCTAAGGTACATCTCCAAAAGGAAAAACAGACTCTTTATCAGCACACCCAAAAAAAGCATCATTGCATCTTAATAACTTTGGGATCATGTGACCATTCCTGGCCAATCACTGCAACCATAGGAATGTCATGTGCTAATTGGTTGAGATCTGGGTCACTTGCTTCATTCTTGAACTGGAGGAGGAGCCTCACATAAAGCAAAGGGTTGAAAAGGTAATGTGGGTATTTCCTGGAGGAAAATCAGAAAGTTGTTAGCAGAAGAGAGGAAAATGTACACTAGAAAGCAAATAATAGATGTTTAACTATAAATGAATAAATAATGATGAATGGTAACATATTTTAATACCACAGAATTTCACTATGATTTTTGCAAGTATATGCCATGTTTGTGGTAATATATATATATCACTTTACATAAAAATGTGTATAAATAGGTAGACTAAAAGAATCATTTTAGGGCGCCTGGGTGGCTCAGTCGTTAAGCGTCTGCCTTCGGCTCAGGTCATGATCCCAGGGTCCTGGGATCGAGTCCCACATCGGGTTCCCTCCTCGGCGGGAAGCCTGCTCTCCCTCTCCCACTCCCGCTGCTTGTGTTCCTGCTCTCGCTATCTCTGTCTCTGTCAAGTAAATAAATAAAATCTTTAAAAAAATAAAAAAAATAAAAGAATCATTTTAATCTGGAAAGTTCTGTCTTGATTGATTAGAGCTTTCTATGTTTCCTTACTCGAGCTCAGTGCTATTGTCTACTTGAGTGGATAGGAACATTTGTTTTAATAAAAACTTGCTTAATACTTAGAACTATAGCAACATATTTAAATTTATTTCTAGGACAAGACTAGGTGTAACCTCCAGGGAATAGATTTGCCCCATTAACCAGAGCTCTCATCGACTTCAAATATGGAGAGAGTTGATGTTCTGAGAATAAGTGTTAATAGGTGCTGAAAGAATGGGCACAGTTTAATGTTTATAACAAATACAAGAGAGTATAATGTGAAAATGTGTGCAGGGAAATCAAAGACTTCCTCTGTGGTGTGTATTTCACCAGTTAGAGCATTAAAGAAATTAGTATTGTATTTAAAGTAGAAAATAAAATCTCACCTTAGTTATAGTCCTCATTTTTTAGTGTTCAAAATTAAATTAAAAATTCTTATTGAATAAAATAGTACTCAACTACATTCTAATCTTATGAGATTCTTGTGGATATAGAAAGAAAAATGGCAATAAAAAAACATTGGGGATAATATACATTGGATTTTTTAAAGAAAGACTTACAAAACAATCCTAAATAATAAAGAAATCCCTTTAAATAGCAAGATGCCTAGTACATTTTAAGCAATGTATTATTCTTATTTTTTTCGTATATATATTCCTTTCAGAAATATATCCTAAAATACCCAAAAGTGAGAGTAATGAAAGAAAACTTAGACTGTTTTATGAGTTTCACTCATGTCTCCTTTTTCTTCACCCCATAAGTGCTGGTAAGCCTTCCCACACATTCCTGGAGTGCAAAGCTGGGTCTGGCACTTTCTGAATCCATATGCTTCTATGCACTAAAAATCAGCAAGGATGAGGCTTTATCATCTTCTGCATAAATTACGGGTGTGATTTGCCAATATAACTGGGCACTAGTCCAGCTGTCTTGAAAAATCAAGAAAAGGAAAAGAAAAAAGTTGTGTGTTTTTTTTTTTCTATCTCTCAACCTGGGAAGGGAAACACAAGTTCAAACTAAATGGGGTCACGTAGTATCTCAAACCCAAAGTACTGAAGTATCTGTGGCTTTGTGGTAGGGGGAAAAGGAGAGCCCTTGGCTTAAGTTATGACCAGTGATGGAGATCAAATGATAATATAGTCTATGCCTTGTCATGGATATTGCCAATTTTTAAACCCAGGTTTCTTGGTCATTGAGAAGAGTAGGGTGCAGAAAGTGAAGGAGATGTTCAAAATACAGTATCATTCTCTCTTTGGTTTTTGTGTCTCTTAAGCATTATGCCCAAGTAGATGCATATAAAACTTAGATAACCCATCACACGAAAAGATGAATATAGCTGGCATTAAGGAGGAAGTACTGTATATGGAGCAGGGGAGAGCTCTAAACCAGAAGAACCCAAAGTTACAGGGACAGAAGCCAAAAAAAAAAAAAAATTGTTAGTGGATTGCTAAATATAACACTGAGAAAAGCTATTCCCATTTCCAATATTTCATTCATGGATCTGGGAATCCTAACTTTGGAAGAAACAACACCATATTTTGTCAGTGAATCAATCACTGATTCAGAGCATACACTATAGCCTACAGGACATAACTTGAACCTACAAAGTGCTGCCACCCAGCTGGTGCTATAACTGATTATTGAAAAAAGTCACTCAAAAAAATGACCATATCAAGTCATCTGTGTCCCAGTGATGGAGAACAGGATAAGATCAGTGAATTCCACAAGCATGAGCCAATCTCGTATTTTACTTCTTGTAAATTTAGTTCCCATGTCAAAAGCAATGCTGTGTGAGTTACCCTGACAGTGAATAAAGGCATCTGAAAGTTCATGGATGGTATGATTTTGTGGAAGCATTTTGGGTAGGGGAAACAAATGCATATTGAAAATCTCTGTTCCAGTAAAAAAGAACAAAGCACTGTCCTTCATACAGTGGAGGTGATTCAATGTAATCCAATTTTCCATAGGATTAATCCTCCCGAGGAATAATGCTGTGTTGGAGCTAAATGTTGGCCCTGCTATTGGCAGGTTGGACATTCAATAACGGCTCTAACCAGATTGGTTTAGTGAGTAAAAATCCAGTTTGCTAAACCCATAACCATTTTATTCATGCATCTATTGGGCAAGAGCAAGGTAATGGGTGAAAGAGGCTGATTGACATTCACAGAACAAGTGATCTCAATCACCTAGTTGTGAAGATTCTCCTTTGTTTAGAGTGCTTTTTACTGAGCATTCACATGGGACACAAATATCTTTATACTCTGTGCCCATATAGAGACATTCATCCATATACCACTTATGTAGACCACCTTATCACCAATTTTCCAATCATGATTCCTCTAAACCAAGATATTAATTATTTTGGGTAGTGTCAGCATGTCATATAGAACTACATGTAATCCAGTCTCAGAAATATTCTTCTTCCATGTATTAGTCAGAAGGAACCTACCATTAAGCCATAAGTGTGGGAAGAAAAAAAAATTTTAAATGTGAGAGGAATCGACACCATGAGAATCTGTGTCACTTGTAGATGCAACTCACTTATGCCTTCAGGACTTGCTCAAGCCTGATCTCTTATAAACCACTTCCACTTAATTGTGGAATGAAGCTCTGCATACCCAAATTTATGGCTTAATAGGTCAGACAACACCTGACTTCTGGTGGACAGATCAGGTTACATGGTAACTTGATAACCCATGACAGTAGTCCAGGCTCTTCTAGGACCCAGTAGAAAGCTAGAAGTTTCTCAAAAGGGGAATTGTTATCTGAAAAGGATGACATGGTATACTCCAAAATCCTAAATGTTTGCACTGTGATTTACCTATAAGGTCCTGATAAAAATTCCATAAAACTTTTCTGTCTGCCACAGACATTTTAAGTACCATTAGTTTCTGCCAGTTCATATGGCCCAAGACTGAATCTTCCTCTGGGCCTCACTAGAAATTGCAGCCTTTCAAGTTACTCAATGAATGAGATATATGTTATCTATATAATCACAAGGAGCCCATGAAATAGAGACATTGAGCTTCTTTTTCCATAGGAGAAGGTGCCAGATACAACAACATGTCCCTTATCTTTGAAGGACATATCTTAACATACCCCAGACCATTTTCCTGAGATATAGGTCTTAAAAATTTTGTGGAAATACGATTACCCTCTGATACACATGTAACCTACCAAAGAGTCTAAAGTAGTTACTACTTTCTGCTCATCAGGTACAAACATTACATATCATTGATGTAGTAGAGGAATGGGATGTTTGATGAAATGTAGAGACAATCAGCGTCCCTCAGACTGGTTATGGCAGATAGCTGGAAAGTTACTATAGCCCTGAAATTAGGATGGGGAAGGTGTATTGCTGGACATGCCAAATGAAAATTCACTGTTTTGGGGGGTCTTTAGTAACAGGTAGGAAGGCAGAAACATTCACCAAATCAATAACTGTGCAATAGAGGGTGTTTTGATCTGCTCCAGTGAAGAAACCATACCTTGAACAGCTGCTGCAATTTGTTTAACCACTGATTAAGTAATTCTCCAACATCTGCCTTCTTCTGCACAGGCTAGATAGGAGACTTGATTTGGGACTTTATTAGAAATTAACATTTCTACAACCTTAAGCTTCTGATGGTGGCACTAATTATGAAAGCCTTCTGAGAATGAAGTATTGCCATTGGTTTACTATGTTTGTAGATAAAGACTATTCTAGAAGCTTTTCCCTTGGACCCTTCACTGTAAAGGTCCTTAATTCATAAATCAAGGAACCAATATAAGTATTCTGGGAATTTCTAGGATGTCTATCCCCATTAAGCATTCTATAACTGGAAAACAACCAGACAGTGGATTTGGGGACAACCACCTATAAGACAAACCCAACCTAAACATCATTAATATTCTGATCTCCAAAACTCTCCCAACAGATTGAAGGGTCACAGTGGCATTTTGTGTCTTTAAGAATTAGTAGCAGTTCAGAGCCAGTTTCAAGTAATAGCTGAATTGTATGATAACTTTCCCTTTCTTAATGCACTGTCACCCTTAAAAATAGCCCAGGTCTTTTTGGAGAAAGCTAGAGAAAGATATATTGGATGAGTGTTTGGCAGTGCAGTGTCCTTCCCTAAAAGAACATGACAGCCCTTATCCAAAGTGTTCTGTGTATTAATCATATATACATATATTTAGTTTTTTGTATATTACGATGTTTCGATATCTTAAAAACTTTTCTGACTGGGGAGTAACTGCCCCTTCCAGGGGTAGCCAAGTTTTACAGATAGCAAAGGGTTCAGCTAGGAGCAAGATTTTTTTTTAAGATTTATTTATTTATTTTGGGGCGCCTGGGTGGCTCAGTCGTTAAGCGTCTGCCTTCGGCTCAGGTCATGATCCCAGGGTCCTGGGATCGAGCCCCGCATCGGGCTCTCTGCTCTGCCAGGAGCCTGCTTCTCCCTCTCCCACTCCCCCTGCTTGTGTTCCCTCTCTCTCTGTGTCTCTCTCTGTCAAATAAATAAATAAAAAAAAATCTTTAAAAAAAAAAAAAGATTTATTTATTTATTTGAAAGAGAGAGAGAGGAGGAGAAATGCAGAGGGAGAGGGAGAGGGAGAGAGAATCTCAAGCAGAGTCCGTGTTGAGCCCAACACAGGGCTCGATCCCACGACCCTGAGATCATGGCCTGAGCCAAAACCAGGAGTGGGACACTTAAGGGACTATGTCACCCATGCACCCCAGGAGCAAGCTTTTGATGTGCAAACCAAACAGCTAGAGCCATACCTGCTTTATCTGACCTATGCACATTCAGAGGCAATATTCCTCTGCCTTAATAATCCCAGGGCCAGATACCCAGCAACTACAGATCACTCTTATAGTTTAGAGCCCACTGAAATTATTCTAACTAGCCAATCCTCAAGGCCTTGCCTTTCCCACAGAAACCCCAATAAAGGCTCTGGCCTAAACCTATCACTCGCTTCTCCTTCCTGATCGAAACCTGGTGTTCCTCCTGTGGCTCTGTGTGGCAGGGTGTGACTCGTGTTTCTCGGGGAACTATGAGTAACATTAAACTCTTAATGGCATTGATCTCCTTGTGTCTTCACTCAGTCTCCTTCATAAATTAAGAGCTGGGCACAAAATACACTGGAAGTGTGAACTGACACGGGAATAGGAATTGATTCTCCATTTTGATGATCCAAGTCAAACTTTATTCACCAGACATAGAGCTTTTCCATCTTTTACAAATCAAGTAAAACTTCAGTAAACTACCTTTATATTGCAGTCTTTGGGTTGCCATGATCAGCTAGGTAAAGACAAAGGTCTCTGTGGTTGAAATCATTCTGATTACTGCTTCAAATGTGCTACTCATAGTAATTCTACCTACATTGTCACAGTCAGTTAAGTGCTGCCACTTGGCCACTGCAACCTTAAGACCCCATCATCCCTACTGAATTCAGAGATCCTGTTTTGATGGCAGCACTTCTTATTATCATTCTTGCAGGGAACAGCTACTATAGAGATTTTTAAAGATGATAGTCCTCCTTTTATCACTGTATTTCTCAAAGCCTTTATAAAAGAAATGTCCTCCAGACATATATAGGTAGGTTAGCAGGTCTTACAAGTTAAATCTAACCCCTCATTCAAATATCCATAAGCCTTTCAATAGTGTTCTCTGTAGTATATCAAAGGAATTCTGACAACTCAACTTCATTTTAGTCAACTAACCAAGCGCAAAGTTAGAACTACTTGTCAGCTGCCCAAAGCACACTAAATGAGAATCTTTGCTTAGTGAAAAAATTTTAATACGTTCAAATTGACCCAATGTTACATTCTCCCACTCTGATCCAACACCTTCTCAGTTCATTTCCATACATATTCCCAGATTTCTATTAATATGAATACAAATTATGTAAATAGTTTTGCTGTGTATAGCAGTTCTTTTTTAGGTCATAATTTTCCTCCAATCCCCAGAAGCATGCCAAAATCTGAGTCTTGTCATAGATCTAGAAAAAAGGAAGCAGAGCTGGTGAGGTACGTCTAAGGAGGAGATTAGCATTATCCTGGAAATCAAATTCCTCAGGCTAGGACAGTTAAGTTCTTCAGTCAAGGGGAGACTAATTTCTCAGACTTGGGGGCAAAAGTGCTTCTATTGGCAGATGAGGCTCAATAAAATGTAAAGATTCAAGTTCTGCATCATCAAAATCAGCCCATGTTTCTCCATCCAATTTTCATGGTCCTACTCTTTCCCAATCAGTGCCTTAATTCTATGTAAGAAACACTGGGGGCACCTGAGTGGCTCAATCTGTTGAGCTTCCAACTCTTGATTTTGGCTCACGTTGTGATCTCAGGGTTGTGAGATTGAGCCCCGTGTTGGGCTCTGACTCAGCACAGAGTCTGCTTGTCCCTCTCTCTCTACTCCTCCCCACACTCACACACTCTCTCTTTAAAGTAAATGAATAAATCTTTAAAAAGAAAGAAAGAAAGAAAGAAAAGATAAGAGGAGAAGAGAAGAAAAGAGAAGAGAAGAGGAGAAGAAAAAAAAGAAAAGAAAAGAAAAAGAAACCCTGAACAATGGGTTTAGTTGTAATTCAGCTACTCTGCAGATTACTTGATTTGGGACTTTATTAGAAATTAACATTTCTAATAGACTTTGGCTTTTGTCTTAAGAAATTTTGTAGGAAATAGGGGTTTTTCTCAGAGTAGTCATAGAAGCTCTCTAATCCATTACCCTACCTTGATTTGGGAATTTGAAACCCTGAGCTCATTTTTTTATTCTCCACACTTTATGATGCACTTAGAAGCAACCACCAACCATTTTATTTATTTTTATTAAAGTGTTCTACAGCAGCAACTACTTGGTGACCCAAAGCCTTCTATAGTCATTTGATTATAAATGAAACCACAGATGGCGATTTAAGAAACCATTTTGCCACTACATGCCATGGACTGCAGGTGTCCCCTTTGCTACTGGCAGCAAGGACATTAATGTCTTTAAATCTAATAAGACCAGAGAACCAATTATAAATTACCATCTTTAATGTTCTGTTCTCCTGGAACCAATTCTGATACCAATAACTATAGCAATCAGTGTTCAATCATGAAAGTAGAACATACATGACTATAATGGGAGAGATTTATTATAGGAATAAGACCCTCTGCAACTGTTGAAGTTGAAGAAATAACAGACCAAAAAGAAGTTGGAAAATTAGTAAAAAGAGACTTTCTGAAGCACTGAAGTGAGTGGATAAATTGGAGTTCTCCAAGAAATCCAGAAGAACAGGTATATCCAGCTGCTAAAATGTGACCACAAGGATAGATGGTAGAATAGAGGATGGAAGATTCTTGACTTTGCATTTTTTTTTTTTGAGTCTGAAACCTCTATTATTCAGGAATGGCATTTTTAATGAAGTTTTGAATATGTACAAGGGACTGAGGTCACATTTGCTACAATCTGTCACCATTAGTGACCCTGAAGACTTCTAGCTCATAATGACTCCTGCTTCACTTCCACCTTCCAAATATCACAAAAATTCCTCTTTTGGCCAACTTTAACTTAGAACCATATGGGAAAAGGAATTCTGGGAAATATAGTTTCAGCTTAGCCAAGTTGACACAGTATAAAAATACCACAGCATATTTTCCATATTTAAATCCTATTAGATTTAAATCATGTGCCGTTGGTATTAAATCATGGGCCTGTTGGTTTTTAAATTATGTGCCAACTCTACTAAATAAAAATGATATGGATTATGATTTTTTGGGGGTTGCAAGCCACAGATATGGACTCTGGCTAACTTGTGCAAAAAGAAAAAAAATTTTTTTGGAATAATATTATTGGGAAACTCACTATTCTAACGGGAAAGCTAGAGAAGATGGTTTGAAATTAAAAAGAAACCAGAAAAACATCAGGTAACTCTCTACTGCTTCATGAAGTTTTCTTTTCTGGGAGGAATGTACAGTTTTGCTTTTTGTTTTGGGGGCATTTTTGTTGCTTTTGTTTTTTAAATCCTGAAGAGCTCTGTTCAAGATTCTAACTCCTTGGAAAGAATGTTTTTGTCTAATTAGGTTTAGATCACATGCTCATTTCTTGGTACTATTGAGACAGTAAGATCTGGCAAAAGTATCCTGCCACAACCTTTAGGAAGCTCTTCATGCTTCATAATAAAAGAGTGGCTTACCTTGTTTTATAATTTATGGTTTCACCCACCTTGCTCAAAATGGTGGCAGGGTAATTCCCCATAAGGAAATAGGACTGATGCTAGGAAGGAGGAATGGTTATGGATCAACCAAAAGCTTCTAATGAATACCCCCTAATAAGGATTTGAGGCAATATCCAGGACCAGTAAAAAAAAAAAGAACTGCATTTGATCTATCAGCATTGGTTTTCATGGTTGCAGGAACGAACATTAATAGCAAGTTGGCTGAATGTTTTTGCCAACAACCCTTGATTTTGAGACAGCCTCTTTAATTCACCAAATAGACAGCTGAAAGAATGTTATGGTTACTTAATAGAGAATGTTCGAACACTTCCTCTGCCTTACTGAAGGCTTGTGATAATCTAGATCCAGGCTTACTCTCATTATTCCAATCTTACATATTCATTCCACCTGTGGTACATCAGTCCATTGGGGAGAAAATAATCCTTTGGAATTGGGCAAACCTGGATTTGAACACTATCTTCACCCTGTGACAACTGTGTGGACTTTAATATTTTCTTAAAATTTTTGACAGTGTACTCAGCTATCCACCTATTAGAGTCAGTGACAGAATTAAGTGAAAAACAAATTAACAAACACAATGTCAGAGTCAACTTGGCACTTAGCACACAGAGAACATTCCATATACACTAACTCCTTCTGCCTTTGCTCCCATAGTACCCCTTTCTTAAAAATCTCCTTCTGTTACTTTTACCTAATTGAATCATGTACTCAAAGTACAGTTCAAATATTATCCTTTTCTTGAAATTTGCTGAACAACATAAAGTTTCCAAACTCTACATAACTCCTTACATAAGTTATATAGTACTTATCTATAACTTAGAGTTATATATAATGATCATATAACTTCACATATAAGTGCAACATTAAGCATTTCATTATGTATTTATTTTTAAATTATTATTAATTAATTATTTTATGCATTATATCATCTCCATGCTGAGTCATTATCATTATGACTATCCAAAATCTTCATAACATTCAACATTTGAGTGTTTTTTCTATTTACTATTTGCTAGTTGCCAGGTATTGGCTCAGAAATTGGTAGCACAAGATAAATAAGAAAGACCCTTTTGGTGTCTATAAGACATTCACAGCCTAATGGGGAAGATGACTAGGCAAATAGTCAAAATCAAGAAATCTTAAAGAATGTACAAAAAAAGAAAAAGAAAAAAATACTTTTGGAAAAACTATAAATAATTCACAATAGATAGAAGATAGAGTGAGAAAGGGAAACAGCAAGATATGAGATTGGAAAGGCCAACCAAGACACCATCATAAAAGCCCTCTATATCACCCAAAAGGTTAAGACTTTATCTTAAGCTCAGTAGAGAAACATTGAAGAAATTCAGCCAGAAAGAGATATAATACACATCAACAAAAACAATAAGAATATCCATAGTAATAGCAGCAACCAAATATTGAGCACTATTTTTTGCAAGCACTGTACTAAATAGATAATGTATTTAATTATCAAGACAATGCTCTGATATAGTTATTATAATCCACATTTACCAATGAGGAAATTGAGGCTTCGAGAGGTTAAATAACTTGCCCAAAGGTACAGTTAGTAAGTATTGGAACTGGTTATAAATCCAGATCTGTCTCATTCAAGAACCCACAATCTTAACCACAATGTTAAGATTTATGTTTTAGAAAGATCACTTTGGCAGCAGTGTGGAGAACTGATTGAAGGAGGCCATGGCTAGAGGCAAAGACTCCATTTAGAAGACTATTGCACAAATACAGCTTTAAAAGGTTAAAAACCCATTCCCAGAAAGTTATTAATTTAATAAATGTGATAGAGAGAAAAAGATTAATTTAATAAATGTGAAGGAGATTTAATAGACAAGAGTTGCTAACTGGCTGGATATGGGGATAAGCAAGAAAAATCAAAGGTAATAACCAAGTAACTGGGTTGATGTTGTATCATCAATATACACTGTTTGGATGGAGAATTGGGAGATAATGAAATCAATCTGAGGTAGGGTAAATGGGAGATGGAAAAAAATCAGTGTTGAGATTGTGGGGCTTATATAAAATTCATATGGAAGTAGATATCTAGAAAGAGATCTGACAGGCCTCAGAATATAGGTTGTAGATACAGCCATTGGGCTAGGAAAAAAATGAACTCAGGGAGAATCTATAGAGTAAATGAAATAGTGAAATGAGGATATAAAATGCTTGAAACTTTAATATTTGAATGTATTTTGGGTACAAGATGAAAGTTTAGCAAAGACTGAGAAGGAACTTCCACAAGCTTATGAATATAACCAGAATAGTTTTAAAAAGTGGGCGTTGTATATATAAAGTTGTAAATAATGGCAAAATCCACAGAAAATAACTTTTTAGTTCTGCATGGAAGAATTACAAGCTATTTTATATTATTCTTTATAAGTTACTTCAGTATATTTTTTAAAATACAACTGTTTTTAAATCACAGATAGAATGAAACATTTCTCATAAAATTTAGCAACAAGATCATTGGTGTTCATGCAAGAGCAGATTCACTGGAGTACATTGAAGAGACAAAGACACATGGCAATTCATAGAGAAAGTGAGAAGAGCAAAAGCACAGTTACTCTTTAAACTGAATAGGAAGGAAAGAGAGGGTAAAAGATGGTCAAGGGCATCTAAAGTGTAGGAAGAGTGAGTTTTGTGTTTAAAATGGGAAATACTTGAACATGCTTATATTGTTAAAGAATAAAAGGCTGCCGGATACAAAAAACAAAGCTGGATCTCTCTGCTTGCCAGTTAAGAGAGAGCAACTTCACTCAAGAAATCCATTTCAATGAGGCTTCCCTAACTGAAAGCAGAAGGACTACCTGCAGGGGTAGAAGGGGGAGTTTATCCCATATCAGGAGGAATTCTAAGGAAGAGAACATTATAAAACCTCCCTTGGGTTTGGTCATGCTCTGTTATATGTTAGAGAAGTATGGGCATGGCAGAAAGTCTCTATCAAGGTCATAGTCAAGTAGGGACACTTCTCTCTGAGCATGCTTAGACTTGGCAACTTTTCCTTTAACACTATGCTTAAGAGACAGATTTACTAGATATGAAAAGGTAGAAGACATAGCAGAAAAACAAGATGACTGATGGAGCCATGTTCCTGGCCAGAAGCTTTTAAGTGGATTGGACAATAAGTTGAGAAATTTTCCACCTGATAGCCTCTATTTTCTCTGTGAAGTAAGAAATTGAACCCTTCATTGGAAGTCAGGAAAATGCAAAGATAATATCTGATAAGATTAGGGTAACAAATTCATTCCAGTTTGCCTGGGAATTGTCTGGCTTTAGTACTGAAAGTCAAGGTCTTAGAACCTCTTAGTCTTGGGTAAACCAGGACATTGGTCCAGATGAGATTGTCATCAGTTATAGTTGTTGAAGAGAATGAAGAAATAATTAGAATCTAACTAAGGCTGGAGACAAGGGGATCTGTAATAATTCCAATGTATTTAGTCCTGTGATTTAGTAATGTTCTGTGCTCAGGTCTGTTTCAATACATCCAAAATGGTGGGGAAAAAAAGGCAAATGCTTTTAAGATAAGAGCTTCAAGCACCAAATATCCTTATTGTTTATAATTTTTATACTTCCTTAAGAGGAGGTAGGGTGAGCTGGGGAAGAGTCAGAGGGAAAGAAAGTAGATACAGAAATTCTGGTATTCTATCTTTCTTAAAGACAAAAGTTCAAATGGGACTCTCTGATACCATGCAGACCCTAGAATTTCAATTTAAGTTTTCCAAAATGATAAATTACTTATTTCTTCCTTCATAGGAAGCCAAGCCAGGTAAGACCAGTTTTGAAGACTCAAATACTATTGTGTTATTGCCAACAGAGCAGATAGAGAAAGAAAAATAAATATTTCTTTGTTTTTAATTCAGGAGTAGAGAACAGAGGGACATCTTAGCAGAGAGACATAACATTTCAAGATATATGACTGCATCTCTGAGTCAAACTGCTTGAGGTCATCAGGCATGGTTTTAAAACCTAGCTGTGTATCTGAACCCTCTATTGAGCTTCTTAAAAAATTACAAGTGCCGATGTGTATCCCAGACTTCCTGCAGAATCTCTGGGGCCTAGGCCCTGAAATCAATACTTGTAGCAGGCTTCCTTGGAGTGGTTCTGATGTACCACCAGCTTCAACATCAGGAGATCTAGGGCAAGATCCAGAACAACATGCAATCCTTGGAAGTGGCAATAGAATTTCTAAGAAAGTTTCTGTCCCTAGAGATGGCCCACTCATAAAAGAAAAATAAATTAGAACCATCCTTGAACCTAACTAGAAATAGATTTCTTTCTCCCTAATTCTTTTTTTACAATGGGTTTTCATTTTCTCATACATAACTGATCAACACTATTTTTAGTTTTGTTCCTTCAGTGGCAAAGAATGGAGACTAATTTAATCTCCCTCAAGAAGATGAGAGCTTATTTTAGGAATATATGTAGACTAGGCCCGGAACTAGACAACACTGAGGAACTAAATCTAAAGCAGCTCTAGGGACCAGCTATACAAGATTGCTCTCTCAGGGCATCTCTGCTTCTCTCTATAGAGAGAAAACAGAGACAAAGAGCTATGTGGTACAAAGTGTACCTCCCTAGAAACAGAAATGGGTAGTTTTCATTAGAAGGGGATGTGGGTAGTGGGGTGCAGTGGGCATTTCTAGTGCAGATATCTATGCTGTTTTTGTAAAATATTTTTTTACAGTAGAAAACTGAATCATGTTTCCCATTATATCTCTATAAATACTTAGAGACTGAATCCTGTTTATGTTGTTTTTTTTCCTAAATCTGCCTCAGATTTACTTCACTCCACATGCATTACTCCTGCTGGGACAATGAGAGTTTTTTACAAAGCTTTAAAAATTTCCCATTCAAGGGCGCCTGGGTGGCTCCGTTGGTTAAGCGACTGCCTTCGGCTCAGGTCATGATCCTGGAGTCCCGGGATCGAGTCCCGCATCAGGCTCCCTGCTCAGCAGGGAGCCTGCTTCTCCCTCTGACCCTCCCCCCTCTCATGTGCTCTCTGTCTCTCTCATTCTCTCTGTTTCAAATAAATAAATAAAATCTTTAAAAAAAAAATTTCACATTCAAGAGACTATACTTAAGCAAATCAAACTTATTGGATTGTCTGAAGCATATGCTCAGGTAGATTGTAAAGTATTTCAAGTCAGATTCCTCCCCCATTTCCCCTAAAAACATAACTATGTGACTAGGAGAGCCACACCAGACAACCTCTTAGGATTTTAGAAATGATAAAGGAAACCCATAGAAACTAACTCATTCACTATAATGATGAAGGATGAATATAAACCAAGTTTTCTGTCTCTATAATGTCATCCTACTCCAAATTACCCATAGACTGAAAATTGATTTGAATAAAACTCCAAACTTATAGGGCTTCAGTTAAATCATATAATAATTGTAGAATTGAGGATAAACAGATTTTCATAAGATATTATTTGATTCTAACACTCTGAAATACATCTAAAAATAAGTTTTATGTTTGGCATGTTAAATGGCTAAAAAATTATAAGCTCAGGTAATTTTATACTATTTACAGATTAATATACAGATTAATTTATTGGCTTGTTCTTTAAATTGTTCCCTTAAACTGTTATTGCTTAAATCTGTTACTCCCCTGGTTCTTTATCCTAATATCTTCTTGGAAAACCAAACAATATTGCCAAATTCAATCTAAACTCATCTGCTCAACAAATTATTATTGGGTCTAAGAATAAGGTGATAATGATGAATATGGTCTGTGTCTTCAAGGTACTAACTATCTATCTGTTGGAAAAACAAACACATAAACAGATAACTACATTATAATGTGAAATGTATAGTGCTGGATATTATAAGAACACTGTAGATGGGACACTTGCCCCAACCTGCAAAGGTCAGAGAAAGCTTCTAGACATATGTGATACAGAACTGAATCACAAGACTTTCTCATGCTCAGTCCCCAACCTGCCTTAACAGCCTTACGTCTTTATTGCCTTGAGCAAATCCTGGTAAATATCTTGATTCCATAAACTTCTATAAACCACTATTATTTCTTACCTAGACTACTTCAATAGCCTCCTGCCTATTTTCCCCAATTGCATTTTTTATTTCTGTTTATTTAGTTTCCACATGGCATCCAGAGGAATCAATAAAATCATGTTACATATTTGTTTAATTCTTTTTCATGACTTCTCATCACATTTCAGATAGTAACCAAATGTCTTCATGCAGCTGACAAGCTCGTAGATTGATTTGGACCGGCATGTGCCTTTCCAGTCTCATATTCATTCCACGTTCCTCTCTCACTACCCTCCAGTCCCACTGACTTCTTTCAGTCTCTCAATCATAAGCTCCACATTCCTTCCAGGTTTCTGCACTTGCCATTTTCCCTGTTTAAAACACTCTTTCTCCTCTCAGCCTCTTCTTTCCTTCTCAGACTACTTTTCAGCTTTCAGGTCTGAAGTTAAATATCTTCCCTTCAGAGATTTCTAATTATCTGAAGTAGACCTCCCTTGTATTTTCCACTTCCATCCTTTGTTTATACCTTCATAGCACCTATTACAATTTAAAACAATATGTCGATGGCTTGTTAATGTCTGTCTCTTCACCAGGTTGTATTTGCTCCATAAAGGTACAGACCAAATCTATTTTGTTTACCATTGTATACCTGAAATATGGCATTAGAACTAGGCATTCATTAAGTTTTTGTTGCACGAATGAGTGAGTAAATGCATGCACATTTGATTGAGCAAATCATTTACCACTCACTATTTTTTAGTTGACTTCACTCATGTTCTCACATCTCTCATGAATACCTTCCACCCATCCACTGATTCTGCTGATAGTTGGGGGCCACTTCCTTCATGAATTCTTCCCTAATTTCTCCAACACCATTCATCATTCTTTCCTATGAATGTAAATAGGATTTTTGCTTCTTTTATGCCTATTTGTATCATAAATTTTTATGTACTTGTCTATCTCCCTTACTAGATCATAAGTCCTTTAAAGCCAGGAACAATCTCCCCATCACCTTGAATCTACCATAGCACCAGGTTACGTTCACCAACAGTGATCACACTGTAATGGTGTTGAATAGGTCAACTAATAAAATAATTTTTGAATAAGTTAAAAGGAGAGACTTTTTGGAAGTAGAATTTAAAGATGGAACCTTGATAAGGCTCCAGGAGGCTGTATTTTATGTCTTAAATGAGATTTTGTCACTTCTTATTTTTTGTATTCACTCTTAATATTGGTATCTTGATCACACTGTGTCCTTTCTCAGTGAAGCTGTCAAAACCCATCTGGCTGGTCAGCAAGATATTGGTGTTGCTCTGACCCCTTGTCAACAATAACACTATCCATACCTGCAATGAGAAAAAAAACGTGTTTTATACAAAAAGGAGAATTATATCAATAATGTGAAGCCGTTATTACTAAGAGGACTTTCTGCAGTTTTTGGGAACAGTTCCAGACAGATAAGATTAATAAATTTCTATGACCACTTCCACATAATTTGTTTTCCTATAAACACTAAACTCAAACCCAGATTTCAATAACTAGAGATGTTAAAATATATTAGCTTTAGCTTTAAAAGAAATCTCCAAAAAGGACTTCAATTAAAGAGACCTGTAGCTATATGGTACGTACACATGTTTTCAATATAATTCACCTACCACATACCTTACATCTTAAAATCCAATTTATATAACTTAGATTTCATGAAATAAAAATGTTAGCCATAGTTATTTATAGCACAATGAATATTGTTAAAAATCTAAAACATGACAGTGACCTTTACATTATTCTGTATTACTACCCAGAAAAGGCAATTTATTTCATAGCCTATTGAATATAGGAGCCATTTTCAGATACATCTCGTTTAAGTGGTAAAATTGAAGAAAATTACGCATACAGCATGATAGCTTTTTCCTACTCTAAGAAAACCACCTGAATGCCTTCAAATTCTATAAAATCATTGCTCTTTTAGAATCAGTGGTTTCCAAAATTATCATAAGCTGCCAAATTTTGCAACCATATGTGATTATTTTATGGTTAATACATCTTTATTGATGACCATTGATTTAACATAGATTATAACGAGTACCAGACTGGACCTAAGCAAACCTCATACAATAGCATCTAGCATTATTCTGTTGAGAGGAAAGGGGAAAAGAACAGTAGGAAGTGAAAGAAAATACCCCTTGTGAAATCATCAGTAAAGAAAGCCTGGAGGAAGACATGTCCTACCCACTGTCAGTTCCTAGCCCCTTATAGGTCTTTCATTTCTAAATTTATCTAAATTCCCTAATTTTATTAACTATACAATGTTACACATGTTCCCTGATAGTTCTTTAGAATTTTTAAGTTTGATAGATGTCACATAATTCTAATACTGAGACTTTGAACAAATCTCCCTGTAATCCTTTTTACTTTTTGTGATTAGATGAATTTTGGTCTTCCTTCTCATTCATCAGCATTTGACTTTTCAGACTGGAGTTCAATATTTCTATTCCATCATTTTGCAGTTTAAGAATCTCCTTGGTCATTTAAATTGCCCTTCCTGGGAACTTTCTAGCTGTTTTAGGGTGTCACTATTCTTTTTAACTCTGTCAAAACCAGGTCATGCCTGCTAATTGAGATCTAAGATTGTTAATATCCTAACATTTAGAGATTTATGCATTTTCTAACAGACACAGAAATCAATGGGAAATCTCATCAGATTTTGGAAATTGTAAACTAAAAGTAACCCAAGGCTTATACTGTAGCTATGTAGGCTGCTAATATCTACATGTTTAGTCTTATCTCAGTATGTCAGAACACCTGTCTACTTAAAAAAGTCTTTTCTAACTTGTATACTGTGCTGAAAATTTCCTATGTTAAAACCACTCCTTAATATGCTTTATTTACTTATCTAGGGGAGGAAGTGTGTTAGTACATTGTGATCTGATTTAAAAATAATCTATCCTTCAGCCCTGAGAAATTAATGTGCCAGACAGGTAGAATTTGATGGAATAAATGTGTCAAGAAGTGTCTGAGTTTAAAGAAATATATGCAAAGGTAGGCCTAGGTAAGATTTCTCAGGAGATTAAATATAATTAGGTGTTAGCATCCAGCAAAACATGTCCTTAGAGATAGAGACCTAAATAAGGGGGGTAAAGGTAATAGTAGCAGATGCAAGTGGGTTTCAGATTAGTCCCAAATAAAATTTTGCAGCTATCTTATAGATACCTTATAAGATATCACACTAAATACAAGTAGCTGCATAAATATAAATGATAATTTACTTTAATCTTAATGGTTAACCCTTAAAAACTGATAACACATTAAAAATACTAGCAAAGAATATCTTTAGTTAAAAAGACATACAAATGAATTCTTAACAATTGTGAAAATAATCAGACTTATTATAAAGATATGCAAATTAAATAAGAATAGATGATATTTTTACCTAACAAAATGGCAAAAATTAAAAACTGTTATCCTAAAGTCAACAGCAATACAGCTGGTAGGAATATAAATTGGCACAAACTTTCTGGGAAATACTTTGACAATATGTATCAAGACCCTCACTAATTCCATACCTTCAGAGGAGAGTGTTTTCAGAAAGCTCTCCTTTGGAAATAATCAAAGGTGCAATAAAGGATAATAATTGGGTTGCCAATAAAAATAAGTAACACACAGTTGTCAAGCAGTAGAGACAAAATTGGACTCCAGGAAGCTAGACATCAGAGCATATGCTTTTAACCATTAAACTCTTCCACATCTCTGACAGCACTGTGCCACTTAAAGTTTCTAATTTATTAATCCTTAATTTTGACTCTATCCATTAGTTGCAATGGGCAGTGATTTATTGCTGACCTACTTATTTCTCTGTGACTACATTCATCAGAGCTACAGATTATCTAGTTCTGGGTCCCTGAGACAATCATTTTAGCCCAAATCATTTGTATCAGAAGTTTACAAATGAAGGGGTGGGAGGGGGGTGGGATTACAAGATGGACCAAAAAAAAAAAAAGGATACTTAATTTCATGAAATAGTTTTAGGTTATCAAGCTAGTCAGTTCTTTCCTTGAGTTTGCAGGCATAGATGGGTGATTGGTTTCTCCAAAGGTCCCTATAACACAGCCAACACACACACAAAAAAATTGCTTTCCCTTTATCACCTGGTCTACAGGCAAGAGTCTAAAATTCAGAGTGTAGCTAAAATTTTAATGAAACACATATTCCTTGTGTAGCTTCAAGGTTATGGTTGGTTTAAAATTACTGAATTCTGAAACTGTTTTACTTTGTCTTCCAACTGGACAAAAAGATTTTCCCATAACTAAGATTCTGCCATTTTATGGCTTTATAAAAATTCAGTTGTCAACAAATTTTCCATCAAAAGCTCTCCTCAACCATCCTATTGAATTTTTAAATAAATCAGAAAAGCATTCTACTTCAAATGAAAAGCAGATTGAATATGCAATAAATTCCTTCTTTTATGACAATTTTCCCTAGTGCTATGTTTATCAATACCACTGAGATGCTGCAAACTTTTGTTGTAAGAAAAAAAAAATAGATTTGATACAGTGACCATATAAAGCTTTGTTCTCCTTTGTTTGAACTTAAAAGAGGAAATGTTGTGATATTTAAAAATTAAAATAAAGGAGATAGGACAACTGCCTAGTCAATTATTTAAGGGAAAATAACAATCCAAGTTATTTCCTCAGGACTTCCAGAAGGAGAAAGAAAGAAGAAGAAGAAGAAGGAGAAGAAGAAGAAGAAGAAGAAGGAGAAGGAGAAGGAGAAGAGGACGAGGAGGAGGAGGAAGGCAGCGAAGGAGAAAACAATCAAATAAAATTCTAGCTAGATTAAAGATATAAATTCAAAAAATAAAACCATTAATAATAGAGAAAACATGGTAACATTATTTTATAATCTGGAGGTATGGAAGTCTGTCCTTAGTATGATATAAACCCAGAAGCTATAAAGGAAAGGATTGATATGTTTCAGTACAAACAAATAAAAATTTTATATCACAACAAAGTCAAAAGACAAAGAAAAAATTAGGGAAAATATCTTCCAGATCTATGAATTACACGGGATTATGCCAATTTTTTAAGACCACTTAACAGTAGAATGGGGAAGAAGCAGGATAGGGGAAATAGACTTTCACATTTTACTAAATATCCTTCTAAAACAAATAGAATGTTTGCCACAAGCATGTACTTTTCTTATAATTCAGAAGGAAGGAGAGAAAGTAGTGGAAGAGGTAAAAGAAGAGTATAGGATAAAAAATTTAAAATATACAATATTTTCCATACATATCAAAATTGTCATAGTCTAATATCCTCCACCATCGAATAACTAAAAGAGGCCACAATGATTCCCAGGTGCAACAACATCTGAATTCAATCAGTAGGCATGATGATTTGGTACTCTTGATATTCAGAAGTCATGTGCATGTTACCTTTTAGAATTTTAAACTGAGTACCAACCATTTTGACTCCACCTGCTGGTCAAAGTGTATGTCATAAAGATCCATTAGCACAAATTATTGTAATTAAGATTTACATTGAATAAATGAGCTTCTTTCAATTTGTGAACTATATTTTCCCCATGGCAATGTGCTGTTTTGCTTTGTTTTCACTTTGCTAAAACTTAATCTTATGCATACGTATCAGAAAAACAACTGGATTCTAAACTTTGTAAGCAACATTGAAGAGGGGAACATACCTGTCAAGATCAAATTTCACAATGACCTACAAAATTCTTAATCTCAGATCATAATCCAAGTTTTGTAAACAGAGTATAACAATTATAGCCCATGTCATGAGGAAGTATAAAGACATCAGCTATGGTAACTAAAAAAAATTTTTTTTTAATTTTCTTCTTGTCCACCCTCTCTCACTTGTCTTACAAATATACAGTATTGTGTTTAAAAGCAACAAAAGAGAAACACATGGCTTTATAAATTTTTCTAGTTTGTGAATTTATATTGACTCTTTCAAAAGGTATAAAAATCTATTTGTATTTTGAAGCATAAGTAATGCACTATATTAATTTTAAAAGTATAATTATATGAAACCAATATTATCTTAAATAATCCAGAACCAAATATGGAACAACACTTCTTTTAGGGCTATGTATGTACTCTAATTTTCAACTCTACCAAGAGACATTTCTTAAATAATGTAGATACAGGAGGGATTAGGAAAAAAGTCAGAAGATTTGTTTAACCATGTACATGAGCCAATCTTAAATGGCTAATTTTATAACACTGCTGCTGCATCATCAAAGTTTGGTTATATTGAAACAAAATTCCAAACTAAAGTGGTTTTAATATTTTAAAAATGTATTCCAATGACAAGTATCCAGAATGTATAATTCTTTCTTGAAAGAATGATACTGTCTTTTGGAAAAGCCCTTTATCACATTTATTTAGAAATTTCTGAATTTGATTTACATCTCATGAGTAAACCTCCTTATTCAGTAGAAGATCATATTATCAAAACAAATTTTCATCCATTGAGAAATATAGATTTATTATTCCCACTAATATCCAAATGGAAGGTAAAACTCTTTCAAATAAGAACATTTAGATTGAAAGCTGAAATAGCCCATCCACTGATACGGCAGCTGATCAAATGTATTTTTATTGGAATTTTTTTTTTTTACCAGTCTGTTGGAAAGTGTCTAACATTGTAACAGATACTTCCTTTGAACTCTTGCCCAAAACTGGATTGGAAAAAAAAAATGTTGAATCACCACTGACTTTGAATATTTTTTCTTGAAGACCATACAACATGTTGAGAAATTTTTTCTAAGGGAACTTCTTTAATTAGACTAGGATGTGTTGTTCATCTTACTTATTACAGTGTTGACACCATACCAAAGCTATCAATGATACAAACTCTCAGACACGGGAAAGCAATCAGTCTAATCACATGTTTGAATTGACTGGTTAAACATATCAAGGCTCTTTAGTCTGCTTATGCTTAGAATCACAAATTTAGAACAAGAAACTACTCAATTTTCATCATTCAACAATAATTTATTAATAGTTAAAAATTATACCAGGATCCTTAGTACAAACCTAATTCCTCTCCTTGAGGAGCTCATATGTATAATCCACCCTATTCTCACTTACCCTAGCTGTCCTGATGTGGATCCATGAGAGGAAAGGGAGAAAGCTGTTTGGGGTGATGCCCTTATTCATAGAATTATCCCCAAATTTGATGTTACTCTAGAGTGACTCAACTCAGTTTTCCAAATTAATGCCTTTTAGTCTAATAATAGACATTCACCCTCCTTTCAAGTTGTCCATATTAACCCCTTTAATTGAATAAAGGCTACCTGTACTTCCGGGACACCCTCTCTAAAATATAAAACATTTGATTTTCAGACTGGGGTAGGTTTGTGCAGGCACATTCAAATTTGATCTGAGAAGTTACTGGTAGTGGTCTTTCAAAATACAATCCTAGCAGTGTGATGAGAAAACAAACAAACAAATACCTTTTCTGTTGAGGGTTCAGGGGAGTTCTCAAACTACATGTTCCTATATTTTAGGAGAGAAGGGAACCACAATTTATTGATTATCAGACGTTTGTTATGGATTATTTCATATAACCTGAAAAGAGACTTGTGTTGGTATATTTAATCCAATTTTGCAGAAAAGGGAACATTAAAGAGGCAAAGAGCTTAGCTGAGGAATTCTAGGATTCAAACATAGGTCTATATTGCTAAAAAGTCTGTTTTATTGCTATTATACCACATGGCCTAAAAATTAAACAGCAGGTATAAATGCATGTATCTTGAAACCATTTCCTATAAGGTGATAAAGCACAGATAATGAAGACCACTGTGATCAAGAAAACAAATTGTGAGCTTATTTACTTGCTAGACAAGGGAACAGGGTGTACACAGGAGTAAAGAAATTCTTTAAGTTGGTTATTTAAGGAGAAAATATCATGGCGAGTGTATATGCTAGAAATAGGGGAGGGATTCATGGACTCAGTGTTCAATTAAGGAACCAAAGCCTGCACTCTGGATAAGATGGAATAAGTCTATAAATCTGTGCACTGTTGGGTAAAAAAAATTCCATTGTATGTGGGTCAGGAAAAAAGTCTTCAGTAAGAATGAATGTTTCTGCAAATGGAGAACTCAACATTTATGGTCATTTAACAGCTTCAGGTGATTAGAACCAGTTATGGTCACAAGCAGTGTTTAGTTTTTGTTGTTGTCTTTGTTTGGTTGATTTTTAAGTATGTTAAAGATTTATTTAACATATCTGTGAGGGAATTAGCAAGGTGGCAAATCTGGTTCAAAGGAGAGACACTATAGCCACTAAAAGAAAGAAAGCTAGAATAAAATTGCTAAATTATATACAAAACTGGTTAATGTCTTCTAGGACAATACTGTAAACTTTATCTTGTAAACTCTTTTACATAAAAAGAAAATGCATTTGCATTTCTACTAGACAAAATTTATTCGCATTATTATTTATTGAACCATTTACAGCATTATGTTTTCTGTAAGTTAACACCTAAATATATAGAAGTGTAAAACACCCTAGTCAATAGTAAATAGCAAGTCAACCAAATCTACATTATCCTGAATAATTAGAAAATTCTTAGGTGGACCTATTAGATAATGCTTCAGTAGAACATTGAAAAGATATGCATTTATCTTTTTGTCTTTCCAAATTTTGATTTTTTTTCCTCAATATTCCTCCTTTGTAATAAAAAATGATCACCAATGAATAATGATGATCACAAAAATGCTAAACTCATGGTTTTTTGGCATGCTGTCTGGACACAGGATTTACAAAATTTGTTAACTTGTGTAAGCCTCCTTATAGTATGGTCAACAAACACAGAATTATATGGTAATAACTACTAGATGCAAGAAATTATCTTCTATCTGGAGATTTTAAAAGGAAATTAGGATGGTTTTTACAAAAGCCTCCATCATCCAGAGGTTTATTTTTGAGGAACTTAGCACTTATAAAGCCAAAAACAAAAACAAAACTAAAGCAGTAGAGGAGTACCTTACACAATGGCAAGACATGGACAACTAAGGGGTAGGTATCAGGTTAGGATTTCAACATACGAATTTTAAAGGGACACAGTATTTAGACCATAGCAGACCTCCTGTTGAGTCATAAAACACGTATCAATACATTTGAAAGGATTAAGATCAAATGGAAGATATTCTCTGATAACAGAATTAACTTAGAAGTGAGAAATAAGATAAATTAAACAATTATTTAGAAATCATATCACAAACTTATAAATAACTCATCAATAAAAGAAATCCCAAAGGAAATTAGAAAATATTTTAAACTGATGATAGTGAAAAATAGCATATCAAAATTTGTGATATACAGGTAAATGAATGTTTAGAAGAATGATTAGATTTAATATCTTATAAAAAGTTAAGGTCTAAAATCAATGATACTAGCTTCTACCTTAAGGAACTAGGAAAAGTAAAGTGAACCTGAGGTAAGACAAAAAAAAAAAAAAAAGGTAAAAACTAGAACAGATACCGATGAAGCAAAAAACAAACAGAAAAAGATAACTGATGAAGAAAAATTTGTTATTTTAAAGGATTGCTAAAATGGGTACATCCTGATTAGACTGATTCAAAAAGAGTGATAAATTACCAGTCCCAGGAATGAAAAAGGAGCTAGCACTACAGATTTGATAGGCATTAGAATAATATTAAAACAATAAAGTAAGCAACTTTATGCCAATAAACTCAACAAAACAGGGAGATGGAAAAAATCCTTTTCCCAAGAAACAACTTATCAGAATATTGACAAGATAGGAAGTAGAAAATATGAGTATTTCTGAATCTATTAATGAAATTGAATACATATCTTAAAATGTTGCCACAAATGACTTACTAGTGAATTCCATTAAATATTTAGAGTGGGGAAAAAAAAAAACCTAACCAAACAGAAAACCTTTCCCAGAAATAGAGAGCACTATGCACTAAGCTTATGAAATCAGCATTACTCTATTTTGTTTTGTTTTGTTTTTAAATCAAACAAGGCCACACAAGGAAAGGAATCCCTATGAATACAGATGTAAAAATTTTCTTAACAACATACAGGCATTCCTCAGAGATACTGCAGGTGTAGGTCAAAACCACCACAATAGAGCAAATATTGTGAAAAAGCAAGTCAAATGAGTTTTTGGTTTCTCAGTGCATATAAAAATTATGTTTACAGTATAGTATAGTCTATTAAGCATTCCATATCATTATGTCTAAAAAAAAGTGTGCATACCTTAATTTAAAAATACATATTGCTAAAAAAAAAATGCTATCATCTGAGCTTTCAGCAAGTCATATTGTTTTTTGCTGATGGAAGGTCTTGCCTCCATGTTGATGGCTGCTGGCTGATCAGGGTGGTGGTTGCTGGAGTGGGTGTGACAATTTCTTTTTATTTTACTTTATTTTATTCTATTTATTTTATAATTTTTGTCAATTTCTTAAAATAAGACCACATACATTGCCAATGAGCAGTAGTGTTTTGAAAAAAAATTTTTTTTCTGAGCAGTAGTTCTCAACAGTGGGATTAAAATATTCAGTAAACCATATTGTAAATGTCATCCAGTTTTTAGAACACAGGCAAAGTTGATTTAGCATCACTGTTAAGGGCGCTAGGATTTTTTGAATGGTAAATGAGCATTGGTTTCAACCTAAAGTCACAGGTTGCATTGGCCCCTAACAAGAGAGTCAGCCTATCCTTTGAATCTTTGAAGCCAGGCATTGACTTCTCCTCTAAAGTTATAAAAATCCTAGATGGCATCTCCTTCCAATGTAAGGCTGTCTCATATATAATAAGAATCTGCTGTTTAGTGCAACCACATTCATTTATTATGTTAACTAGATCTCAATAACTTCCTACAGCTTCTGCATCAGCACTTGCTGTTTCACCTTGTACTTTAATGTTAAGAAGGCTTCCTTCCTTAAACCTCATGAACCAACCTCTGCTAGCCTTAGACTTTTCTTCTGCAGCTTCCTCATCTTTCCCTTCAGAGAATTGAAGAGAGTTAAGGTCTTGCTCTAGATTAGGCTTTGCCAAAGTAATATAGCTGGTTTGATCTTTTATCCAGATCACTAATACTTTGTCCATATAAGCAATAAGGCTGTTTTGCTTTCTTAACATTTACATGTTCACTGGAGTAGTATTTTTAATTTCCTCCAAGAACTTTTCTTTTGCAGGGTGCCTGGGTGGTCAGTTGAGCTTCCAACTCTTGATTTCAGCTCAGGTCATAATCTCAGGATCCTGGGATCAAGCCCCACATCAAGCTCCATGTTCAGTGGGGAGTCTGCTTGAGGATTCTCTCTCACCCTCTCCCTCTGCCCATCCCCCCTGCTCACTCTCTCTCTCTCCCTCTCTAAAATAAATAAATAAATCTTAAAAAAAAAAAAAGAACGTTTCTTATGTATTCACAACTTGGCTATTTATCATAAGAGACCTAGTTTTTGGCCTACCATGGTTTTCAACATGCCTTCCTCACTAAGCTTAATTTTTTCTAGCTTTGGATTTGAATTGAGAGATGTGTCACTCTGCCTTTCACTTGAACACTTAGAGGGCATTGGCCTAATTTCAATATTTTTTTGTCTCCAAACAGGAAGGCCCAAGGATAGGGAGAGAGATGAGGAAATGGCTGGTCAGTGGAGCACTCAGAAAACACATAACATTTATGAATTAAATTCTCTGTCCTGTATGAGCACAGTTCATGGCTCCCCAAAACAATTAA
This sequence comes from Leptonychotes weddellii, assembly GCF_054177405.1. Lineage (NCBI taxonomy): Eukaryota > Metazoa > Chordata > Mammalia > Carnivora > Phocidae > Leptonychotes > Leptonychotes weddellii. The sequence goes on from NC_138372.1 coordinate 129,279,294, forward strand.
CAATATAGTATCTAAGATTCCTGATTATAAGTCACCATAACAAACATAATAATAATGAAAAATTTTGAAATATTGCAAGAATTACCAAAATGTGACACACAGACACAAAATGAGCAAATGTTGGAAAAATGGCAGTGGTAGGATTACTCAATGCAGGGTTGCCACAAACCTTCAATTTATAACACAGTATCTGCAAAGCATGGTAAAGTGCAATAAAACAAGGTATGCCTGTATACGCATATCAAATCCAGCAATATATAAAAAAATAAAGCATCATAAGCAATTAGGGTTTATCTGAGGAGGACAAGTTTTTTTTTTACATGTTACAATCAAGGAATATAATTCAGAATATTAAAAAATAAAGTAGAAAAAAATAGCTGATCACCACATTGTGTGCATAAAACACTTTATAGCAATCAATAGTCATTCATAGTAGAAAGTCTTAGGAAACTATGAATAGAAGGAAATATTTCAACTAATAAAAAAGCCTATATGAAAAATGTAGCTAACTTAATACTTAATGGTTACAAATGGAAAGCTTTCTCCCAAGATCAGTAACAAGACAGCATTGTCTACTCCTCACTTCTATTCTACTTTGTACTGAAGGTCCTAGCCAGTCCAAGAAAGAAATAAAGGGAGAGAGAAAGAGAAAGGGAGAAAAGAGAGAGATAGCGAGAGAAAGAGAGAAGTTAGTTTGAAAGAGAAAAAGTAAAATTTTGTATTTCTCAGTCAACATTATCATGATCATAAAATGCCTAAGGAATCTATCAAAAAGCTACTAGAACTAATCATTGAACATAGCAAGGTCACAGAATAAAAGGACAATATTTAAAAAATTAATTGTACTTCTATACATTAGCAATAAACAATAAGTATAATTCCAAGATACAATTTATAATAGTATCAAAACCATTAAATACTTAAGGAAAAATTTTAAAAACATAGAGTCTACAAAATAGTGGTAAGAGAAATTTTATAAAACCTAAATAAATGCATACATATATTATACTCATCAACTGAAAGACTCAATATTGTTAAGATGCCCATTATCTACAATTGGATCTATATATTTGAAGTAATCTCACTACCCCAAAATTGACAAGCTATTTCTAAATCTCATGAAACTACAATAGACCTAAAATAGTCAAAACAATTCTGAGAAAATAAAAAAGAGAAAGTGAAAGGATGTATGCTACCTAATTCAAGACTTACTATAGTAATTCAGTCAGTGTTGTATTGGCATAATGATGGGTATGGAGATCAATGAAACAGAACATAGTTCAGAAAAAAACCACAATATATGTTAAATTGATTTTTGATAAAAAGTGTTGAATAAATTCAATGGGAAAGTATTTTAAACAAATAATACTAGAACAACTGGATATCCTTTTGGGGATAAACAAAAAATCTTAACCTTGATCTCTACCACCCACAATACACAAGCTTTACTCAAAATGACTCATAAACCTAGACATATAAAACTATCAAACTCCTGGAAGAAAATATAGAAGAAAATCTTAATGACCTTGGAGTAGGCAAAGATTTCCCAGGACACAAAAAAAACACAAACCTTAAGAGAAATAATTGATAACTTGAACTACAGAAAAATAAGTACATTCTCAGCTTTGAAAGATATTATCAAAATGAAAAGACAAACTGGAGAAGGAGAGAAAAGATTCATATACATATATTTGACAGAAGACTATATCCAGAATATATAAAGAACACATAAAATAATAAAGATTGGAACAAAACTAAACAATAGAAAATAGCAAAATAAGGCAACCATTCCCTCCCTCTTCAGGAGCTTTGTACTCTATCATTCAATAAACTTTACTATCGCTCAATAAACTTTACTTTGCTCCCCACCAAAAAAAATAGGAAATATTAACAAAACTAAGAGTTGGTGTTTTGAAAACATAAAATTGACAAATCTTTAGCTATACTAACTGCAAAAAAAAGAGAGAGGACTAAAATAAAATTGCAAACAAAAGAGGAGACTTTACAAATGATATCTAATAAGTAAAAGGATCATGAAACTACTATGAACAATTATATGTCAACAAGTTGGAAAACCTAAAGAAATAGATAAATTCTTAGAAACATACAACCTATGAAGATTGAACTATGAAGTTACAGAAATTCTGGACAGACCAGTAATGACTAAGAAGACTGAATCAGTAATCAAAAATCTCCCAACAAAGGAAAGCCTACCACCAGATAGTTTTACTGGTGAATACCACCAAACATTTAAAGAAAAAAATAACAACAGTCCTTCTGAAACTCTTTCAAAAATTTGAAGAGAGCACATTATGATACTCATTTTATAAGGCAAGCATTACCCTGATACCAAAGCCAGATAAGAATACCACAATAAAAGAAAATTACAGATCAATATTCTTGATGAATATAGGAGTTAATATATAAAGAAATATTTGAAATCATGAATCTGAGAAGAGGTTAATATATATAGAACTCATACAACTCAAGATCCAAAAAACAATCCAAATAAAAAAAGGCAGAGAAACTAAAGTGATATTTTCCCAGAGAAGACATACAGATGACCAACAGATACATGAAAAGGCATTCAACATCACTAATCATTAGGGAAATGCAAATCAAAACCACAAAAAGCTATCACTTCACACTTGGTAGAATGGCTATTATAAAAAAGCTAAGAGATAACAAGTGCTGTGAGGATATGGAGAAAAAGGAACCCTTGTACACTGTTGGTAGGAATGTAAATTGGTGCAGCCACTATGGAAAACACTATGGAGGTTCATCAAAACATTAAAAATAGAACTACCATATAACCCAGCAATTCTACTTCTGGGTATATAGTTGAAGGAAATAAAATCACTATCCTGAAGAGATATAGGCACCCCCACGTTCATTACAGCTTTTTTTACAATAGCCAAAACACAGAAACAATCTAAGTGTCTATCAGTGAATGGATTAATGGATAAAAAAAATGTTATATATAAATATATATAGTGACTGAATGATATATATATTGGAATATTATTCAGTCACAAAAAAGAAGAAAAACCTGCCATTTGTAACAACATGAATGAATACTGAAGGCATTATGCTAAGTGAAATATGTCAGATATGAAAGAAATACAATATGATCTCATGTGTGGAATCTCAAAAATAAAATATAAAATAATAAAATTAAAATAAAATAAAATTTAATCTAAAAAATAAAATAGTAACTTACCCCTGCTAAAGATGATCTCTCTCTCTCTACCTCATCTCATACTTACATATGTCACCTGATTGTAAAGTGATTCAAGGTAAAAATATCAATTTAGGGTAGATAATATCAATTTAGGGTAAAAAATATTAAAACAAAAGATCAGCCTGCAAAAAGCTATGAAATAAATATATTTATAGTACTGAAAGAGATAAAGAAGGATTAAAAACTCTACCAAGAGAGTTCACTTTGCTTAAAAAAGACATATTTATAAAAGGGACCAAATGTAACTTACAGAAATTTAAAAAAAATTATCTTTGTAAATGAAACTCTGTGGATTGATTAAATAGCAGATTTGTCATATCTGAAGTGAAAATTAGTGAGGTTAAGGAGTATGAAATTCAGAAAGAATGCAAAACAGAAAGACAACAATTTAGGAAATAGGAAAGCATTGTCAAAATGATATAAAATATTCATCCAAAAGGAATTCCAAAAAGAACAAATACAGAGAATGGAAGAATGGTAAGATTGATTCCATTAATATCCCTAATTCTTTGCCACTCCATCAGATTCTTTACATATGATTTTGCTGTTCCTCCCCTAAAGAGGTTGAAAATATCTTCCTACCTTTCAATTCTGAGGTAAGCCATATGGTTTGATTTAGGCAGTGGGTGGTTAGCAGATATGACACGAGCAAAGACTTGAAAAGTGCTTACACTCTCTGCTTATCTCCTGAGTTCTGTGAATGCCAAGAGAACATGCACAACCGCATACTGGAAGATGAAAGATATGACACAGAGCCAAGTTACCATTCGTCCCAACTGAAATCATCCTAGATCAGGAGGCAGCATGCTGATCCCCAGACATGTGAGTAAACCTAGCCAAGATAAACAAGATACCTAGATAAGCCACAGCTGATCACAAAAGCATGAGTAGCCTGACCAAGTCAATCAAACTCAACCCAGATTAGATAAATCTCATAGCCCATCATTTAAATAAATGTTTATTGCTGAATTCCACACAAGTTTTGTCGATGTTTGTTATGCAACATTATTGTGACAACAGAGAGTGATTGTAAGAAGATAACCAATATTAAAAAGAATGGTGAGAATTGTCTGGAATTGATGAAAATGCAGCTCGTGAAAAAAAAATGTGACATCTTGGTGAATTTGGAACTGAATAGTTTAGTGGTCTGGATTACAGGAAGGATGCCCAAAAAATATCTCAGGAAGTGTGAACAAATTTTTAAAAACAATTAATATGACTTCACTATAAATATATTAACATAAGCCATGCAGTTCTTTGAGGTAGGAGAATAATACCATAAAATCAAATTGTCCCAGGTCTTATATGCCAAATGATTGACAGGCACCATCATCTCTACCTTTTAACCCAGTACTACTTTCCTAGGGCTACTGTAACAAAGTATCATAAACAATGGCTTCATACAACAGCAATTTATTGTCTCACAAATCTGGAGATTAGAAGTCTGAAATCAAGCTATAGGCAAGTCCATGCTCCCTCTGCAGTCTGTATAGGAGAATGAATCTTCCCTTCCTTGACTCTTGCAAGTCCTGGTGACTTCCCAGCAATTCTTGGCATTCCTTGGCTTGAAGCTGCCGCACTTCAAAATCTACTTCTGTTATCACATGGGTGTTTTCGTCTTGTGACTTTTCTTTAAAGGACACCATATTGGATAAGGGCCCACCCTAAACAAATGTGACTTCATTTTGACTAGACTACATTTGAAAAGACCCTATTTTCAAATAAATTTACATTCACAAGTATTGGGGCTTAGGACTTCAACATATCTTTTTGGGTGATACAATTCAACCCATAACAAACTTTATTTCTAAAGCTCTAAAGCATCCATGTTTCTTATGTTGCATGTGTATTCTAATGTGCTCAAAGATCATGTTAATATTCTAAGTGTCAATTACATGTACTTGAGGCTAGTATATGCACATTATTAATTAGTACATTCTGGTTCTAAATTAAAATGAATGTACTGTTATTCCTGAATATTAATCAACAAATATGAAATCATATTCTTCTGACTAAATTAGCTACAAATATTCAAAATACCTGAGATGTAGTATTTTTCAGATTATGACTGAATTCTTGGGATAAGGTTTGAATAGAGGTAGACTATAATGCTTTGTATTATTAGAGTATGAAAGATTATAATATTCTTTAAGGTGCTTTTCAAAAGAAGAAGTTTTTTAACTAAAAATCAACTTTTATTTTTATATTCTAACCAATTTGTGTGCATAATAATCAGGATTATTATGCATAAATTTTAATAAAATGTCTAGTAGAATTCCTGGCATGTGGTCAGCCCACAACATATGTTAAATATTGCCTTTTCTGTTCTTGTAGTTAAAAATTTTTTAATCTTTTTTGTTGTTGTTATAGAGATGGAGTTTTAAATTGAATTCTAGTGGAAATGAGTCATTCCTCTTTAGTCTTGATCTCTCATGTAAACTTTTACAGCTATTTATATTCAAAATACATGGTGTTTTAAGTGTTCTCTTTTCTTTGGGAAAATAAATATATAGGAAGCTCAGAGTTCATATTCTCACTCATGACCAGACATTTGTAGTTAATTGGAAATAAAACTGTTAAAAATTTTGAAACAGAAATCCACACAAAAATGCAATAACTTCAATGTTCCTACACTGTACATTGTATAAGATAGATGAATGCCAATAGACATTCATTTGACAGGCACCAACATCAACTATTTTAAAGATACTTCCTAAAATCATCCATGATGCTAAAGCTCCTTTACAATGTGACATTATTAAAATATAGAGTTTAGAAAAATAAGCCTAAGCATTTCTTCAAAGCCAATTTCCATGAGACAGCTATTCCAGAAACACATTATGTAATATCACCAAGAGCTCTGTTCTTGGCGGGGGGCGGGGGCGGGGGGGAGCGGCGAAATGCAGATGAACAAATACAAACAGATTTGAAAAGACTGGCAGATCTTGCTGCCACTCAGAGATTTTGCTAGCCAGACATTTAATTGAATAAAGAATTGTATTGGTAAACAATATGTTAAAGATTAATACCATGGGGATCTAGAGAACATTGTCATTTCTTTAAAAGTAGCAGATGACTGTCAATAGTCTTTAAATGAATGACAAGGAATTAGTAGAATTTTAAATGAGCTGATCTCTATGTACCATATGATCAGATTATTCGTTAAAGTATTACAGCTTTCCAACTAGGAAACAATAAAAATGAACGATGAACTTAATGCTGCATGGATCAAGCCAGGCCAAAGAATGCTTATTGCTAATAATTTCCTGGAGCACCAAAGAGTATTGCTGAATTTGCCACTTTTGAAAGCTACTCAGCTCTTGTTTTTGAGCAGCACTGGTTTCCTATTAGAGGCATCAGATAAGAGCTTACATTATGCTGAATGGTTTTGTGGCTGCCTGTTTTCCAAAATTCTATGTAGTTCTCATTCACCTGAATCTTTATTCATGGATTTATTGAGAGGACAGAATAGCTTTAAGAATGCCAAAAAGGAGGAAGATATCAATCTACAAAATAGACATGTTCCCAGGCTGGGTTGCATGATATATTTTAATGTGGTTTATCTAATGTTTAGTACCCAGTCTTTTAATCAATGAATATCTATTGAATGCTTATGATGAGTCAGTTCATTATGCTAGGTGCTGCCGATAAAACATTGAGTAAAAACCAGACACAGTCCCTACCTTTAGTGAACTTAAAGTCAGGTGGTGACATCATCAAATAATCTCAGAAAATGTAAAGCCGCAACTCTGAGCAATGCTAAGAAAGAGAGATACATGGAGCTGAGAGCATGTTTAATAATAGGAGCTAGATTTATCAGAGAAGACAAGGAAAGCTTCCCTGAGGAATTGATGATTACACAGACATATAAAGGATTTTAACCAGGAAACTAAGGAAGGAAGAGCTCCTAGGCAGATAGAATAGTTTATAAAAGGTCAGGAGAAATCAGGTGTGAAGAAGGAACTGACATCAGGAAGCCCTACCTTCCTGGGGAAGTCTTGGACGTACGTCAAACACATGGCAATTAGTCAGCAAATAATAATAAAAGAAGCTCAGTACAAAGAACTAAGAGATTCTATTTCATAGATGACTCACAGTTATGGCCAAGGTCTCTGTGCAAAAACTAGAGGCATTCTATACTGTCTCACAGAAAGGATACAAAAAAGAATTAATGTTGCTTAGGGATTGAGAAATATTGAAAAATAAGTAAATAAAAACACAGGTTTTTAAAACAAAAAATTTTAAGTTATAAAAAAGATCTAAACAAATGAATACCAATGATGTTCTAGTTGTGGAAATTCATTATGATCTTCACAAATGTGGTAAATTCTCCCACCATTGAGATACAGTCAAAACAGTGGCACAGGAATAAACCACTGGGTGAGTGACGTTGGATAAATCTATGCAACATAATAGGAAGTTCAGAAATAGATCCAAGTGTTTACAGAATGATCATAAGTGATACAGTCAATATACATGCTCAAAAATTCCAGATATATTAAAGATTAAATTCATATATTCAACTATTCACTCAAGATTTATTGAAGACCTACTGTGGCTTTTCTAGAAAGAAAGAATACAGTGATGAAAAAGACCGACTAGGTCTCTGTCTCATGGAACTCGGATCCAGTGTGGGAGACAATCATTTCAGAAACAAGGAAATATATGATATATGTGGTGGAGGGTTACTGCAATGAAATAACCAGAAGGCTTTCTGAGGAGACACCATTTGAGCCAAGGCCTGAATGAAGTGAATGTGAGAGCCTTGTGAACGACTGCAGAAAACATTTCCAGTGGAAAAGAAAGCAAGTAAAAGGTCTGAGGAGCTGTAAGCCTAGCATGTTCGCAGATCAAAAGATAAAGTGGTGGCTGGAGTGAAGTGGGAGCAAGATCTGGGGAAGAGGTTGAGAGGCAAGCAAGGGCCAGATTATGAGGGACCTCCTAAGCCAAAGCAAGAGTTTGGATTTTATGCGAAATGAAAGGGGAAATCACTGGAAGGTTTTGAACTGTGTTATATATGATCTATTTTTTTATAGAAATAATCTTGGATGTTCTACGGAGGACAGATTTCAGAGATAAGAGTAAAAACGTGGGAGCTCAGCTGGAGGGCTATAGAAGCAAGGTGCTAGCCTAGAAGTCAAGTAAAGAAATTGTTTCAAAAATGACAGAGTAATCAACTCTGTCAAATGCTTCTGGTTATTTATGGAGATAAAAATCTGACTGGAGTAGGTACAAGAAAGCAAATAAATGTAAAATAATTAAACAACATTTTTAGAAGAAATATAAGAAAATATATCCAGATGCTATAATGAAAGATTGAAATGTTTCACAATATGAAAATAAAAAACCAAAAACTTTCAAAAACAAAATACACCACACATAAGCCAAAACAAAAATAGATTGCAAAAATATTCTCAACGTGAATACCTGTAGAGTAAAAAAAAAAAGTGACAACCAATGAGAAAACGCAACCAATAGAAAAAAAGCATAAGTATTATGAATTGGAAATTTATATATGAGGTAAATCAAACATCTATTAAACATATGAGAAAATTCTCAACCTTACTAGTGGTAAAAGAGCAATGAAAATAAAATGGTATGCTTTTGGTAGGAAACTGTTACAATTTTTGAAAAACAATCTGGTATTCTCTAATAAAATTTAAAATATACTTATCCTTTGTCACAGTTATTCCAGATCTAGGAATTTACCCCATAGGGAAAGCACAAATGCGTGCACATGTGCACACACACACATACACACACACACACAAACACCAAGAAAGTTTGCAGTAGCATTATTTTAAACAATCAAATGTGAATATTGATCGAGTGGGAAATAATTGAATAAACTTTAGTTCATATAACCATATAGTATCCTACAAACTTTTTAAAAAATGTGTTAGATCTATAGCAAGTGACTTGGAAAGATTTCACAATGCATTGAGTAGGGAAAGCAAGGTGCAAAGAAATTTGTATATTAAGATTTATATATAACATGTATGAAGTATTGTTACCGAAGTATTAATGATACTGCTTCCTAATGAGATTTCTAGTGATTTTCTCTTTTTTTTATATTTAAGAGGAAAATTAAAACACATTTCAAGTATAATTTGTCACAAAATTTATAAGTGCTAGTAGTATTGGACCTTAATTTCTTTATTATCTAATCATATATTTAGATCAAACAAGCATTGAATGTCAAATAGCTACCCCTTACCATGTAACACTTATATTTAGATTTAACATTCATAACATTAACATTTATATTTAATCCTTATTTACAGAATTCTTCTATACACTATTGAATTCTCAAAATCTCTGACTAGCATCATGTCAGACAGAAGGAAAATTAGACTTGGGTAGGGGAAGGATTGAGTGGTTTGTAGGGTAGGTGGCCCAGATCATTTAATTCCTACATTAATGCTGTCACATTAATTTCACATGTCAAAGTAAAGTTACTAGTATGGATTAGAAAGTAAAGTAAAGGCTTGTCATCTCAAGTCTTACCAAATGCCTTTAGACTTGCACTGAATGGTTGGCAATGATTTTAAACTTCATAGGCAAATGAGTTCTGAATATACTACAGCATGCTAGTGAGACTCTAGATTTAAATTTTAGTGTCGGCCATGAAAGGCCATGCCAGAAAGCCCATGTTGCTGCATCTGTTATTACCACTCTGCCTTTTCATGGGACCAGAGTGCAAGAAATGGGCTGAGCAAGGAGAGAGCAATCATATTGTCATTCTGATTGTTGAGGGCCTCCTCCACAGTACAGGCTTCTGGGCCATCTAAACACATAGAGCAATTCCTTAAGATGCATCTGTATACCTTTTCTTCCAGTGATTTGTCTCCAATCTTGTTTCTCCCAGGCCCTGACCAACAACCAAGCCCTTCACCTCTGCCCCAGACCACACATATCTTTACATCAGACAACTTAATCCTCCATATAAAAGTTGATCAATTGTTCCTTTTGCAGCTCTTCCCCACTGGGAAGCTTTCCCTTTACTTCTGTTCTTTAGGACTATAAAGGAGGCTTTATTGTGACAGTAGTCTGCTTTTCTCAGCCCATGACAGAATATTGAGCAGATCCATGGAAGGGCTACACCTGAGTTTCTTCCTACTGTTAGCTGGTCATAGGGAATGCTCATAAATAGTTGTTGGCTGAAAGAGAGGCATGACAGTTAAGTAACATGAAGGACAAAGCCACTTGTTCATGCATCTGGCACTGGTTCATGTATATGAATCATGTGCTCTGGATTGAGTGAGACCCAATTCCAAATGATAAAACATGATGGATTGCTGTTGTGCCTACCTGACCTATGACCATAGTGGATCTGTCAGATCCCAGATCATAATAGGCAACGCATTTTCACAGTAACTTAATGCCCAGTGATCTAGTTCTCCATTGCTACTGGCTCCCAACAGCATGGCAGAGGCTGCTTTTCCAAGTAGCTAGCTATTTTATGCGTAAGACATGACCTTGCTTCGTAACTGACTGCAGGACCCTCTCAACCTCTGGGCTCCTCTCAAAACAGGCAGCATTCAAAGTCACTTGATAAATGGGTCAAAGAAGTATTCCTCAAAAATACACAGAACCGAAGATACAAGTTTACCTAATTTTTTCAGTGGTAAGAAGTGCATGTGAAATAACTTGTCATTTTCTGTAGAGAACTGTTTTAGTATGCTCCAGATCATTGGACCCCTAAAATCTCCACTAATATGACCCATCTCTGAATCATTGTAGGGGATGTTCCCTATGCCCGGGCACCCATGCATTTTACCAAGGCATCAAGGAGAGAAAAATTAGGGGAGAAATTGGAATTTTTTTCAATATAGTAGCTAATTTCAGCTTTTAAATAATTTTTTATAGGCTACCATGTGGAGCTTCTGGATAGAGATCTTCTGGATATCACAGACTACACTAAGTTAATAGTTGGGTAGCCCTTTGAGCATGCCATTTTTTCCCTCACATTATCTAGAATATTTAATAAAAGCTATCCAATTCCATAATCTATAAAATGACCGTTGTCTCCACATTTTCCCATATGCTCTATATTGCTTCCACTCCCACTTGTACATTATCCCAATCCACCAAGAAGTGAGACTTTATTTATTTATTTTTTTAAAGATTTTATTTATTTATTTGACAGAGTGAGAGACAGCGAGAGAGGGAACACAAGCAGTGGGGGAGTGGGAGAGGGAGAAGCAGGCTTCCTGCCGAGGAGGGAGCCCGATGCGGGGCTCGATCCCAGGACCTTGGGATCATGACCTGAGCTGAAGGCAGACGCTTAACGACTGAGCCACCCAGGCACCCCAAGAAGTGAGACTTTAAATAATTGTTTTACTGCAAGCCACCTCACTCACCGGCAAAGGGTTTCTTGTTACCATCTGATGGATAAGTGTTGCATTTCCAGGTGGAAACTGGCAACTCCTAATACAAACTATCTTAATTTGTGTTATCTCCCCAAAAAAGTACTGAGACAAAGGGCTTGGTTGCAGATAGTTTATGTAAAAATGGTCTCAGGAAGCACAAGTGAAGGAGTGTGGAAATGAAACAGAGAAGGGAGAAAAAAACAGTAAATTGTACATTAATGAGTGGAACCACAATATTCAACTGGACTTCAATTTCACTAAGGACTATCTGACAAATCATTTAGAATTTTCTCTCAATAGTTGGAGAAGCTGGAGTATTTATCCACCCAGTCTTGTCTCTTACTTACTGAAGTTTGCTCCTAAGGACATTAAATTCCTCACTTGCACACTGCCCTGTGTGTGGATTGCATACTTTTTTTTTAATATTTTATTTATTTATTTGCTAGAGAGAGAGAGAGCACAAGCAGGGGGAGCGGCGGGCAGAGGGAGAAGCAGGCTCCCCGCTGAGCAAGGAGCCCAATGTGGGACTCAATCCCAGGACCCTGGGATCATAACCCGAGCCGAAGGCAGCTGTTTAACCGACTGAGCCACCCAGACGTCCCATGATTGCATACATTTTTATAGCACTACAGAAAGCTCTTAGGCCGAGAGGAACAGAGACTTGGGTTGTTAAAGTCAGCATATGTGTAATATGGGATGGACATCAATAGTGTCTACTTACCTTATAACTTCCACATTCTGCTTTTCTTCCAATTTAAAAAAAAAAAAGAAAATTCTGTTCATACATAATTTGCCCAGTTATACACATAATTGCACTAGGCTCAGTAGGCATCTGTTTGGAACTCTGATGTCCATGTCTTTTCCTCAGGATCAACATGTCCCTTTTGGTACCAAATTTCTTCACATAGCTCTAAAGGCACTTCATCATCTGGCTGTAAACTACTTTTTAGCATTCCTATCAACTATAGCCTTCCACCCACTGGGACATCATGCCCAACTATTTATAATTTTACTGATATGCTCGGAACCATGTGTTCTCATGGTTCCACATATCTGCAGAATAAATCTCCCACCTGTTTGATTAAGAAGTAAGTGTGCGGAAAATAATTTGCCCAAGGGTCCTTCAGAGAAGGACCAATGATTAGAAACCAGTTCTCAGTGTCACCAACCAAACCCTCATCACCAACTAGTTCCATTCATCAAGATGATTTCTGAGAAGGAAAAAAAAGAAAAGAAAACAACAACAAAAAAACACTCCCACATTTCTAACCAATCTCTTCAATGAATTTTGAGGCATTGATTTCAAATTAAATAATTATTTATTCTAATTAACTATGCAAATAGTAAATTACAATAACAAGACTGAAGTGGTAATATTTTTTCTTTGTTAACTTCCTACCTCCACTATCAGTCCTCCCCATACCCCACATTTCTATCCTCACGACCACCAGCAGCATCTTTTCATAACCTGGCTCTTACCTTCTTCTAGACATTACCTGTCCATAACTGCCCATGGATATTAGCAAATAATGCTTCCTATTTAAATTTCATACAAAAGTCTAAAACAAACAAAAGCCATTAAGATCCAAAGAAGTCAACCTGAAATGGTGCCATTTTAACACAGTGAAAGTCTATGAGCATATTTTGGATGTAGGGTCCTAACTAATATTTCTTACTCAGAAGAATGATAAGGCTACACTTGGTATTAAAATTTGGCATAATAGTCATTCTCACAGTTTGTGATTTACCATATAAAAACTGGTAATGTCTTGCATTAAATAAATTCATCCATTTAAGACACTTAGAACAGGATTTGGAAATGGTAAACACTTCACAAGTGTTAGATATTAGCAATGACATTTGTTCACATCTAAAAAGTTCTTCAAGATTCCATTGGTTTGTTTTACTTTTATTCTTTATTTGGAATTACAGTAGTAATTCCTTCGTTCTGTAAATATTCAAGGCAAAATAGAAACATCTAAAGTAAAATGTGAGATTCTCTCTTCACTCCTTTTATCATGTAGGATAATATCAAATCCATAAATTAGTTTTAAAAAAAAGAATTGAAATTGACATCTGTTACAGTGTGAAATCTTCTTATCCAAAAACAAGAAGTGTTTTTCCATACATTCCAAACCTCAATGCAGTAGAATTATAAATATTTTTATAGAGGTCTATACATTCCTTTTTAAACATTTTCTTGCTCATTTTATGGCTTTTAGCACTATTTAAGCAGTACATTTTCTTCCATTATATTTCCTAACAGGTTTTTGTTTACAAATAGGAAAACTGTTCTTAATTTATGTGTATATTTTTGTAACTGACCTTGTTTCTTAATTTTCTTATGGTGTGTAAAATGAATTTTAGTCAACTCTCTTGTATGATTGCATATGATCATATTATCTTTTAGTAATATGCATGCTAAAGGCTTTGTATTTTTCTCTGAGCACAGATTTATTCAGTGTTTTCATTATCCTTATTTTCTAGATGTTTCTAAATTTCTATTTTGACTCTCTGCTCAGACAGAAGTTGTTTGAGAGGTTTGTCATTTGTTTATTTCTTTTTCTTTTTAACTTTTAGGTAACTGAGGTTTTAGGTTCCTATTTATTTTAATTTATTTAATGTTTAATTTATTGCTACTTCTATTCAATCATGGTCTATACCATTTTTACTATTAGAATTTACTGACATTATTTTGAGGCTTAATATTCAGTCAAATTTTGCAAATGTGGCTTCCAAGAAGCTTAGCTCTCTGAATTTAGGGTATAAATTATAGTATGTTTACTATAGCTGCTTTGTTTACTGTATTTATATTCTACATTCATAAGTATTTTTGACTACTTCATTTGTCATATTGTTGTATTTATTTCAAATTTCCTGAAGCTTTTGCTTTATGAATGTTATGCTATGCTCTGGGACATTAAGATTCATGGCAGAGCTCTCTTTTGAGCCCTCTTTGCCTTGTTGAATATATTTTGTCTTGAAGTCAACCTTGTCTAATGTTTGTCTTTGTGTTTGTCTGGTGTATTTTTGATTTCCTTTTCATTCATGACCTTTACCTTGCCTGACTTTTTTCACTTTACCATGCTCTATCTTGTTTTACTCTGTTGAGCTCTAATTTCAATTAAACTACAGATCCTTGGTACAATATCATTTTATCACCATTGTATTACCTCAAAATTAACATAGAATCTGGTGCTCAATAATCACTGTTAAAGATTTTGGAGGCACTTTGTTTAGATGCAGCTCTGAATAAGCATACAGTTGGATTCCTTTTAATCCAATCTTAGAATCTTCTTGACAATTAATGAGCATTCCATTTTTTATTGATTCATATAATAGATATGTTTGATCAGTATTTTCCCACCTAATTTTATGTTATTTTTCCTGTCTTTAGTGGTTCTTCATTTTCTGGGTTTTACTCACTGGTCTATTTTCTTAGAAAGTGTGGAGGAGAATTTTCCTTCTATTAGTTAATTTACAGCCTATATTAAATATTTTAATGGCAATTTCTGTAACTTTTAATAATATTTTAGCATCTATTTGTTGATTTATTAGTATTTGAAAGTAAAGACCATGAAAGATAATGGAATTCACATGTTTGTATTTCTGTTCACCTTTCATTTTTCTCCTGATTTTTTGGAACTCACATAAATATTTTACATTTTCAGAGTATATTAATTTTTATAGCATATTCTAAACATGTTACATCTACAGTTGCTTACTTCTGTATTTAAATTGATTCAGTATCTTTTACTGATCCTTATACATTATTACATCTGCTTTCTTGAACTCTTTATGTTTTCCCCAAAATTTTTATTTGGAAAATTTTAAAACCTTTGGACAAACAAAATAGTGTACCAATAAATAGCCTATATTCCTTACTTAGATTCACAAATATTACATTGCCACAGAGCTTTTAACTTATATTTACTTCTTTTGCTAGTTGTTTATTTATTTTAGACACAGTGATACTTGATCCTCAATAGTGTTATCTCCTAAGAATAAAGAATGCCCAACATAGCTACAATGCTATTATTCATAATATTAATATGCAGTCCATGTTCAAATTTCTTTAATTGCTCCAAAATACATTTGATAGTTTTGTTGTCATTGTTGTTCTAGGATACAGTCCAGGTTCATATTTTGGTTACTGATTTACTGTGTCTCTTAGGTCTCTTTTATTCTAAAGCAGAACCACAACTTGTATTAGTTACCTTTTTAGATTCAGGCCTTTTAAAGATTCAGGACAGTTCTAGGTAGAATATTCTAGAGTCTGGACTTATCCAATTATTTTTTCTGGATGTCATTTAAATTATTCTCCTATCATCTATATTCCAATAATTTGTTTCTACAGAGTTGATTTGATTCAGATTAAACATTTTTGATAAGAATATTTTATGTGATGTTTTATTTTATATTACATCACATTAAGAAACACATGATGTTACACTGCCCTATTCTCTATTTTGAAGACTTGATGAGATGAATTTAATTAACCAATAACTAAATTTTTTTTTCTTTTTCTAATAACTTGTAGGATCTTATACATGAAAATACATGTCTGTTGCCATTTTATATGTATATATTTTAATTATAGGATATAAACGCTTAGGTCACATCTTTTTTTATTCAGATTTTTGTGGACATCGCCCTACTAGTTTCTGGCTGTGTGGTGTTTCTGTGATGTACATGGATGCTGGTCTGATTTTTCTCCCTGAAGGCAACCTGCTTTTACTACTTAGAGAAAATAATAATAAATAATAAATAATCAGAATTTAACTTGGTGGTTAGCAATTATTATCAATTTTTTCTGTGATTGCTGTAATATTGGGTCTCCCTTTGAAGGTGCAATTTTTTTAAAAGATTTTGTTTATTTATTTTTTAAAGATTAGAGAGAGAGAATGAGCAGGGGAAGGGCAGAGGGAGAGGGAGAAGCTGACTCCCTGGCTGAGCAGGGAGCCCAATGTGGGGTTCAATCCCAGGACTCTGAGATCATGACCTGAGCCGAAGGCAGATGTTTAACTGACTGAGCCATCCAGGCACCCCATGAGTGTGCACTTTTTAAGGAAGCTTTTCTTCTTTCACATCTTTTAATATTATGTATCTGTTTCATCTGTAATTTCTCTTCTTATGGAATACTATTTTTTTATTTGAGTAGAATTGACCTACAATGCTATATTAGTTTTGGGTGTGTGATTCAACTTCTTTATACATTATGCTATGCTCATCACAGGTGTATTTACACTGTGTCACCATACAACCCTATTACAATATAATTAACTGTATTTTCTATGCTGTGTTTTTTATTCCAGTGACTTCGTTCCATAACAAAGCCTGTATCTCCCACTCTCCTTCTGGAATACGACTGAGTATACTATATAGTCTTCATTGTTCCTAGTAATCATTTTCTTACTGCTAGGAGGCAATTCTCCATGGATCTCTTATATTTCTTTATGTATTGTAAGCAGAGCTATTAATTTTCTTTTTGTTCAGATGATTTTCAAGGATATTTATGTAGCAAAGAACTTGAGAGATAAAGATAGTCTCTCTGCGGAGGAGAAGGCAGATTTCCTTGCTATCTAGTCCAATAAGGGTATGTTTCCTTCTGGAGCAAAGGTCAGGCAGATTTGGTTACTTCCTATCTTAAAAGATTAGGATTACTTAAATACAACATTCCTCAAATGTGATGCAACCCAAAGCATCTCCAACATCCGGCTGAGCTACTCTAGGGACTTGTCAGTTAAGGTAACACAAATACAAAGTTTGTACTACTTACTAGGCTGTTAAGTATTAAGTCCTTTGTCTCTGGACCAGGAATCTTGTACTTTTTGCCAGTATCCACAAAAATATTAACTTGTAAGAAAAGTGTTATCTTAGACTTTTCATAGCTTAGTTTTTGACCCACCCATCACTTTTATCTTTCTGTTCTCGTCCCTGTATTTTTTTTAATGAATATTTATTTATTTGAGAGAGAAAGAGAGAGCAAGAGTGGGGGCAGAAGGAGAGAGAGTCCCAAGCAGACTCTGCACTGAGTGCAGAGCCCAACATGGGCTCAATCCCATGACCCTGAGATCATAACCTGAGCCAAAACCGAGAGTCAGATGCTCAACTGACTGTCCCACACAGGTGCCCCTCTCCCATGTATTTTAAAATAATTTTTATAACAGTTTTCTATGACCCATAGTTTGGTTTTCTACCAGGTTACTTAATCTCTGAGTTTTATTTTTCTTATCTGTAAGATGACCATAATAATAATTTTACCTCATGGGGCATCTGGATGACTCAGTTGGTTCAGTGTCCAACTCTTGATTTCCATTCAGGTCATGATCACAGGTCCTGGGATCAAGCCCCTTGTTGGCCTCCATGCTCAGAGGGGATCTTAAGGATTCTCTCCATCCCTCTCCTTCTGCCCCTCCCCCTCTCATGTTTTCTCTCTCTCTCTCTCTCTCTCTCAAATAAATAAATCTTTAAAATAGTAATACTAATTTTGAAGCAGGAGAGCTAGGTTCTTGTCTCAGGGAGTCAAAGAATGAATCTCGCGGACAAAGGACAGTGAGTAAAGCAATAGAGTTTATTAAGCGAAGATACAGAAAAAGCTCTCAAGAGTGAGAGGGGTCCTGACAGGGTTGCCAATGAGGGCCTTAAGGGTTGGTCTTTTATAGAAAGCTAAACAGGGAACTTAAATTATTTTAACATTTCTATTGATATCACCATTGAGCAAGGACTATTGATAACACCTTCAATGGCTTACTTCCTTTTTAAGGTCTGGTTGTTCTTTGTTGGTCTCAGGTGATTATCATAAAAAAAAGACACCCACCCCACACACCTAGGGCAGGGTGGTCCAGTTTGTTCCCTATCTCTGGTTTCCTTATACTTCAGCATTTTTGGGATTTCTATGAGCCTGATCATGTCACACACTATGTATCTCTCCCTACCTAGCACCTCACAAAATCATAACAAAGATTAACTTAGATATGTGTCACTAAAAACAGTCACTGTTGCATTGTAAGTTTTCAAGAAATAATTGATTATGTTTATAAGATTTTCATTTGGATTTTCTGCTTAATTTTCATATTTCTAATAATTTTATTTTTCTCTTCCATTTTTTTCTATTCTCAACCAGTTTACTTTTCTTATCTGAATATGTCTTATTTGACAGTCTTGTATCTGGTTTTGGAGTTACACACTTTTCCAATGTTATATTATGGAGATGTTGTTGACTAAAATCTTTTTCTGATGCTCAGGACTAGATATTCTGACAGAAGTAGAGAGAGCATTCAAAGCAAAGAAATGCTGAAGGGGGAAAAAAGAACACATCAAGATTACATATAAAGCATTCTTGTAGAAGAGAAATGGAAAATAATGCTGAAAAGTATTATATTGGAGTTGGTTGTGAGATGCCTTGAATCTAAAATGACAACTTTAAAATTTGTCTTGTTAGCAATGGAGATTCAATGTAGGATTTTTAAATGTTTATAGCAGAAACAATTAACTTATTAACACGGTATTAGTTTATAGTAGGGCTTCCTAATCAGTATGCAGCAGCACACTGTTTTGCCTTCAAGGCTTGTAAGTGTTTTGAAATATGTATTCCAATCACCCTTCAGAATGGATGGAACTTTCGGGGCCAGTCTCTGTCAAATGAACAGCTTCTTCTGTTTATCCCAGCATGCTTTACAAATTTATTATTTTCTATATGAGCCAGGAAATAAAAATAATTCAGAAGCATAGGTTTGAAGGATGGTTGGGGAAGGGATAGATTAAAGATAGGGGAAAGAGTTAATCAATTAATATTTACGTGAATGATGATAAAGGGATAAACTGGTAACAGGCCTTCAGATTGAAGAGAAAAAGACTAACTCAGGAGATGGATCAAAGTTGAAATCAACTGAATCTGGTGATGGACTGAGTAAAAGAAAGTTGGAAAGCAGATATAGAAAACAATACCTTGGATTTCCTGTTTGGGTAATGGGTTGGATGATAATACCTACCAGCATGTCAGATAGATTCAAGAATCGAGGGCACCTGGTGGCTCAGTAGGTTATTTCAGCTCAGGTCATGATCTCAGGGTTGGGAGATCAAGCCCCACATGGGGCTTGCCCTGGGCGTGGAACCTGTTTAAGATTCTCTCTCTCTCCCTCTGTCCCACCCCCACTTCTTCACACTCTCTCTCTCTCTCTCTGAAAAAGAAAAAAAAAGTTAGAATCAAGAATCCAAGCAGAATGATTAATCCAACTAAGAAATGCAAATAAGATAAAAGACCTGGTACTGAAAGGACTTGGAATGAAGAAAATCAAATAGATGGATTCAAAGATCTGATATGTATATATCCCTTATGTGAAAATGTGACTCTCTAAAGATATGTAAACCTAATGGCAGTGACCAGATGGCCCTGTTCAAATGCAAGTTACCCATCTAAACCAAGTGAAGTACCAATGCAGTTTGAAAGTGATTTATTAGCAATGCAAATGTCAAGCTAACTCTGATTTTCCCAAAAGCAGGATAAGCAAAATAAATGAGCCATTAGGTGGCACAGGTGCGACACTCAGGCTTCAAGAACTCTGCTTTGATTGCTTTGAAAGGCAGAGAAAGGCAGCATAACAAGTTTCCACTTGAACAGAGTGTGTTTATTCAGCCTGATGCAAGTCAGAGGAAATAGCCCTAATAGTTTTGAATTGCTGTAAAAGGTTGCATCCACTTGTCAAATTTTATGCGTTTAGGCCATAAAAGCAAAAGAGTCTTACAGAGGCATTTTCTTAATTAAGCAATTTAGGTATAAATTCAGGAATAGAGAAGAAATGCAAGGTTCACATACATCACAGCATGTGCCCAAAGTGACCTCTCTCCCATTTTTCAAGCCTAAGATTTCCTTTTCAATTTTCAGCACTAGCTCAAAGATTTTTGCCTGAAGAGAAGCATCTCCTGAACACCTCTGCCCATCACTTCTGCTAACCAATGACTTCTGGCAACTTGTACGTACTTCTGTTGGAACACTATTTTCTTTCATAATTATTTATTTACTTCTCTCTCCCCCTGTTCTGAGAGTCCGTGTTCTTGTTTTCAAAAGCAAACATTAGTACACTATTTGTGTCACCAAACCTTCCACAGAGAGATTCCGTCTACTCACAACCAAAATCCAGATAGAAAAAGATGATCCTCAATTCTTTAAAGTTCACTGAATTTTTATTGAGTTCATAGTGGCTCTTATAAATTTGATAATATAGTGCCAGATAAGTATATTAAAGGATAATTTTTCATAATGGGTAAAATCATGACTCTCATAAAGATATATAATGAATACATATCATTTTATTTAACTAATTATTAATGACAGAATTAGATAGCTATTACAACTGATTCAAAGGAAAAGTCAAACAAGTACAAATTTATATGGAGTAAAAATTCCCCAGTAAAGAAATGTTGAAATGAATTTACAAATGGATGCAAAACTACCTTTTTCCCGTGGGGAAGAGAGGAAGAAAGTCAATTGAACCTCCACCAGACAGAAGTTATTTGCATGTCTAAGAACAAGAATTATTTTGCATTGCTATCAGTTATCTACTATTTGCAGTGTTGTAAAATAACTCAAAGGCAATGAAAAGCTAGACTCAGATAACTTGGAAAGTGTGCTCTAATCTAAACAATGCACAGTTTTCCAAGGGAGACATTAGTGATCTTTTTTGCTTATTCCAAATTTCCTTACAATTAGAAGTATCATCTTAAAGATGGAGTGGGAAATCATACATTCTTTGACTAGAGGATCGAGCTGTGATCAAAAATTGGTTTCCTCAGTTTGTAAGAATATATGTCTAACCCCCTCATAACACATTGACTTACATAATTAGCCTTTCCTTAATACAAGAACAACAACAAACTAGCATTAATTGAGAGCATGCTATTTGCCAGGGAGTATGATAAATACTTTACCTACAGAATTTCTTTAATTCTCAAGTCAACCTGATGAAGTAAGAGTTTTATTATTCTCATTTTATAGAAGAGGAAAGCTAACATTACCAAAGGCTCTACATTGCATGACTAGCATGTGCCAGCATGGAATTCTAAGCAAAAAGCTCTACGTCTCTGCTGTACATTGTAGCAGCCCATAGCCATACTGGACTATCGAGATTTGAAATGTGGCTGGTCCAAACGGAAATGTGCTATAGATGTAAAATACACACTGGAATTCTAAGACTTAGTATCAAAAAAAAAGTTTTGAAAGATAATAGTTTGGATCCGTAGGAGAAGAAATACTTCCCTCTACTTCCCTACCTTTGGTGGCTGGTTCTCTGAAATAAACTGGCAACAGGCAGATTAATAGGAGAAAAGGTATACAAATTTATTAATTTTTAATATTACATGCAAAGGGGCAACAGGAAAAAGTGAATACCCCAAAATGTGATGAGATTTGAGAGCTTCCATACCCTCTTAACAGGAAAAAAGGGAGAGGACGCAGGCAACTTAGGAGAGAGAAAATGATTTTTAGGAAAGGTAAATGAGCCCTAAAAGGAATAAATGGGAAATATGATAGTTGTGAAGTTTGTTTGGGTGTGGTATCAAAATCTAGTTTCCTCTCCTATGATAAGACTCAGTCTTCCCAAATTGAGGAGACTTAGGCCAATTAAAGGCCTTTTGGAGGATCTGTCTTTAGGCAGATGAGAGAAGTTCAGAACAAACTTTGACCTGAATTTGCTCTTTTCCAAGTGCCTTTAGCTCAGAATAACCAATATACCAAAGCAGCATAGTTTGGTGTGCCATGTCCTAAGCTCTTTCAGGTAGATTGGGTTAAATAAAATATATTATTAACTTTATCACCTGTTTCTTTTCTTCTTTTTAAACATGACTACTAGAAATTTTAAAATCACCTAATTGGCTCACATTATATTTTTATTGGATACCACCACTCTGAAGCCTGCATTCTTGAATAGCAGACTTGAATGACAGAAAGTTTTGTCAGCTTTAAATATAAAATAGCCAGTTAGTTTACTAGCAAAGTGAATTTATTCGGGAATAGTAGAGGAACTGCAATTCAGGACATGCAAACTATCATGAACCGCAGGCAAGTCAGAAGAGAAAAAGGGAAATTCAGTTTTGGTTAGATTTTAGAAAGAAATTGGATGGGTGGTTTTGAACAGAGGTTCATTAGAGAAAACAAGAGTTTGAGCTTGTGGCAGTTTCTCATTGGCTGCAAGTGGTGGTTAGTGCATTGTTGCTGGGACAAGAGGGATCTTCTTTCTTTTTCTTAAAAGTGGGAGATAAAATTTCTAAGTGAAAAATGTCCTCTCATATCAAAATAATTCTTATCTTCCTTCTTCCTGCTGGTTAGTCAGGCTGCAGGTAGTACAGTGGTATGTGCATGAAAGCTCCCCCTTTAGGGTTTTCCAACTCCATTTTAAATGAGGTTTACTTTATTTATTTTCACAGTTGCCAACAAAAATCATATGAGTTCTTTTTTTTTTTTCTTTTTTGAAGCAATTGGATGTGTTCTAGTTTAAGATTGCATTGTAGGAAGATCATGAACTTACCTCCTCGCATGGACATAATAAATCTGCAGCTACATATGGGACAAATTCTTCTGAAAAAAAAAAAAAAACCTGAACTCAATCACAGCAGGAAAAAAGAAAATGAAGCTAGCTTAAGGGACTTATAGTATAACATCAAGCAGACCAATATTTATATTATAGATGTGTCAGAAGGAAAAGAGAAAGAGACAGAAAAATTATTTGAAGCGATGAAAAATAGAAACTTCTCTAGCCTGGGGAATAAAAGAGGCATCCAGATCCAGGAAGTCCAGAGTTCCAAACAAGATAAACTAAAAGGACCCACACCAAGACACAATGTCAAAATTTAAAGACAAAGAGAAATGCTTAAAAGCAGCACGAGTAAAGACAACTTGTAACATAAAAGAGAACCCCCATAGGATTATCAGCAGATTTCTCAGCAGAAACTTCGCAGGCCAGAAAAGAGTAGCATAATATATTCAAAGTCCTGAAATAAACAACCTTCCAACCAAGAATATTCTATCTGGCAAAGTTACCGCTCAGAACAGAGGAGAGATTAAGACATTTCCAAACAAGCAAAAGCCAAAAACGTTCATCACCTTTAAACTGGCCTTCTAAGAAATGTTAGAAGAACTTCTTTAGGCTGAAAAGAAAGGGTGCTACTCAGGAGGAAGAAAACATATGAAAGTATAAATCTCATTGGCAATGGTAAATATATAGTAAAGGTAGCAAATTAATCACTTATAAAGGCAATATAAAGGTTAAAAGACAAGGTAGTAAATAATAACTCTAACTACAATAATTAGTTAAGGGATACACAAGATAAAAAGATGTAAAATATGGCACCCAAAACATAAAATATGGTGATGGGGAAAGAGTAAAAATGTAGCACTTTAGAATGCATTCAAACTTGTTGTTATGAACTTAAAATAGATTTATAAATATGAGTTGTTATAAGTAAGCCCCAAGGTAAATCCAAGCAAACCTATAAAGAGAAGTAACAAGTGCTGGTGAAGATGTAGAGAGAAAGGAATCCATGTGCACTGTTGGTGGGATTATAAATTGGTGCAGCCACAATAGCAAACAGAATGGACGTTCCTCAAAAATCTAAAAATATGGGGCACCTGGGTGGCTCAGTCGTTAAGCATCTGCCTTCGGCTCAGGTTGTGGTCCCGGGGTCCTGGGATCGAGCCCCGCATCGGGCTCCCTGCTCCGCAGGAAGCCTGCTTCTCCCTCTCCCACTCACACTGCTTGTGTTCCCTCTCTCACTGTGTCTCTCTGTCAAATAAATAAATCTTTAAAAAAAATTAAAAATATAACTACCATATGATCCAGCAATTCCATTGCTGGGTATTTATTCAAAGAAAACAAAAACACAAACTTGAAAATATATATATGCACTCCCATGTTCTTTGCAGCATTATTTACATAGTCAAGATATGATAAAAACCTGTGGCCATCAATTGCTGAATGGATAAAGAAAATGTAAATATTTACGATGGAATACTACTCAGCCATAAATAGAAAGAAATCTTGCCATTGACAACAACATGGATGGATCTTAAGGGCATTATGCTAAGTGAAATAAGTCACACAGAGAAAAACAAATACTGTGTGATCTCACTTATATGTAAAATCTAAAAAAAGCTCATAGATACAGAAAACAAATTGACAGATTGGTGGTTCCCAGATGTAGGAGATGGGAAGATATGTGAAATGGTTGAAAGAAGTCCAAAGGTACAAACTTCCAGTAATAAAATAAATAAGTCATGGGGATGTAATGTAGAGCAGGGTGACAAAAGTTAGTAATACTGTATTAAATATTGGCAAGTTGCTAAGAGAATAAATCTTAAAAGTTCTTATACATAAAAAAATTTTTTATAACTATGTGTGATGATGAATGTTAACTTGACTTACTGTGGTGATCATTTCACAATATATACAAATATCAAGTCATTGTGTTATACACCTCAGACTAATATGTTATATGTCAATTATAACTTAACAAAAAAGTTCATTTGTAAGCTTTCATCCCACTTACATCAATTTAATTCATTTGTCCTTATAATTATGCTTGAATGCTCATGAAAATTTATGAGACATTAAACACAAATAGCCTATCATAATTTATTTTTTTTGCTAAATCAGGCAAGTATCAAAATACTATAGAAGCAAAGAACCTAAAAAGTTAAACATATGGCTTTTCCCTTTTGCTCTTTTTTTACTGCTTTCATTCATTTTTTATAGCTCATTTCAGTTATTCTTAGGTTGGATTTACAATATTATCTTAAATATCTACTAGAGATAGTATTATTTTATTCAACTAGTAAACCCAACTAGAATAAATTTCTGCTCATGTTACACTTAATGTTGATAACTCAGAAGACATATCCATTTTTATTAAACCAACAATATTAAACTAATCTTGTCAAAGATTTACTCACATCACTGTGAACTTGAAAAATATTTGGGTTGGTTTCTATATTTCTAGGAGTTTTAGAAATATTTAATTTAAATAAGTGGTCATTTATCTCTAATCCAAAATGAATAGAACCCCTTTAAAGGATTTTATAAAACAATTTTTAAATTTCATCTGTAGCTAGAAAAATATTACATATACATAATATATGCATACATACACACATACATTAACATATAAACAGAGATCTATAGTTTTTATTCTAGCATTTTAGTCCTGAGTCAGTAAAACATAGTAATATAAAAATCACTGATTTATCTCCACTTTATCTTTTCATCCAAATTGTGTCTGGCAAAAATGTGATGAGTTTACTTATTAAGTAAGGAATAAGTCTCTGGCCAATATTTGTGAAGACTTTTACGACTTTCTTTTGCCTTGATACATAACCTTATACAAGCCATAGACTACCTTTTAGGCTGAGGAGACATCCAGTGGCTGTCTGAATGTCTCCAAAGCCATCTGAGTAGATAAAATATTCAGTCTATTTCCAATCAACCTTTTTTCCTTTCAGCTTCAGAAAGTTACTTCTTCCCTGAGTCCTTTAAGAGCCCCCAATATTGGGGCAAGGACCTAACGTTTGAATGACAGAGTGGCTGGAATAGAAAGGGAAAAGTTCCAGCAGGGTGCACACAGGAATGGAGGAGAGGAGTTTGAAGAAGGACATATTAAAAGATTCAGAGGAACTGGAGGGAATATCAAAGGCAGCAGTAAAAGGAGGAAGGAGGGACAGAGGTGATGAGAAGGGAGAGGTTTTAGAGAAGTCAGTTGGTAGTGATCTTGTTTCTGAAAGAGGTCACTGAAGTTCTAAATTATCTTTAGTAAAACCATGCTAACAAGAAAGGAAGCAGACAAAATTGGTTGCTCATATAGTCAACAGGGTCAAAAAGGAGATTCTCAGACAACTGAGAAGCTCCCATGTTCTTAACTAATGGTACCTTTATAGCTATAAACAGGCAAACTTGGGACTTTAACACAGCTTCTGTTGCTTGCTGTGGAACAGAGCCTCTTAGAAACAGAGAGGCCTAGGACTCTAAACCAGCCTCTGTTTGCTACCACTCTGAAGCAAATCTTATAAACAGCTGCTTGCCTGGAACTCTAACCCAGCCTTTTATAAACACAGAAACCTAGAAAGCTAACTTGGCCTCCATTCATCTGGGACCCTAACCCAGATTCCAGAGTATACTTAGAATCTTAGGAACCAAAATCTGTCCTTAGCAGTTTCAGTAGACATTTGTCCAGAGCAACGGTTTAAGAGTTGGACTCAGCAATGGATCCCTGATCAATCAATCAGGAATGAAGACAAGAGCTTCAAAGGTACCCACTTAAGGGCCCGGGTAAGTGATCCAGGAGTCCAGTGATAAATGTGATCCTATCTGAATCACAGCACCAGAACTGCCAAAGAGAAAAACAGAGCTAGACAGTAGTTTGTGTAGTAAAAACAGATTTTATTCAAGATTAGTACAGCAGGGGAAAAGAAACCTCGTAATAGAACTAAGCTCATTTCTGAATACAGCATGGGCAAGTGGGAGTTTATGGCCAAGGAGCAGGGTTGGGAGTCAGTGGATGAAAATTTACCAAGAGGAAATATTAGAGGTAAGTAGGATTCTGGATGAATTGATCTAACAGGATCAGGATTGCTAAAGACAGGCCAGGTTGATCAGATATCAGCTCTGGTGATGGTGGAGGATGAGAAACCTGATCAGATATTGAGAGGGGTCAAATATCAGACATCAATAGAGGGAGGTTCTTGCTAGACTGACTTAGCAGAGTTTTTGCTAAAAATGGATTTTATAAGGAAGTACACAGATGGGCCGAGGAGAAGTTTCGGAAGCCTGACTGAAGTTTGTTCAAGCAAAGCATCTTTGTCAATGATATGATTAAAAATGTTTCCTCTTTCAAAATATCTATTATCATTATAGTAGCCACATGCAATTAGCAGAGAATTTTCTGCTTAAATTATAAAATCTTTTAATAATTTCACCCTCATACAAGAGTAGATAATCTCACACTTACTCACCCTTAAGTACCAATAGGACTGATAACACCAAAGAGGGTAGCATGGGGCTTGAGGTACATCATAGCAGGGAATAAAACACTGTCTGTGCCTGGGGTAAGACCTGACTTCAAGTCCCAGCTCCATATTGGCTAACACGTAACTGCCTGAGCTGTGATTTCCTCATCTATAAAAAGGAAAACATTTAACTTTGAGATTTTTCTGGCCAAAAGAATTAATTAACCCTGTAATCATTCTGGACCTTCACCTGTTATCTTCCGTAATATGACTTAGAACGGCTGTTCTCAAACTTGAGCATCATCAGAATCACCTGAATGGGCCTTAAGCCTCACACTGCAGGGCCCCAGCGCCAGAGTTCTTGATTCAGTAGGTCTAGGGCAGAGCTAAGAATCTGCATTTCTAGTAAGTCCCTGGGGATGTTGATGTTCCTGGTCTAGGGACTATACTTGGAGAAGTACTGTAATATGGCGACATCACAGAGCCATTCAGTAGGGTGGTATCCCAGAGGCCGCTAACTTCAGGGCAGAGTGAACTAAATCCTATTCAAGAGGTTAACTGAAAGTTAGTGATTTCTTAAGCCTTTTTATGAGAGTGATTCCCATTTGTATGTTCCCACCCAGGAAGGAGAGAATTTAGAGCAAGAAAGGCATTAATGATTGCTTTTCCTGCTGGCATTTTGCCTTTCTTTTAAAGAATTGTGCATCCTAAATGAAAATGTCAGCTCATGTTCTGAATTTTTTTATTGGCTTGGTTTAAAACTCTACCATACTTTCAAATGGTGGGTGGGCAAAGTCTCCATTTACAATATTACATAATATTGCAAATTTATGTTTCTATTGATGAGTTGATGTACTATATTTTACTTTCAAAGAAAGGTCAATGATAAAAGGAATAAATTTCCCCCCCTTTGTTATTTTAAAATTTTATTTATTTTTATATTATTACAAAGTCGTCTTTGTGCCTTTTGGGGTAAAGTCAGCTTGTTCTAATTACATTTATAAAATAAAAGCTTCCTCTGTTCCCCTAATGTTTCAACATTTTTATGGCTTCGCATCTGGATATTTTTAAGGCCTAATATGCAAGTTCATGGTTCTGTGAGAACACCAACTGACTGTGCAAATATGCATTAAAACAGTGGGAATTTGGGTTACCTTGTCCAGACAATGCTGACAGAAACACTGTACATATAAAATGGCAAATATGATTTTTAAAATAATAATAATGGCAAATACATTTACCGAGCTGGGAAAATAATGTGGATTGTTTTTGTTATTGTTCTTTGTTAGGTTTTGTTTTAATAAGTTTCCTAGATATTAGTAAAAGTGCTGTGGCCAAGAAATATGGGTCATTTGGCTTAGTTCCTTTTCTCAAAATTAATTCAACCTAAAATTATCTATTAAAAATTTTTATATTTTTATGTTAATTTCCTCTGAAGGATTCCAGTTAAACCTGACATTTGTGCAAAATGAAATTAGTAGATATTCATTTTTTTTTTTTTACACATAAGTTATAAAGTGATTGTAGTTGTTCTTAAATCAAACTCACTTATTTGGAATTATCAGGAAAATGACAGTCAATTACTCAGATGGTTATGATTTAGTCAAAATACCAAATTGACAACAGATTTTGTTTTGTTCCTATTCTTAATCTGAAGTTTGGTTTATGTGGATATCATCTATTCTCTGGTATGATTAGTAG
Source organism: Leptonychotes weddellii (assembly GCF_054177405.1). Taxonomy (NCBI): domain Eukaryota; kingdom Metazoa; phylum Chordata; class Mammalia; order Carnivora; family Phocidae; genus Leptonychotes; species Leptonychotes weddellii. Next base: position 129,308,599 of record NC_138372.1, read on the forward strand.
TACAACTATTTTAATACTTATTTTTAAGCTTCAGAGCTTTCATGATTATTGTCCCCTATCCTCATCATTAATAATGGCCATCTGCACTTCTTTTCCTTTAATGAGTGGAGTGATTTTACTTTATCATCAGTATGTTCTGGGAGTAGCACTCTTAATGCTATACTCAGACGAAAAAGTGCCTGAGGTAATCATGGAACCCAACTGAAATTTCAAAATTAACATATTTCCCCAAGCTTTGTAATATTCATTTCAGGCATAAGCTCACCACCATTTCTAACTAACAAATATCCAGTAAAGCACTTCTATCACATCAATTCTTTTTTGAATCCAAAATGAATAAAATCAATGAAAAAAAATAAACTCTGCTGTTCTAATGCTGTTATTCTAACCAGAAACCCAATTAGAGCTAAACTTTATTACCTTTTAAAATGCCTTTTACTTTTCCTTTTTTAAAATTTAAAGTAAACCTGGAAGTAAAAAAAAAAAAAAAATGAGCCATACTTGTTAGTTGGTAATACCTAGTATCAGGACTAATGTCTACACATTTTGGCTATGTCTGCATAATCCTTTAAAGGTCACTGTTTCTTAATAACCTGAATTCTCTAAAGGCTAAATTTATGTTCTATAGCACCAAATAATGATTTTGGCTCTGTATTTTCCATTGTCTCAAGTCTTTTATTTATATCTCTTAAGATCTATTTCTACTCACAGCATTTCTTTTTTTTTTTAAAGATTTTATTTATTTATTTGAGAGAGAGAATGAGAGAGAGAGAGAGAGCGCACATGAGTGGGGGGAGGGTCAGAGGGAGAAGCAGACTCCCAGCCGAGCAGGGAGCCCGATACGGGACTTGATCCTGGGACTCCAGGATCATGACCTGAGCCGAAGGCAGTCGCTTAACCAACTGAGCCACCCAGGCGCCCAGCTCACATCATTTCTGACACCAAACTTCTGGGCTTTAAGCTCTCCACCTATATGATCACATAGGTGGGTTGAGCCCAAATCAACCAATTTTCCAATTCTGCAGATACCAACTGGTTGTTCTATAATTCAGTTCAATTCTGACACCACCTAGAGTTAAAGCAGACCCCATAGGTTAAGAACTCAGTCCCACAAGATGGTACCCCACTTCAGATATTAATCGTATATCCTGGACCTTTTGTATTTCTGACCAACTGGTTATAAACCAGGAATCCCCATAACCTCCTTCTCAGGTTCCATAACTTGCTAGAAAGGCTCACAGAACTAAAAAAAAAAAAACCAAACACGTTTACTTACTAGTTTATTACAAAGGATACAACTCATGAACAGCCAAATAGAAGAGATGTACAGGGCAATGGGCCCAGAGCTATTATGCCCTTCCTAGGGGCACCACCATTTCAGCATGTCCTTGTGCTCACCAATCCAGAAGCTCTCCAAATCCTGTAGTTTAGGGTTTCTATGGAGTTTCCATTACATAGGGATGATGGAGTAAATTATTGGCCATTGGTGATTAACTCAATCTTCAGCCTCTCTTCTCCATGGAGGTCAGGTGGGTGGAGATTAAAGCTTTAACACTACTCACATGGTTGGCTGCTCTGGCAATCAGGCTCCATCCTAAAGGTATCTAGCAACCCACCCAGAGTCACCTTATTAACATGGACTCAGGTATGGTTGAAAGGGGCTTATTATGAATAACAAAGGATGCCCCTCTCATCCCGTCAATAAGGACATTCTCAAGTTCTTAGGAGCTCAAAGTCAAGAATTAGGAATGAAGACCAAATGTATATTTCTTACTATATCACAATATCACTTACCATTAAACATTATAATTAAGATATAGGTAGGCTAAAATTCCCAAATTACTAATAGAAGCCACCCAAATCTCAGAATTATACTTGAGGAGCAGCGTAATGGGCCCTTTAAAGTCAAGTCTAATATGTTCCTCCATTCTGTCTTATCAATCAAGGGGTTATAATGTAACTAATTTGATGTCATATCATTCTCCCAAAGTTAGCCACATTAAACTAATCAAATGCGTTACTGTTTTTCTTGTTGCTGTGAATATCATCACTATTCTTCTTACTCAAGATGCCACTACAGTGTACGATGTGTACCAGACAACAGTCTAGTTTCCATTTGAAGTTAGGTATTGCAGCCTTAAGTGAGACTCAGAAAAAAGAATTTAGAACAGTGCATCAGATAATCTAGAAAGCTTTTAAAAATTGGCACTGTGAGGGGCGCCTGGGTGGCTCAGTCGTTGAGCATCTGCCTTTGGCTCAGGTCATGATCCCGGGGTCCTGGGATCGAGCCCCGCATGGGGCTCCCTGCTCCGCGGAAGGCCTGCTTCTCCCTCTCCCACTCCCCCTGCTTGTGTTCCCTCTCTCGCACTGTCTCTCTCTGTCAAATAAATAAATAAAATCTTAAAAAAAAAAAAAATTGGCACTGTGGAAGTCTAGTGTCTTATAGACAAAATCTATGCCTCTGATTATGATTAGAACTCCAGCTTTTTCATTACTCATTTTAAATGTTCTTATCTTCCATGATTATTTTCTATGATTCTGATTTGATAGATCTGGGATGGGGCCCAGGAATTTATAGCTTTGAAAGCTCATTAGGTGATTTTTCTGGGCAATCAGTTTGCAAATTCTTTAATCATATAGGTGGAGAGCTTAAAGCCCAGAAAGTGAAGTGACTTACTCCTTTAAGGGGCCTGAAATTTTACCACCACAATTTTCTTTCCCAGAACTTTAAGACTTCTCAGTCTTCAATATTTAAATGGAAAGATTTTCAAGAAAGTTTGTGTAAACTATATGACAAAAAGATCAAGAACTAGAACCCAAGATATGTAATTAGGGAGAGTAGAGAATCTTAGGGAAACAAGAATAATGAGATAAATTCATTTTCACTTGCATTACTGCATTGGAGAGTGCCAATGACACAGGAGGTAGGTAGAACAGGGAGTCTTTGCCCTATTGTAAGGGTATAAAGATAAGTATAAGGATAATGTAAATGAAGAACTGAAAGTCTCAGTAACTTCCACAGATTATACAATTTTGTGCAAGAGCTATAGCCTAAACTCCAAGTCAGTACACCAAACTCCATACTCTTTCTGCCATTTGTTGCTGAGTGATTATCTAATTTCTAATCTTATTTCAGAATGACCCCTGTAATTGGGGATTATATGCATAAGGAAAATCATACTTAAAATTTTTTTAAATAGCTCTATCAGTATCATGCACAAATCCTAACATATAAGGTGTTAAAAATATTTGATATTTATAGTTATCAAAATTTCCCATAAATGTCTTCATTTCAGTTCCTTCCTTCCACGTATTTTGCCATCTTTCCTTCAATCAGGTTTAATTTAAAATTGGAATCCTGTTATTTGACAGCTTCATTTCCATATCATGGATATTGTATTTAAGATCAATCTTTGTCCCACTGGTATGTCATAATTTAGAAACCTAACAATAGGCTAAGCATAAGAATAAATGTAAAATATTCTTTCTTGTGTTTTGGTTTGTTTGTTTTGTTTTTCAGCAAAATATGCCAGGATACAATTTCTGAGTTTCCTAGAATTTCTTAGCCAGAATGCTTAACCTAAAAATCATGTCCTCTGCAATCTGGCCCAATATCTTTTTTTTTTTCCTCCCCAAATTCATTTTTCACTACTCTTCTCACATCTGCAACATTTCCCTCATGTTATGAGTTGAATGTTTGTGTTGCCCCCCAAATTCATATATTGAAGCCCTACCTCCAATGTGATGGTATTAGGGGGTGGGTCTTTTGGGAGAAAATTAAGATTAGGTAAGGCCATGAGGTTTGGGTTAGTATCTGTGTAAGTCATGAGAGAGCTTGCCTTCTCTCTCTACTGTCCACCATGTGAGGATACAACCAGAAGTCAGCAGTCTACAACCCGGAGAGGACTCTCACCAGGACCTGACTGTGCTAGCACACCAATCTTGGATTTCCAGCTTCCGAAACTGAGAAATAAATTTCTGTTGTTTATAAAACACCCAGTCTATGGTATTCTGTGACAGCAGCCTGAACCAAGGCACTTTGCCTGAGCAACTCAGTGTCCCCATGTAGTTCCTGCTCTTCCTTTCAAAAATATTTTTTGTACATTCTGTTTGCCTTTCCAACTTCTGGAGTAGTCAAATGCTACCTGTCAAAACATATTACAAACACTTCCCTATTTCCCTCAGTGGGAACTATTCTCTTCCACATATGTGTTAAACTCATCATTTCTACCCTAAACTATAGTTATTTTTGTACACTGTCTCTTCTACAGGACAATGCTTTGCCCAGTTGTCAGTTATTCCATGAATAAACGATTGAATTAATGAATGGATTATTAACCAGATTTTTAAATTTAGGATTCAATTTCAACTGTTTTCATTATTATTAAGCAACTTAGTACAGTTCCCATTTTCCATGCCAACCAACAAAACAAAACAAAACAAAACAAAAAACACTGCAAAAAATAAATCTGTATGATTCCTAAATACATCATTTTAAATCTATTTTTGATGGGATTGCTGTGAAGGTCACTGGTACCTATTTACTGTTGAAGACTATAAATAACAAAAAGGAGTAATTCTGTTCTCTCATTGTGTACTTTGAGTCAATATATCTCAATTCCTTTTTCCCATACTCACATTCAAATTTATAAAAATACAGAGTGATTCCTCAGATATAATACTTTATTTAAGATAAGAAACTGTTGCCTTAAAAATTATTGAAATGCAGTAATTATTTCTTGTTAGGGTTTCATCTCAAAAGAAGCACAACCAACTTAATTAAAAAAGAAAAGCTGAAAAAATAATTACTTATTTTTTAAAAATTTGAAAGAAACTTCAAGCTGTTCGGGAGCATTTTTCTCTTGTGATTTTTCTTCTTTAATGTGAAGTTAAGGAAGATATGTTTTTCTAAACTAAATATGTTTTAACAAATTTATTCTTCTGATATTTAACAATTAATCCTAAAAGGGACTAAAACTCTAAGGTTTATGGTTTTTGCCTAAATATTCTCCTTTAGCAGAGAAATAATTATATTTCTTTTTTATCTTAATTATATTTCTAAGAAATTCCATGATAAATGAGAATCTTAACTTTAAATACAAAATAGTAAAATAAGGTAATCAGGATATTAGATAATATTTTGGATCAAGAAAATGACATTAATTCATTTCTTAGACAAAATGTTGTGACTTCACCCTTCAGAGTTGGTAGGGAAATTATTGTGCTGTGTAGTTAGGATTCTTGTGCTACTTTTCAGTTAAATTCAGATGAACTGCTGAAGTGGTGTGAGCATCTGGGCATACATTAGAACAAAACTAGTTGACAGCATTAAATGAAACTACCTATGTGACAGATTCTTCAGTAATATTAATATGTAATAAAGATAGCAACAGGCCTTAAATACATCAAAATGCCATTTTGTTTCTACATATTTATTCTAAAGAAACAACCACAAATGTGAACAATGATTTAGCAACTCAGCAATGTTTATAAACTCAGCAATAAACTCTGTTTACCACAGAGAAAAATTAGGAACTGCCTATGTTTCTAACAAAAGTGGAATCTTTAAATTATGGCCTATCTAGATACAGATACACAGAACAGTATGCAAAATGATGTAAAACAATGTAATGCCATAGAAAACTGTTGATGTTATGCTAATTTTAAAATCAGATTCTAAAATATAGCTTCATGATCATATTTTAAATTAAATTAAATTAAGAAATACAATACAATAAAATAATTCTCTATTTGTTAGGTACAAACCAAAGTGCCATAACAACGAAACCGCAAAACACAATAACTTAAAGAAGATAGAGGCTTATTTTTTTTTTTTTTTTTTTATTTATTTGACAGAGACACAGCGAGAGAGGGAACACAAGCAGGGGGAGTGGGAAAGGGAGAAGCAGGCTTCCCGCTGAGCAGGGAGCCCGATGTGGGGCTCGATCCCAGGACCCTGGGATCATGACCTGAGCTGAAGGCAGACGCTTAACAACTGAGCCACCCAGGCGCCCTGAGACTTATTTTTCACTCATGTAACATCCATATGAACCAGGACATGCTGTCACCTGATCCCCATGAAGTCCTCCAGGAACTCAGATATTTCTTCTGTCTTGATAATTCATGATCCTCTAGGGCACAGATTTTATTTTTTTCTCTTGAAATAGTGGTTCACAGATTTAATAATTAAGTTATGAACCTTCACCTCAGAGAAATACGCATGTGTTTGCTTACATGCGTACACACACACACACACACACACACACGTCTACACTGTTGCAGGCTGTTTTCAGGGGTTCACAGATTCCTAACTAGGATCTGCATGGCTGAAACTACCTCATCACTAACCCACATTATTCACACTGATGGAAAGCTACAAGGGGAGCAGAAAAATGTAGTCAAAACTTGGGTAGCCATGTGCCCTCTTAAAATCTGCGAGGAGAGTGGTGGTCTATTTCTAAAGAGAAACAAGGAAGAGAAGAATCAAATCTGGGAACATTTAGCTGCCTCTGCCACAAATTGCATAAAAGTATTGATATCTACATGTCAGATATTAATAATACTTATGTCTGGATAATGACATAATGAGTTATTTTTAATTTTCTTTTTCATTCATTTTATTTTTTCAAATTCACTTTATGATATTGAACATTTCTATTTTCTTCTGAATTCCTAAAGACATCCTTTGAGATCTAGTATGTGAAAAATAATTGTAAATGATTCATATGTGCTGTTGAAGAGTATGTTTTCAATTAATAGGTTTCATATATATCTCTTACATTGTTTTATAATGAGTTCTTCAAATCTTCAGTTCCTGTACTAATTTTTGCCCAATGAGGGAAGAATATAAAAACCCTCTAGTATAATTACAAAATATTCAATTTTTTTCCTTGCAATGAAATAAATATTTGTTTTTTATGTTTGAGACTATGTTGTCTTTGCACATAAGAGTATCATTGTTTTATATTTGTGGTGAAATGTTTCCTTTGTCATGTGCTGACACCATGCTGTTAATGGTTTTGCATTAAATTGTATTTTGTCTAATAATAATATTCACACACTAGCTTTCTTTTGCTTAGAATTTGCCTAGCAAATCTTTTTTTAAATTTCTAAATTCTTAGTATTTCTGAATTATATTCCTTTATATATATCTCTTGTGCATTATATAATGTAATTTTCTTTCTTATGTAATCTAATTTCTGAATAATTTTATGCACTCTATTTCTATTCTTTAAATAGCTAACTTTAAATTTTTAACATGGATACTTAACAAGATTTAGGGTTAATCAATATCTCTATTCTCTTCCTGAATAATTGAAAGATCTTACAATACTTTAACTCTGATCTCCCATTCAACACTACTTCTATATTATTGTGGTCTAATGATCAACCTAATCTATGGTTGAAGTGGAAAGGGAGTTTTCCCAGCTCTCCATGCCCTATTGACATGAAATCTATTTTAGACCTTTTATACTTCTATAATTTAAAAAAGAGGTTATTTTACAGGGTATTTCTAGAGAGGAGAGATGATTAACTCAAATATGATTCTGTAATTAAAATATATTTTATTAAAATAAAGAGAATATAAGGCAAATTACTAAATATCAAAACCAATATGAAAGTTCAAGTCGTTCGTCCTAAAAAAAAAAAAAAACTAGTTAGGCAACCATTACACAGCAAACAAGTTGAAGATACAAAAGTTGAGAATGTTTTTGCTAGAGAAATAATGTTTATGCTTTGCTTTCAACTGTGATCATTATTCCATCCTTATTTCATTATTTCCTTACAAGAAGGAAAACTTTTGAGCATGACTTGTAGATATCAAGGCTTAAAGCTGTAAAACATGAAACATACTGAGTTCCAAAAATGAAGAAGGAATTAGAAACTCTGCACCCCTATCTCACCTCTGCTGTATTTCCATCTAATATTATAGGTATAAACAAAAAGGTGACTAATGAAGTGGCATTATTTGAGATGTGCCAAAAGGTCTGCCTATTCCCAAACCTTCCTATTTAGCCTAAGTCTCTAAAAAAAATCACCAGAAGAGTCGCCTTCAGGTTTCAATCATTTTGTTTCAAAAAAAAAAAAAAGAAAGAAATATGTACAAGACAAATATATACATTCAGTTGTATTAATACGTAAAATATAACTCATAAATGATGTAAATATTTTCTACTTAATCCTCATTTGGTTTGAATGAAAGTATCCCTTTTGTTGTTTTCTAGAGTTACTTATTTAAAATGACAGACCAGCTAGAGTACAATATGATAGTCAAAGTCAAGAATCGATATACATCTGACAAGTATATTTACTAAAATCAAGAACCTAAAATAGAATATGTTTCTGGTAGTCTATGAACTGAGGTTACAAAAATGGCATTTACCCTTCTTGAATCTAGCATTCAAAATAAATTTCTAGATGTCTCAATGATGATGATGATGATGAGAGCACTGGAGAGTCATCTCTGTGTAAGTGCTTCATATAAACAACCTCATTTATATTTATCACATTCCTATAAGACAAGTAACTATTATAAGGTCATTTCACAGGTGCAAAAACTGAGACTATGAGAGAGTAATTAACTCGTACAAGTTCATAAATTAAAATATAGTAGTCCTGGGATTCAGTCTGCTTAATTTCAAAGCTATGAAGTTAACTATTCAACTAAATTGTCTCCTTACTCTGAAATGTTTACACAACATCTATACCTTCCTTTGTTCCACTCCCAAAAGGCCCCCAAATGTTCATACCATTCCTTTCTTTTACCTACAGCAAATCCATAGGTGCAGCAAGACCTATGGGGTATAGTTTTCACATACACTTAAACTTGGGTACAATTGAAGACCTCCTTTAATTATTGCCAGCACCCTCTCAGGGATATTGTTCAATGAAAGGTAATGTTAAAATTAAAGTTTTCCCTAGGTGTGAAATAGCCAATTCTGTAACAAGTGTAATCAGGAACAGTCAGTAGCTGTTCTTGGATCTTCTCCAGCACACACCCCATGAGAGTAGCAATTCTTTGTCCATTGCTTATTTTAAATAGCAGCCAGTAGGATTTGGATAGTGACAGGGTGTTTAGTGTTTTCTTGGCATTTGGTAAGTAGAAAAATGTCAGTAAACTTCCTGATGATACCAATTTCATAAAAGACTGAGATAGCCCTTGCTTATTGTTGAAACCATGTTTGAAAAGAATCTCCAGCACTCTCAGTTTAAAGAAAAAATACTTTTTTGTTTATGTTGAAGACAAATTGAATGAAAGAGATGATTTTGTCATCTTTAGACAGTCTTTTGCCTCTTTCCCAAGTGTGTTAGCAGAAATCAACAATAAACAATATTTAAAAGTAAAGTCATAAGTATATTTTTAATGAAGTGGAGAAAAACATCCAGAGAAGAGCTGATTTCTAGAACTATAGTGACCTAGATTTAGGATCCACTGGGTTCTTACCTCTGTTCCCACTGTTCCACTTACCTTGACATCTATTATGCTTTTAGTGCAGGGATTACATAGTGTATTTCTGAATAGAAATGCCCATGTATACAAATAGTTGGATTTCTTTTACTTTCATAAATTCCTTTACACAGATGTTCAAAGCAAATTCTATCTTTTAACATCTCTCCAGAAAATGCTTTTATTAAAGATCCAAAATAAAAGTAATGCCTCACTTGTAATCTTATATCAGAGATGGATGATACTATATTATCTTTTCTCTTATGGATAAAAGGTAGGATTTTTTCCCCTTTTAGCATTTATCAACAAAGATGTCAAATATCAATAGAGTGTTATAACTCTTTCATACAGCATTTTATTCTTATAATACACTTGTTATATTGGTAACGATCAAAACAAAAAAATTTTTTGTAAGAGGAAGCCTCATTTTCAAGAAGTAGCATTATCACATAAAATGCTCGAGTAAAACAGTGCCTTGTAGTTCAGTGAGTGCCATAAAATTGCTGGAACCTTGATAAAAGGTAGAGATGATCAGGAAGTGTTTGCTAAGGGGATAAGGTAACTGTTCAATTAAATAGTTTCTTTCAAAGAAACAAACTCAAATTTGTCGATCCATCTCTCCTAATAAACTTCCTCCAGTCTTAACAAAAAACAGTTCATTTGGTCAGGTTTTCTTCCTATATTTGGAGAAATTAGAATATGTTCTGAGATTATGCTATAATAAATGGTGAAAAAAAATAAGAGAATAAGTGAAATATCAACTAAAGCTTAACACATGACCTTAATCCACCCTATCCATAGCCCTCTGCACACACAAGCTTACCCTCAACTGCCCCACAACTGAATATGAATCTAAAACTCAACTAACAATCAAACCCATGCATGTCTCTCAGAGTTGATCTTTGAAAGATCATTACAAAAAACAAAGAAAGTAAATAAGATGTTAAATGTTATCAATAACCCACAAATGTAACCAATGAATAAATAAAATACCTGACACACTGTTGGCTAAAATCATTCACGTTTGGCAAATAGAGTTCAATGACTAGTGAGTATTTAAGTCACTCATGATGCCGTGTACCTAGACTGTACAAAGACACAGTGACTTTGAAAGGATGCAAAATAATCAGCTTACAACCCTTGTGATGTCCGTTCCTTTATAAAAATGTCTGAGAATTCAGAAAAATATATTGATGTCCATTTAGCTCACCAATGATGCAATTCAGATGGTTAGTAAGCAGTAAAATTATCTTCCCGAGAGAGTTGCACAGATTCTGCAGTGTGAGTTATCTGTTCTCAAAAGTTTTCTAAGTATATTCTGGTTGAGAGGAAAGTTGCCAGCTTTCAAGGTAAAATTTGAGGGAATAGTTCATGGGAGAAGATTTTTTTTAAGGACCTTCGTTCACTTAACATACACAAGAAATTGCATGTTTTCAATAAATAATGGTTGAAATATGAAATGTTTGGGAATCTTTGGAAGCTATGGCCTATAACAAATGGCACTGCTGACCCTTTAGGAATGTGTTTTATTTTTATACAGTATGAAATAAAGTGTCTATTTTGCCATTATTCATTAATTTGATCTAGAGGCTATATTGTGATACCCATAGAGATTAAACCTGAAACTCATGTTTTTATTCTTGGCAGTGACTCAGACATTAGAATTGTGAACATTCTGACAAGGTTTCTGAATGATGCCAATCAATATCTTTAGTTGACAGACATAGATTTAAACGTATTTTTCTTTTAAATCATTCACAGGCTTTAATTTTATTTTATAATTGTAAAAAGTAAGAAAGTCACCTACTGGATGTTTAGTTACAGAGTAGAAACAAGTAGTCAAAGTTCTGATAAGACATAGGAAAAGAGTGCACAGTTTTGGTTCAAATCACGTCTCTGTCATTTCTCACATGTGATATTAGGCAAGTCTGTCAACTTCATTGAACTTGTTTACTTATCAATGAAATGGTAATAATACATGACTTACTGGGCTGTGTGTGGGTTAAATTAGATCACAGATATGTAATATGCATGATGCAGTGTCTGGTACAACCTTCTTAGATGCATTCACAGTCTAGAAAGAAATTCTAATCATCTTCAGTACAGATATAAGGTTATACCAAGGCTAGATCTAAAGTCCAACCAGATATAAAGGGAAAAAGGTTCAGGATCGGGATTGCTCTTGTAAGGTTTGCTTGAAGACAAATTGTTGGTTTGACTTTGCTCTTTCATTGAACTGATTCTGACTGACTTCGGGAAATCAACCAAAACAGTTCCTGAGAGCTGTATTAACACAGATTTCAGTTGGCTCTTTTCTAGGCTCACCTAAAATATGAAGGTAGATAGGACCAAAACCCAGATGTGTGTATTGACTGCTTAAGGTTTCTATTAATTGTAATATTTATTCAGTGAGTCGTCAGAGACAAGGGTTACTCAGCAGATGCTGTGAAAAGAACTACCTTGTCTTTTCCAAATTGCAGTATTATATTTTAGAGACTCATCAAAGCCACATGGTCAGTGTTAAAAATTCCAACCATGCCAGCAAATTAAGGAACAGGCTAGATAAAAAGGTGGTTCTTACAATTTCATTCTGGGAATAACATTCATTTGCAATTACACTCTAGTTTAAAAATTAAACTCTAAAATGCAATATAAAGCATCACTATGATGGGCATATTTTGTGAGTCTGGAAGAATTTTTTAACATATGCTTTAAAAAAATGATTATGGCCACATCAGTTTAAATTAGATTAAGCAATAGAAAACCCAGTTTTGTTCTTACAGAGCAGATAGTCAAGCAAAAGGAATATATTTTAGTTAAATGTCATATTTAGACAATACAAGTATCTGAAAATTAATAAACATCTTCTTGGGTTTCAGAAGAATTGTGCATAAAAACTTTTGTAGGAGGGTGCCTGGGTGGCTCAGATGGTTAAGCATCTGCCTTCGGCTCAGGTCATGATCCCAGGGTCCTGGGATCGAGTCCCGCATCGGGCTTCCCGCTCCTTGGGAGCCTGCTTCTCCCTCTGTTTCTCTCTGTCTCTCATGAATAAATAAATAAAATCTTAAAAAAAAAAAAAAAAACTTTTGTAGGATTTAATCCTGTTGCCAACTAAGATATCAGATTTCGAAATAAACATATCAAAATTAAAATGTTTTTTTCAAAACAGAATAAAAAACATTTTGTATACAATCAAGACAGGTAAAGATGCAAAAAATTGCTCCATAAATCAATCAGCCCTCTATACTTATTTCATTAAAGGATAATATACTGGATATCATTTCAGCAACATTGCCAAAGCTTTCCAGATTTGATTTCAATCCAAAACTTTTAGCAGAACTCAGCACTTTAGAAACAAAGCAACAAAGGAAAAAGGAAAACCCAGGCAGATGTACATTTCCATGATATTTAAAGCATAACAGCATAGTTGTAGCCAACTAGTCATCATGGCAACCAGCCTACATAAAATATTAAAGCAACCTGAAGACAAGCTGAATATTTCTGTTCAATCCTCCCATAACCTATATTATAAAGGCTTTAATATTTATTAACAATGTATTAATTTCATGTGCATTTATAGTTATATAATTGCATCTTTCCACAAATTTTTGAAAATCTGGCAGCAGATGTGGGGGTTGGAGACAGGTGATGTATTAATCAATCATCAAATACCTAACAATATACCCAACAAACCACTAGGCTATTTGAGTGAAACAATTATATCCTTTTCTGTTGTTGCTTCTAATCAATTATCAGGATTCACTGACAAGACACATATACTTCGTGTTGTGTTTCTTTTTCAAAGAGCCACCTACATATATTGAATCTAACATACACAATGACATAAAAACTTAGAGAACTAATAAATGTATCTGCAAAAATAAAGCCTAAAGAACAGTTGAGTGTGAGTATAGCATAAGCAACCACTCTGGAAGAAGGGAATGATTAAAATCTCAGATCTATCACTTACTAGAAATCAACAAGTTGAATCTCTCTACTCCTGTTTCACCTGTAAGATAAAAGACATAACATTGAAATGGAATGTCGTTATGCCATGTTTTCAGGCATCATTATTTCCCTAGGAAATTCAAGATAATTAATGGAAATATTTACAAATTAAAAGAGTTCAATAAAAGTAACAAAAAAATAAATAATTTTCCAGAATGACCTTTGAGAAAAATATAATGAAAAAAAAATACTATGCCTCAAATATTATCTAGGAATAGAGTTTATTAGAATTGCATAGGACAGAAATGAAACATATCGTCAAAATTTACTGAAAAATATGAATATGAAAAGAGACTTGAAAAAATGGAAGACCATGTCCCCTGATGAAAAAAAAAAAATCAGTACTTCCTAAATTAAGATTACAATGTCAAGAATTTTAATAAAAACTCCAACAGGGCGTTTTTACATCTTGACAAGTTGATTTGAATGTGCATGTGGGGGAAAAAGTCAAAGGGCAACTGACCAAGATCACCTTAATTTCCCCTCAGCTTAGGCTGGTTTCTTCCTGACTTTCTTTGACCTCCCTTTTCTTAGATAATTTACTTTAGAAAATTTACAATTGTGAATTCCTACTCTGCCATTTTGAGATGTAAATAATTTTCTCCCAGCCTCTCCTCAGTTTCACATTCCAGGAATGTGTTCCTTAAGAACGTGGGAACTATCCCTTTGAAACAATCATCAGATTAGGCAGTGCCTTCCTATCCCAGTCTCTTTGGGAAGGAGGGAGCCTAATTTCCACTAAGTACCATGTAGCACATACAGATGGTCTAGTCACATTGACCAACTTCCCCCTAATATCCAGCAATACTTTTCTACTAACTCACCCCAGCACTTAAAAATGCTCCCATCTTTTGTGTCAGAAAATTTGAGTTCAATCTCTCTCTATTCCAAAAGGTATGACAATTTTCCAAGGGGGTCAAAACTTAGAATCCCCTGGAGAGCTTTTTAAACCGCAGACTGCTGGGCCCTACCTTCACGTTCTGATTTGGTAGGTCTAGGAGGGGCCAAGAATTTTTCTTTCTAAACTTGTTCCCAGATGCTACTGTTGTTGCTGTTTTGAAAACCAGACTTTGAGAAACAATTATCTAAGGCATTTTTACAACACTACTAGGTTTATACCATAGATCCTGTTGTGTGTCAGATGAAATGTATTTTATACATTATTGCAATGTGAGGGAACCATGGATTCTTCTGTTATTGGTGCATGGCCAGGCAGACATTGGCAAACTTGGTCTTGCATTTCAAAATATATCCATGATCAAAAAAAAAAAAAAAAAGAAAACCCAAAACCAAAAAACATCCATAACCTTGGATTATTTTGTATTATGCTCTATATTAGCTTCTTAGGGCTGCCATAACAAATTACCATAAACTATGTGGCTTTAAAACAACAGATTTTTTTTTCTCATAATTCTAGAGGCCAGAAGTACAAAATCAAGGTAGTGGCAAATTTGCTTCCTTCTGGAGGAAGGAGGGTGAGGGTGAATCTGTTTCATGCCTCTTGTTAGCTTCCAATGGTTGCCAGCAATTCTTGGTATTCCCTCTTTTGTAGATACATCACTCAAATCTCTGATAGTCTCTGCCATCATGTAGAGTTTGCCCTATGATTAACTAATTAAATCTGCGAAGACCTTGTTTCCAAATTCTGAGGCTCTATGTGGACATGAATTTGATGGGACACTGTAATCCAGCATATGCTCTAACCTGGAGTTTCTTAACTGCTTTGCCGTCAGTGGTTGCAAGTGACAAAATACGGGTTCTGTTTCTTTCTTAATCCTCAGGATGGCTGGGAGGAGTGCAGGGCATGCAGAGTCCACATCCTTTGGCACTATATAGAAATTCTGTAAGTGCTCTGTGTGTCATACAAACATTGTCATTTTCTATGCACACCATGATGTGAAAAGCACTGGAAAGCGCTACAATCAACTGAGCTAAATAAATACAAATAAACTAAGGTAATAATTTTATATTCCTCTTTCACCACAATCAGGTCATATTATGCCAAGTTCTCTTAAGAAGTAAGAAATCCTGTAGAAAAAGAAATTAGTCCTCCTGTACTCCCTTTGGAAAAAATTAAATGGTCTTACTCCAAAATTGTTTCATTGGAGTTTTATACTCCTCAACTTTGAGGCTCCACTAAATTATATTCCAATAATTGGCAATCTTTCAGGAAACATTTACTAAATGGTTATTATGTGCCAGACTAAGGATGCAAACATACTATATAAGGTATAACCTCTAATCTTAAAATTCAGTGGGGGATACAACTCAAAAGGAATAATTACAAAGCAATCTGTTGAATTCAGTTGAGATACACAAAAGGAGCCCCTCCTTATAAAATGTGTCCACACAGATCGCATTTATTTCCCCAGTATCCTGTGAGATAAGCAAAGGAGTTACTCATCCCACCTTAAAGAAGAGGAAATTGAGACTCAGAGAGGTTAGGTAAATATATCCATGATCATATAACTAAAGCAGGAATACAGGTTTTAGTTCCTCTTCCATTGCTGTTCCACTAACCCCACTTGTCCATCTCCCACAGAGAATTTAAGAAACAACAGCAGGGCTCTTTTCTTCTCTGTATGGACAGGGAAGGGAGGAGGGTAACCTCTCAGTGCAGAGAATCTTGTGCACTGTTACCAGGGCTAAGCTTAAAAGCCATAAATTTATGACAGACATAAATATATAAAGAGCTAAGTCTCTAAGAGCAGTAACTTGTCCACCTAGCAAGAATATAGTACTTTTTTTCAGATGACTTGAAAGTCATCTGAAGAAACCCTGTCTTATGACTGAGTACTCTCCATGGTCTTTTATTTGCCAGGTTCACAAACAAAATATCACCAACTTCAGGAGTCAGCAAACAAGCCTTTTGGGCATGGGGAGCACCAGAGCCCAAGTCCAAGTTCTTAGTCCCAAGGTCCTCTGAGGGAATGGTGAAGTCAGGCCACACAGGACTGAATAAAAGACAGGGTAAACCATAATACTGCAACACTTTAAGTCTCATTGTTCTCAAAATTGATTGCAGTTGTGCCAACTTCCCAGATTGTTAAATCTGTTCTAGTGCACTTTCCCATCCTCACACTTCATGCAGAAACAAAAGCAAAAACAAAATTATTTCTTCTAAATATGTTCCCTATGCAAGCAGAAGCTCCTTCCTCACAAGGCTGATTGAAGAATGCATCCCAAACAACTTTGCATTCAAAGTTTCCAAGGAGCAAATGAAGATTTCCAGGAGAGCTGTAATTTCTTTTTTTTTCTTTTTTTTTTTTAATTTTTATTTATACCATACTTCTCAGTTTCTGACATGGATATAATGATGAAATTAATATTATCTTTTTTTCACTCTTTTTTTTATTATGTTATGTTAATCACCATACATTACATTATTAGTTTTTGATGTAGTGTTCCATGATTCATTGTTTGCGTATAACATCCAGTGCTCCATGCAGTATGTACCCTCTTTTTTTTTTTTAATTCATTCAAGATGCACAGATACAGAGAGAGAGAGAGAGAGAGAGTGAGCCGGGGGGAGAATCAGAGGCAGAGGGAGAAGCAGGCTCCCAAGGAGCAGAGTGCCCGATGCGGGGCTCAATCCCAGGACCCTGGGATCATGACCTGAGCTGAAGGCAGATGCCCAAGCATCTGAGCCACCCAGGTGCCCCAGTATGTACCCTCTTTAATACCCATCACCGTGTGTGTGTGTGTGTGTGTCTGCCTTCCTAAACTAAAACCAGACATGGGAGATGAAGAAAACAAAAAGAAGATGTTTTCATTGCTATTAATAAAATTTTTCACTATTTAATGTCAGTAATACATGATTATATTCTTATATAAAAAATTCAAATAAAAACAGATATATTCACAATAAATTCAGAGGTTTCTTGCACTTCATACCCACAACTCCAAGTCCTCTCCCTCTCCACTGTCCATGCTTTGTGTTCAGGCTTTTGTTCTATTCCTATTGTATACATTTGCATATATATGTGTATACTTATACATATGTATCTTTGGGTTTTTTTTTTTCATAAATAAATCATCTTTACAAGTTGCCCTGCAACTTGTGGTTTTCAATTTAACAATCTCTTGAAATTTTTACTTGTGTCAGGGCATACAGAGCAACCTCTGCTTATTATTCCAAAGTATAAATGACTCATAATGTGTTTACTTACTCACTGTGTTTATTCTTTGGTGCCACTGCTAAGTTTTTCCACAAAAAATCTGCCATGTGTGGTGGACTTCATTCCACATCTCAGCCTCATGACTGGCCTTTAAATATATTACACACCTGTGCTTAACATTAGAAAAGCATCCTAGTAAAACAGGATGGAAGTTTCTATTTATTTTCAGTTTTGTATAGAGCTTCATATTTATAGAGATGAAGTCTGTGACACCTGAACAATAAGCCAATAGAAAATCCATGTGTTTTAATACAGTTGATTCCTATTTTCAATTAGAGTTGTACATACAGAGAAAAACCAATACAATGATCTGCTCTTAAAATAGCACTCATAAATTACCATTTATGGGAAGAGTTTCATTGCTAAAAAGATTATAGAATATATAATTTTAAACATTATAAACAATGAATTTTCCCTAGTGTTTAAATTTTCACATTTTATAAAGTTCTTAGGCACTCCCTCAAAGCCAAAACAGCCTTATTTGGGACTTCTTTGAGAAATTGTTTCGGGACCATTTTTGCTTTCAGGTGTCTGACTTCAGAAGGAGATGACCTTCCAGCCCCAGGATATAGTCATCACTTGAAGTCATTATGCAAAACTCACTAAATAGGGATAAACTAATAATTCATAACCAAAACCCTGTATCACTCTCTTTCCAGTCCACAGTTTACTCCCCAAATCTCATCTAAATCAAAGACAGGTAGCCTAATTCTGTATTGAAGAAATCTTCAAAATTATACTCAGAAAAACAGTTTTTGAGGTAAGAGAGATCGGTTGATGATGTACTGCTTAACACATAGGGGAAAAAAAAAAAAAAAAGACCACAGGATCAGATGAACTGATTGTCTTATTAGCCTGCCATTGGCCAGGAATAAATGGCCCCAGGGTTATCACTCCACAGGGAGTGAAAAAGTCACTGGAGATGAACCTGCCTCACTGCCCCTACTCTAACTTTGCTAAGGATTATACCAAAATTATAAATCTGTAAACTTTTGCTGTGGTTTATATTAGTGTTATTCAGAATACTGCTTTGTTGTCATCTTTCCAGGAAAGCCATGACCAAAACTGGAAAAAATTAATGTATATTAACTTTTTCTTACTTCTCTCCCTTCCTTCATTCCTTCCTTCCTTCTTCCCTCCCTTCCTTCCATCGTTCTGTCCCTGCTGTCATCCTTTCTTTTTCTTACCGTTGTTGCGCAGGATTTCTCAACCTCAACACTACTGACATTTGGGGCTAGATCGTGTTCTCTTGTCGGGCGCTATCTTGTGCATCACAGGAGTTTAGCACCATCCCTGGTCTCTACCCACTAGGTGCCAGTAGTACCCCCTTAGTTTTGACAACAGACACGTTTCCACATTGTCAGATATACCGTGCAAAATTACCCCCTTTGAAAACCACTGTTGCGGCATTTGTTAAATACGGCATTTACCGCAGCAAATTCTTAATCAAACCTCTCCTATCTACACACCTTGTCAGTCTGTGAACTGATGTTACCTCCTGCCATCCCAGGAGTGTCACCTCAGCCACTATTCTCAACATCCTGCTCAGCCCAGGAATGGGAATATAACAAAATGATTACAATAAAAATAATTACCAGCTTCTGTTCTAAGCACTTTAACGTATTTTCCCATAATCTCTTTGTGATTCAGTTTCCTCATCTGTAAAAAGGAAATAATAATAGTAACTACCTGAAGGATCTTGTAAGAACTAAACAAATTAATGTATGGAAAGCATTTAGTTGGGTCTGGCATTTGGTAAATGCTTCCTTAAGCATTAATGATCTTTACCTTTATTGTTATTTGTTATCAGACTCCCAGTTAAGTCTCACTGCTGCCCTAGCGAACAGGGGAGCTGAGATGTAAACATGAATCTACCTTTAATACCCAAGCCTGAGCTCAGAAACATTAATGTTGTCTTAAAATGAGAAGCATTAAAAATAGCATATTAAGAGCTACATTTGTAATTTTAAATTTTCTAGGATCTAGATTTTAAGAAGTAGAGAGAAACAGAAAAAAAGTAATTTTATATTTTATTTTAACCCAATATATTAAAATATTATAATTTCAACATGCAATCAATATAAAACATCAATGAGATTATTTATTTATTTATTTTGGTACTAAGTCCTCAAAATCTGGTGCTTACAGCTTATCTCAGTCTGAAGTAGATACATTTCAAGTGCTCAATAGACATATGTGGCTAGCCTACTACATTGGACACATAGGGTTAGACTAAAGAGAAGTCAAAATGATACCGTACATGTGAAGAGCCCTCCCCCCCATCATGTGCCAATCATGTGGTTGAATGTCTTGCGTTCCTCATTCAACTGAATCCTCTTTCGTGAATTGCCTATAGCTTGCTAGTCATTGCAGAGCACACACAATAGGAAGTGCTTTGTATTCATTGAACAGAAGCATGAATGCAAAAATGAATGAGAGAATGAATGAGAGAATGAAATAATATAAAAACCAAATAGCAGGCTGCATATATATGTATATATTTTAACCTTAGAAAGTAGGCAAGTTTGAAAATTCAAAACCTCTATTGTAAGACTCATTTGGCTATTGAACGAAAAGCGTCAGAGCTATAACAGATGCACAACTAAGTCTCCTGCTGTCAATCTGATAAAATCCTGAATATTTTCACATTAAAAATGCACATTAAATTTTTTTATGTATTCACATCCTACCTGTAGAATTACATGATTGTATAAAATTCATTTTAAACTCTCTTGAGGATAGAATGTAAGTGAAATCTCTTTAGAACATTTTACAGAACTATCACAAAGGAATGGACAATTGATATGAATGCAAAATTCTGAATTGTGGCTAAATAACAGAAGTTTGAATCTCAGGTAACATTCTTTTAAATGGTGAGTAAATACCGTCAGTTGTTTGAGCTATTTTGAACACTATTCTTTAGACACTGTTTTTTCTTAAAATATGGAGCCCAAGCTAGGCAGAGTACTCCAGATCATTGAATGAGCACAGGATACAATGAAATTATTAATTCTTTTAATAAATTTTGCAATTATAAATCTGTTCATTATACTAAATTTTAAAAGCTCTGCCAACTCACTTCTATAGGTCATTTTCATATGTAGGTCCATGAATTAAATACTGCCCAGCCTCTGCATATACATATGTACACAGATATGCATATTACAGAGATACATAGACATAAAATTAAACTCTAAACAGTGTCACATGAGCTCCTATGAAATATAATCTTCTTAAGTTTCAGCCATATTTCCAGGTTTTTAGATCAAAATTCATTTGGCTTCTGATGTCTACCATATTAACTATCTTTCCTACCTTTATGGCAATCACAGATCTGATCAGCATATCCATATCTTCATCCAAATATTTATAAAAAATATTAAACAAGGCAAAATCTAGGAGGAAGTTCTGTAGGGTGGCACTAGGTGCAATAGTTCTCAAATTTCATTTGCAAAAGAATCACCCTGGTTAGACACTGGGGAGGGTATGTGCTCTGTTAAGCGCTGTGAATTGTGCAGGACTGTTGAATCTCAGATCTGTACCTCTGAGACAAATAATGCAAGATATGTTAAGAAAAAAAAAAGAAGAAGAAGAAGGTAGCGGGAGGGGAGGAATGAAGCGGGGGAATTCGGAGGGGTGGACGAACCATGAGAGACGATGGACTCTGAAAAACAAACTGAGGGTTCTAGAGGGGAGGGGG
>NC_138372.1:129330432-129357127 GCF_054177405.1 Leptonychotes weddellii
TGGACTCTGAAAAACAAACTGAGGGTTCTAGAGGGGAGGGGGGTGGGAGGATGGGTTGGCCTGGTGGTGGGTATTGAGGAGGGCACGTTCTGCATGGAGCACTGGGTGTTGTGCACGAACAATGAATCATGGAACACTTCATCTAGAACTAATGATGTAATGTATGGGGATTAACATAAGAATAAAAAAAAAAAAACTAAAAAAAAAAAAAAAAAAGAATCACCCTGGGAGCTTCTTTAAAATGCAGACATCTGGGCCTCTCCTTCAGTAATTCTGGTCTGGAATAGGGACTAGGAATATAAATTTTTAAAAAGCACCTGTGGAAATAAACAAAGAACACCAAATGAGAGCAAGCAAAGGCTATTTATTCAGAGCTTGTTAGAACAAGGGAGTTAGCCTCATCTCTTGCATTTGGCAGAGACAGGCAGAGAAGCAGAAAGCCTTTATAGTGGGTGGGGGGAAAGGAAGGCTTCAGATGCTATGGACTGAATTTTTGTGTGTCCTCCCCCACCCCACCACCCCACCCTCACCCCCACCCAGATTCAGATGTTGAAATCCCAACTCCCAATGTCATGGTATTAGGAGTTAGGGCTTTTGGGAGGTAATTAGATCATGTGTATGGAGTGCTTATGAAAGAAACCTCAAAAGCTTTCTTACCCCTTCTGCCATGTTAGGACACAGCAAGAAGGCTGCCTATGAACAAGGCTCTCACCAGACACTGAAACTGTCAGAGCCTTGATCCCAGGCTCCTGAAATGTGAGAAATAAATGTTTATTGTTTAAACCACCCAGCCTATGGTGTTTTTGTTATAACAGCCCCAAAGACTAAGATATCAGATATGACCAGATTGAAGACTGTCGGCATGGGGAAGCTGCAGGCAGGTGAAGGAGAAATGGGGCATCCTATTATGACTTGTTAGAGGTACATATTTGGCTTTCTCTCATTAATCCTAAATTGGAAGCAGAGGCAAAAATTAGGACATTGTCAGTTATTAATCAAGTCCTGGACACTTGGGATTAATTGTTTACAGGCATTATTATTGGCTTCTTGGGCTGTTTGATGCAGATACTAATCTGACTTCCTCACTAGTTATTCTACATAGTAGGTTGGCTTATTAGTCTGGTTGCTACAGATTGTAGATCAGAGTTCTATTTTTACATAGAGTCTAATCATTGTCCACTTGTAGACTGTGTCTCATGCTCCAGGAAATTCTCGTACAGGAGGTTCTCACACACAGCATGCCAGTTGTTTAAAGCACTTATCTTTATCTTCCTGGTTGACTCTGATTAAACCAGGCTCTTCGCCAGTTGACATATCCTCATATGGCCACAGTCCGTATGGACATTAAGATAAAATGACCAATTGGAATAATAATCACTTATTTGTGTAACCCTTCACAATTTACAATTTTTACATTCTTTTTTACATTTAATTTTCATATCACCTTCATTTATGAAGAACAGGATTCTATATTCTCAAACCAGTGGAGAATGCATTCTCAAATATTGCTAACAACAATGAAAAATGGCCCAGTCACTTTGGTTGGTTTCCAGTTTGGAAAACCATGGGAAGTTTCTTATAAAGTTTATATTCACCTACCATATGACCTAGCAATGCTATTATGGGGTAGCTACCCTACTGAAATGAAAACTTATACTCATGCAAAAATATGAATGAATATGTGAATATTTACAATAACTTTATTCACGAATGCCCCAAACCAGAAATAACTAAGATGTCTTTTAAAATGGGCCACTGGATAAATAAACTGTGTTGCATCCATGCAATGGAATACTACTCAGCATTAAAAAAAAATAAGCTATTGATTAAAGAAACAACATAGAAGAATCTTAAATGTATTTGCTGAATGAAAGGCTACATAGGGTCTCTTTCCATTTATATGACATTCTGAAAAAAGCAAAACTGTAAAAATGGAAAACATTAGTGCCTTCTAGGGTTTTAGGAAGTATGAGGGGAAAGTAAATTACAAAGGGGCAGCATAAGGGAATTCTGAGTATGAGAGGGCTGCTCTTTAGGGAACTGTCATGGTGGATACATGACTGAATACATTGGTCAACTTTCATGGACCTGTATTTCACAAAGAGTAAATTTTACTCTATGTAAATTTTTAAAAATCAGCCCAGATATAAGAGAAATCTAAAATAGAATGCAGTCTGTGACAAAGGAATTTAAGTGTATGAATAACATAAGTACACAGGAGGGAGTGGGTAAGAAAGGAGCTGACCTAAGTAAGTTTGCAAAACAGTGATTTGACTATAAAAGTAAAGATAAAAGAACTATATACAAACACAGTACTCCAGTTGGTGAATTTGTTTCTCACTGGGGTATGAGTTAGTAATTCTGCAACCACTTTATAGATAAATAAATACACACACACACTAGGTTAAGCAAATAAATTATAAATAATGGGAAAAAATACCTGGAGACCCTACTTTTGAAGAAAAAGAGACAAGATTTATAAAATATAAAATTGTTTGTGTCCAGGACATGGCAAAAAAATATTTGTAGCATGAAATTTGAGTCATAGAGAATAACACATTAATATAAGGGAACTAGGCATTTCTAAACATGATACAGATAACACAGCCTGTATTTCTTTCTGCTTTTGATTTAGAGCTTATCTATAGCAAGAGTGGTCAATGGTAAGATAAAAAATATAATAAACTGTTACAAGTATTTCAAAATAGTAGCAGTAAGTAAAATCATCAATCAAAAAAATTTAAGGCTTTAAACCACCATATAACAAGATCCTATTACTGTTATTGAAGTCAGCACACTAATTACAACAGGAGATAGCAAAATATGTAAGTGCCAGATGATCAATGGCGATGGCTTTCCTAGAGATTATGCACTGTAAAAATAAAATTAAAAAACAGCTAAGTTACAATCAGAATGAGTTTGCTCCTGTTCTTTTCAATGGTATTGGAGTACATAAAATGAAGAAAGCTGTACCGTAGAATCATTTGGAACCTATAATCAGTGAGGAAGACTCCTCTCCTCATTGAACCTCATGTTTCACAGGTGGGATCTGCTTTGCAGAGTTGCCTTACCACTTTCCATGACATTTATTGATGGTGTACACTCTCTGGGGTACTGAGCAGTTTCACTGAAATTTGTGAGCCATCTATTCTATTTTAAGTCACTCTGGCTCTCATTTAATGACAGAATTAATGCATGTTTTTTGCCATTCCATACAAATTTTGATGTGTAGAGCCTTTGGTTTTCATCAGAAATGCAAAATTTCAGTAAGAAAAGCACAACACCTTTAGCGCAACTGACTGCCTTGAAGTCAGAATTTTGAATATCCGTCTTGCCACTTCCTTGCTGTAGGTGAAGAACTTATCTGGGCCTGTTTCTTTGACTGCCAAATGCTGATAGTAATCCCTTCCCTGCTCTTTCCACAGGGTTGTCAAGGACAAAATTTTTTTTTTAAGATTTTATTTATTTATTTGACAGAGAGAGACAGTGCGAGAGAGGGAACACAAGCAGGGGGAGTGGGAGAGGGAGAAGCAGGCCTTCCGCGGAGCTTGTGGAAGCATTAGTGCTTTGTAATCTCATTACATAAAAACTACACAAATGAGAGTTGCTATGATGACTCTAACTATTAACAAGAAAATTCTTGACAGGAATGAAATCAACGAAAAACTCTTTGTATTGACAGAAACATTATGTAATGAGTGATTTGTTGCATGGATCAAATGATGTGATTCTGAAAATCATCAATATGACCATTAAAATGTTCTTCCAATTATAGAATATTCAATGATAAAGAAAAGGACAAGTAAATTATAATGTAATTCAAACAATTTATAAATATCAAAAAATTACGATTATGAGAGGAAATAGAAGTCATGATACTCCCCTTCTTTCCTTACCTTACTTAACTAAGAAAGAAATAAAGCAACTGCCTGTACACTTTTGCATAGGTGAGCTGCTGAGGCAGGGCTTAGAGACTTGATAAAGCCACCATCATGCTCAGCCTCAGTTTCCTCACCCGAAAAACAATATCATGCTAGATTATATCTTTGGTCTCTTCCTGCCCTAAAATTCCATGCTAATGTTTCAAATTGACAAGAAAGAAACCATGCTTCTTGGCTCTAGGTGAAAAACACTCTTGTCTCTGCAGAACACAGAGCCACACTGTGCAAAGAAGCTTCTGAGTCTCCCAGGGGTGGACCAGGTTTGATGGGGTGTGAAGGTCATTCAACTGGGGTGGGGATTCTTTAAGGAAAAGAACACAATATTTTGAATATAAAATTAAATAAAGAGGACATGTTTATTTAGAATTAGAGAAGGAATCACAACAAAATTACTAATTTTAAAATGTTGACAAATAAAATAAACATCACAAAATCAAAACAGCATAATGTTTTTATTAATTAACTGCTGATGTATCTCATAGTACTTTTTTCTCATTTTTTTGGCTGCATGCTCTTTCTTCTTTGTATGATAATGGTATGTAAAAATTTCAAAGAGAATAAAATGATAATTTACTTTTTCCTCTATCATAGATAATCAAAAGTTTTTTTTATTATTGATGCTTAGAAAGCATAAAACACGGGACTGCCCACACATGTATACTGTGTTTGCAGGATGGCCACCAGTGTGTGCCCTGCAAATGCAGGACTTATGAGAACTTTATATGTCTTATATCTGTGAATGCTACAATGCTGTGTATATTTCTGTTGTGGTGAGGCACTGATAAAAACCAAGTTCTCCACTTACAGCTTTGCCCACTGATGAATAAGTATTTCTGGAAGCTATTCTTGTCTTAGCATAACTAGCAATAACTTCACTATACATGAAAGTGGCTCTAAATCACACAAATTCTTAGCACTGAGCCCAAATTAAGTGTATCCCTAATTCAACTTTCCATTAATGAATTCCAATAATGCCTGTGGTCATTCCAATGCCACCTGACAGGAGGAGGATTACTTTGTAGGGAAAGCAGAATTGGAAATACGCAGAGGACTTAACAAACTATACCTAGAACATCTAAATTTTGAAACTTTACACACACACACACACACACACACAAAATCTCCTCTTAGGGCTTTGGAAAGCACAAGGTGAGAGCTGCTGAAGGTTACACATCATTAGCTTCACGGAAATCTTCCTCTGTCTCTCCAGGTGGCCCCAGCCTGCCCCTGTCAGCAACAGCCTGAGTAGGAGGGAGACTCATCCTCAAAAGATGACAGCTGGGAGTTCAAGCTGGAAAGTCATGGGAAGGAGCAAATTCTAGAGTGCTTGGAATAGCTCCTAAAGGTGGGATGAATGTAGTTGCTGCCTTCATCTCACATTAAAGATGGTATGAAAATGGACAGCTGCTTTCCTAGATAGAAGAATAGGAAATGACCAAGGCTGGGCTAAAATCCTATTCTGCCAAAAGGACCAGAGCACTTGCATGCACCAGAGGTTGCTGCCAAATGCAGAATGGAGTGAGAGGGTTGAGAGCCATGATTGATTAGTGATATCTGTAGGGCATTGAATTAGAAGGTGATACCATATAATCCAGTTATTTAACTCCCCTGGTTTGATATGTCAGTCTAAATCAGAGAACGTGAGCAAAGTGATTGGAGATAGTATATAGAGATTCAAGCTACATTCTGAATAAAAGTAGTGGTCTAGAGACCAATGCATACATACATACGTAAAACTGCAGGCATGTAAGAGAAATTAAAGAATATAGTTCAGATGGAAAACCCTATGTCCAAGTCAGATACCTGTTGGGAGAAATTAAAAAGTAGCATAATCAAGGAAGGAAGGAAGGAAGGACTTCCCTCCTTTCCTCTCTCCTGCGTTTCAGCAACTGAATGGTATGGGCAGGTAAAGCGGGCAGTTTCTGTTACTTAGGCCTCAGAAGGGTTTACCAAATATTTGCAATTCCTAACCACAGCACCACTGGAAGAATCTGGAATTTTTTCTAGTTCTCATAGATGAAAAAGATAAAACACGATCTGTGCCTTCACAGTGTATATGTTTACATGGAAAATTATATTAGGTCGTAGACCCTGCCATGGAGATTTGCTTGCAGCAATCTCATGGGGAGTGCTCTCAGGAACAGTACTAGTACATGAAATGAGGGCAGCAGAATTAGGCAGAGAGAGAGAAGTCAAACCATAATGCAGATGCAATAGAGCCTTCAGCCTATTCCACAGAATGCTCTGGAGTGGAAAAAAACTCTTCGGAGTGGCCTGCAAGTGAGGAAATGAGGTCTTTGTACCCTCACAGTGGACCAGCCATTGAATGGAGCTGTCCCTGGGGAGGGTTATCGGAGCTCCGTTCAAGTCCAGGGTAGTTCCCAGAGGGAGACTGGGCTGTGGGTCCTTTGCAGCCCGCACTCCCCAGAGCCAGTGGTATGAATGCCATCATCCTGAACAAGCAATCTGTGCAGCACATGAAAGTGTACACTACAAAGTACAAAGAAACGAAAATAAGCTCTAAAACAGTAGTATAAGATCCAGAATTTAGCCCTGGTTGATGAAGTCAATTGCAAACCGAGAGCCAAGGCCAGCAGGGAGGGAGCTCTTTCTGATCCTGCTCCTCTGTCTGAGTACCTTCGCTGAACTGAGACTACATATCTCCCACAACTTTTGTTAAAATGTAATGAGTCCCTTTAAAATCCTGAGGCAGAGGAGCTAAGACACCAATGACCACTTTGAGAACAGAATAAAGATAGGTGTACAGAGACAGACGATGCTGTGAGTGTTCTCACTGGAAAATTACAACAGAGGACTGCAGTTCACTAAAGGCATCTCAAGGGCAATGGCTACTCCAGAAGAAGATGGCAAGCTGCAAGCCCTAGGGAGAGAGATTCTAAGTGGAATTTGCTCTTCCTTCCTATTTTACTAGGCCAGCCCTGCTGCTCATGTCCTGTTTTGAATATTCTATTTCTGTTTAACTAAATTCTGTGATTCTGTCCCCCTATAGCAGCTGCTTCACACTTGGCAAACTCTGTGGGCAATTCAAGGATTTGTTTACCTTTGCTCTGAAGCTCTGTGACACTTGTTCTTACATTCCGATAGAGGCAACAGAAGGAGAATAAATGCATAACACAGAGAACCAACTACCGTTACCTCAAAAATAGGCTGGCTCGATGTGTGTTTTCCCTTAACTGCAATTAAATATTTTTTATAATAGTGAATGCCAAATAAGTGCAATGGTCCAAGAGAAAATAGAGAAAACAAATGCTGACAGCTGCCATGTGGCAATCCCAGTTGTATTTGGATATAATCATTAACTTTGTTTCTCAGGAATTTACAGGGAAAAATAACGTTATTCTCTAACATTATTCAGAAACTTTGCAGATGAAGTCTCTGTCAAATGATTTCAAAATTTGCACTTGAAAAATGTGGATAAGGATTAGGAAGTTAGCAGGGTGGGATTGAGAGATATCTTTTGTTTTTCAAAACATACTGAGTCTTAGTTTTTAAAGAAAACTAGCAAGTGCAGTGTAGAAACCTTACAGTCAATAATCTGTAGTTTTTTAAAGATGGTATTTCCTTGGAGACCATGATTTTGAACTATACTATTTTTATTTTATGTATGATAGCTGAATCTTGAATCAATTTTCAATTTCCAGGTGCAGAAAATCACTCATTTAGAGTACTAAAAATTCTTTTCTTCCTACCTTTGTATCTTTTTATTTTTAAAGACCCAGCTAGATCTGCCAAGGTTCTAAATTCAAATATACCTGTGGGTAGCTGTTTGACTTTATTGATTGACATGAAATTAGGATCACTTTACATACTGTTTGCATTGGGGTTTTTTTGTTGTTGTTCCTAATAAAAGAAAATGACAAATAGTACCTTAATTGTTTCATTCAATTTACCTTTATTTTCTGTTAAGTATTTCTTTCCCAGAGAGCCAGATAGTTTCAAACAATTGTTATTTTATTTTATACACCTGACCCAAAATTAGGTGATTTTGTTCACCCTGGGAAATCCTCATTATATTCTGGATCATTTTATATTTCACTTCACTTGACTTTTTTTGCCTTTTTCTCCAAGTAGATGAGAATGGTCACTCTGGTCCCATTAGGACTTTAAGAAGAGAATATATACATAACAGTTACCCTAAGATTAAATAGGCACTGGTAATATAAAATTCCTCTGTCAATTATAACTTCCCCTTTGTGGTTTGTGAATTATTTTATATGTTTGAAATACAACCCTACACCAAAGTCAGGCCTTAAAGTTCTTCCCACTTCCTCTTAAGTATGGAAATTAATCATTTGGGACTATAATTAAACATAAGATTCACAAGAAAGGAAATCTAGCACAGAGAGTTTCCTATGGACATGTTAGATAACACTTAATGAAGCATTTTATATCCTGTTAAGACTTTATGCCATGCAGTCAGTGTGTAAAATGGTTATTGAAATGGTTTTCATATTTTAAAAATTATATAATTCCTCATCTAAATAACAAAGTTGGGAGCAACACTATAAAACAGGCCACAGGCAAGTAATGTATGATATGTGTTACTCTTAGTCATTACTTTAATATTAATAACACTCATAAGGAATTAAACTATTAATTTTTCATAAGACCTAAAAAAAGTAATATTATCACAATAATTCAATCACAGAAAACACAAAGGATGCAGGATTCCAGCTGAATGCAAATAGAACTTAAGTATGTATGTTTCAGTTTAACCACACTGGTATTTGCTGTAGATGTGGCTTAGTTTTCATTTTAGCTGTGTAGAATAATTCAACCAACTTTCTTCTTTGCATATAAAGGAAATATTTTTGCTATATGTTTTTTTGTTTATCTGAGCTACAGAAACTCTTTCTACCCCCAGCCTTGAGCCCATCTTTTGAGCCATATTTTAGCCCATCCTGAATATCATTCTTACAGAACCAAGAGTTTTGCTAACTGCAAAAAGACAACTTTCTTGTGCTTACTCTCATACAATCTGGAGAGTTTTTAATTACAGAGAGCTGCTAGCCTTACCATAGACACACCCAATCATAGCCTCTTGTAGGGATTATAACTGCATTTGAGGTACAGTGTTCTGCTTAGAAACAAACATGACTGAGTCATGATACCCAACTGTAAAAGGGAGGGTTGAAACAGCAGCACCAGAAGTCACTTGATCCCAAAGCTAATTCCTCTCACTCACCTCTTTTAACACTGGATCAATCTAGATATCTGCTGGGTGACATTCAAACACAATGTCTTCGGTCTGTTTAAATCATCTCCATGCTCCATTTACACATCCCCTAGTGTAGGGACTGCCTCCAGGAGTGTTGTGACATGGCTGAGTTCCTACCTCCTTACATCAGTACAGAATTTCCTACTGTATTAGTCAGGATGGTCTAAGCTGGGCTCTGGTAACAAATTAACCCTGAAATTTCAATGGCTGAACAATACAAAGATTTATTTCTCACTCCCGTGAAGTTATGGCCTCCATGCAGTGACTCAGTGATCCAACTATGTCTATCTCGTGGTTCTGCCTTTTCAACAACTGCAGTGGAAGATGTCATCTAAAGATCGCACAGTTGCTCTTCTGTGTTGTGACCCAGAAATGACAGGGGCACTTGTACTCTCAACCTATTGGCCAGAATTCGTTGTACAATGCTTCATCTGGAGCCAGGGCAGATGGGCCAGGGTGGTTGAATTCTTATTGTACTTACCACTTTCCCACTATAAAAGTAATTATGCAGAAATTTACAAAGATCAATCTCTTTTAACCCTTTAAAAGAAGAGAGGATCAGGAATACAGGCATTTCTGAAGTGATTCTTTAATTTTGTCCTGTTTTGATATTTATGAAATAAGTGTAGCTATTGGGTTATTTAGATAATATTTTCTGAAACTTCAATTAGATATAAAATATTACAGATCATTTTTTAAATACTTAAAAGGATTTTAAATTTACTTTTAAATTTCATTTAGAAATGTAAAGACTAATATTAATGGAGAAACTCTGATGTTACAATGCATCTTTGAACTTTTTCCTCAAGCTCTGGCTTCTCATTTTGCATTGCTAAAATGATTGTTTATCTTTATTGATGATTAGTTCATTAGTTATTAGTTAATTGTTAACATCTATATTGTATATACCAAGTCAAGCTACAAATCACAAAGCCCTCCTGCTTCTTTGTCTCATCCTTAATATGCAAGCAATCATTAAATTCTGTCAATTCTACCTCTTCAATATCCCTCACATCCATTCATTTCTTGGCTTCTCCATTGTCACAATATCTTATTTCACATTGCTACCATCTCTCAGCAGCATAATTGTGAAAACCTCATAACTGGCTTCCTTGAAATTCATATTACACATCTTCAATCCACTCTTTGCTATTCATCTAGATTCCATAAATATAGCATTGTATGTGTTTGTGTATGTATAAATTCAAATGTGGTCATATCATTGTTATCACCCATTAGACAAAGTCAAACTCCTAGCCTAGCATAGCAAGACATAGTATGTCCTGCTGACCCCTCCACCAACCTTACCCACTGCAGCCACTGAGGTCAACATGTTTTTCTCTGGAGCTTTACTGGAGAGATTCACATGCATCTCCGTATGACCTCATGGCTCTCACTTCTGACTTATTTTTATCCTCCAGGACTTGGTTTAACAGTAATCTTTAAACATGGATGAGGTCTTCTTCCTTCAAGCTTTCATACTTTGTGCTGGCCACATCATAGCTCTTTTTGCACAAGATGGTATTTTTTTCCATTGCTGTGGGTCTCTCCAGCTGTATCAGCATTGTTCAAGTTAAAGTCAAAAGAGCACCTTCATCTGAATCACGTAGGGAGCTTGTTAAAATTATAGATCCTAAGATGCCACTCTAGATCTACTGAACCATAATCCATAGGAGTGAGGTCCAAGGCTCCATATTTAAATACATTTTCTGAGGCCTACTGATGTTGGAGATCCATTACTGCAGGCTATAGGTCCTTTTGGAGACAGACTGATTTAGTTATTTTCTCCACAGTATAGTGATGGTGATATCAGTAACTGATATTTAGTTATTTATTAAAATAAATTCTGTATTTACTGCTAGCAGAAGGATGGTGAGCAAGGAGTAGGGTCGTCCAAGATGAGGTTAGAGTCACAGGTATGGGTCAGGTTCAAGGTGGACCTTGCCAGCCATGGTAAAAGAGCTTGAATTTTCTTGTAATTGCAATGGGAAATTACAGCAGAGTTAAGCAGGGGAGGCACATGACAACATTTATATTTTTTAAGAAATCACTCTATCTGGAGTGTACAGAATGGAATTTAGAGAAGGAATAGAAGCACTGAAGAGAGGAATTAGATGAATATTTCAGTTTTTCAAACATGTGAGGATGGACTCTGGTGTTGGCAATGAAAAGGAGAGATGTGAGTAAGTTGAGGTATATTTTGAAGGTTAAATAAGCAATAATTGTGGGTTACATGGGGGAAAGTGGGGCAAGGTGGAATTAGGAAGAAAGAGAGCCAAGTTCTGTGTTTAATATTTATGGCATTATTTACTGCTAGCAGAAAGCCTGAGAGAGAAACAAGTCGGGAGTGGAGGAGGCCACAAGAGTTTAGTTTAGGAGATGCTAAGCTCGAGATGCCTCTGAGACATGTGAGTGGAAATCTCACGTAAGTTCTTGATTAATTCATATAATATTTAAACCTCAGAGGAGGCTCACAATGACATTAACTTTAGGAGCATTTCCATTTTCTTTATTATTATTTTCTTAGCTATCAGTGACCACTTTTATAATTTGCGTAGAGAGATAACCTCTAAATTTACCTCTCTACCGTGCTGTGTCATTCTGCTCTGAAGAAACTCAGAAGATAGAACAAATTTATTTAAATTCTAAAGTAATTTCATATTTGAACTGGAGTAAAATTATCATATATATTTAACCCCAAGACATGTCTGTGAGCAAAATATGAATAAAAGAAATTGTCTTTAGAATTCAAGACAATATGTGCATTTATTCTCACTTTATTATTCAATAATTCTCATGTCTCTTCTTGCTGTTTTACACACTCTAAATTGACTGCAAATTTGCAATGACAGCTGTTTTACATAGAGAATAAATCAGGAACTGAGTTCAAAAAGCATTTACTGAGCATAATCTTGATGGTTAGTAATAATAATAGTAATAGTAGTAGATAATTTCTACTAAGGGGTTATGAAGGTATAGACACCAGTGTTTTTTCACATAATTTTTAGTTTGAATCTCATAAAAAGTCTAAGACGTTAGTATTATTATAATCCCTATTTTACAAGTGAAACAGGCTGTGGAGCAATTAAATAACTTTACTTAAATCACAGGAAGTAGCAGAGAAAGGACTCAAGTACGATTCATCTGACCCCAAAATTTCTGCTATTAACCACGAAGTTAGGTTTCCTAAAAACTATGATGCATATGAAAGAATATAGTACATTTAAATTGTTTATAATTCACAAAACAGATGATCATAGGAGAAAAGAGGAAGAAATAAAACAAGACGAAACCAGAGAGGGAGACAACCCATAAGAGACTCCTTTTTTTTTTTTTAAGATTTTATTTATTTATTTGTCAGAGAGAGAGAGAGAGGGAATGAGCACAAACAGGGAGAACAGCAGGCAGAAGAAGCAGACTCCCTGCTGAGCAAGGAGCCAGATGCAGGACTCGATCCCAGAACCCTGGGATTATGACCTGAGCTGAAGGCAGACGTTTAACCGACTGAGCCACCCAGGCATCCCTAAGAGACTCTTAATCATAGGAAACAAACTAGGGGTTGCTGGAGGGGAGGGGACTGAAGGGATGGGGAAACTAAGTGATGGACATTAAGGAGGGCCTGTGATGTAATGAACACTGGGTATTATATAAGACTGATGAATTACTGACCTATTTCTGAAACCAATAATACATTATGTTAATTTTTTAAAATTAAAAAAAATAAACATAAAAAAATAAATTTTTTATAATCCAGTCAAGGGAGGAGAACATGAGAGAAGGGATGAAATGTGTTGAGTGACTACCCTTACTCTGTCATGTCTAAGGCACAGAAGAAGCCTTTCTTCCTAGTGAAACCACCTTCTTTCTCTCCTTTCCTCCACATACAAGCATATCATTAGGGAGCTGGATTGAGTAGCCTCTAGAATGCTATGGAGGCCATAGTTTACAGAGATGAGGTTTGAACCACAGATGAGGCTGGTTTCTGATCTCAGGCTGGACACTGATGGAACAACCAAGATATATAGATATATATATACATTAAGTGGATATAGACAAGGAATTAATTAAGAGAAGATAAGATATATATAAGAAATAAGATATATATATATATCTTCCTCAGAGACTTCAATAACATCCTTAATAGAACCCCATTCCATTATCCCTAACACACTTAGTGTGTTAGGACTTTGAATACAGTTTATCCTTTGCTTCACAGAGCTTATTTGGTTTGGTAATATAATTGTGCCTTCTATACTGGGAGGCTCACAATTTGGAACTTTAATAAGCCAGAATTTAAATTTGCCAGCTCTGCAAGATTCTTATACACTCAAAACCTACCTTCCCCTAAATGAACTCTATGTGTGCTAGGCGCTGTTATAAGTATTCTGTAGAGTTAAGAGAATAGCCTATGGTTTGAATCCTGGTATACTCTATACTAAGTGCATAATCTTGAGCAAGTCACTCAACTTTTTATTTTTTTTTTTTTACTCAAATTTTCTATGCCTCGGTTACCATAGATATAAAATGAAAGTGATAATAAGATCATGGTAAGGGTTGGATGATGTATACACTGGAGTGCTTATACCAGAAAATACTGACACGCAGAAAATATTCTAGATGCTAGATCATATTTCCTATCTCACTTTGCACAAAACCTTTTACCTGTAATTACTAACCTACTAGAGCTTCTCTTTTAAAAAAAAAAAAAATTATTTATTTGAGAGAGAGAGAGAGCACAGAAGGAGAGTGAGAGGGAGAAGCAGACTCCTTGCTGAGCAGAGCCTGATGTGGGACTCGATCCCAGGACCCTGAGATCATGACCCGAGCCAAAGGCAGATGCTTAACTGACTGAGCCACCCAGGAACCCTAGAGATTCTCTTAATTAATTCCTTGTCTATATCCATTTAATGTTTCCTATGTCACTGAAATATTCAATGCAATCCAAAAAGAGAATATCTATTTTTTCATTATACTAAGTCTTTGCATCTCATTTTGATCTCTCTCATTTTGATCCATTTTTGTATACATTTTTTATATTATATAAAGATTATCCACCTCTATTTCCCATGGTTTCTATGATTCCAACTCTGCATGGCCAACAGCATTTCCAAAATGTCCCTTTTTCATTTTATCCTCATAAACATCTTTCAAGATACGTTTTATTATCCTCATTTTACAAGGAAGGTAAATACATACCCAAGGCTGTGTATTAAAAAGAGTCATCACCAGGATTCAGATCAAAATAATGCTCTTACCCAAGTTACTCAGAAAAAATGAACTAGAAATATTAGTTATGTGTTAATTTAAGGGGTGCTTGCCTTGAGTACAAATGTGACACTAAAACAGAAGCTCAGTGAAGGTACAATTGTATATGGAAGGCTTCAACAGGAAAATGAGACCTGAGTTTGTCCTAAGGGGAAGTTTGATTAGAAGGCAGGTTAAAGGCAGCTTTACCTGAGCAAGTACATGGAGCCAGAAGATAAAAAGTGGCAAATGCAGGGCACCCTGAAGAGTACTCACTTGAGCAAAAGTTGACTACTGGGAAATAGAAGAAGTTAGGGTTAAATCAAAAATGGGCCAGTATCTAGATGTCCATCAACAGATGAATGGATAAAGAAGGTGTGGCGTATATATACAATGGAATATTATGCAGCCATCAAAAAATTGAAATCTTGCCATTTGCAATGACGTGGATGGAACTAGAGGGTATTATACTAAGCAAGATAAGTCAATCAGAGAAAGACAAGTATCATATGATCTCACTGATATGAGGAATTTGAGAAACAAGACAGAGAATCATAGGGGAAGGGAGGGAAAAATGAAACAAGACAAAACCGGAGAGGGAAACAAACCATAAGAGACTCTTAATCTCAGGAAACAAACTGAGGGTGGCTGGAGTAGAGGAGGGTGGGAGGGATGGGGTGGCTGGGTGATAGACATTGGGGAGGGTATGTGCTATGGTGAGCGCTGTGAATTGTGTAAGACTGATAAATCACAGACCTGTACCCCTGAAACAAATAATACATTATATGTTAATTTAAAAAAAATTAAAAAAAAAAAAAGAAAAAAAAATGGGCCAGTATGCAGAGGGCTATAAAAACTAAGTGAAGAATTTTGAAATTAGTAAAATACAAATTTTTCTTTTTGATTCTTTTTAACATTTTCTCCCCACTACTGGTATAAGGCTTATTCTGCTTGACTTCATTACACTTCTCATGTATCCCTCAAATTTCAGCAGAGATGTTTTCTCCTCTTGGACATCTTCTCCAGGGAAAGTGAAGAACCTCCTCCCATAGATCTTAGCCAGAAGAATGTCACACTTCTCCCATTAATCCATGATTTCTCACCTATTTGTGTCCCTCACTGAATGTGGAAGACCTGGAAGACAGGAAATGTCTTACATGTGTTTTTGAATCCCCAGCATTCATCTTAATGTCTAGCACACAGCAGGCACGTAATAGACAGTTGTTGCTCAAATAAATTAATAAATGAATGATTGAAGAAGAGAAATGACAATGAAAGTGATGTCTAATAAAAAAAAAACATGCAGAGTGGGCTGAAGTAGGAGACTCTAAAAGGCAAATTGTTTATATTACAAAATGCATTAGAAGTATGATTTGGATAATATATAGGAAGTGCCCTATATTACATGCTTTTACTGTATTGCTATAATCATACAAGAATTTAATCTTGTGACCCTGATTCTCCAATGTGAGCCTAACAAAATCAATAATATGAAAAAATCACAGCAGTTTAAATAGATTTGACAAATGAGGCAAATATTATTTCATGTGAATCAAAAGTTATGAGGCAAAAATTCTTCAGCATTTTTTTCTAATGAGACTCATATTCCTGTGATTCAACAGGAGGTTTCAGAAAATGATTGTTAATCTAAGCTATTCATAACTTTTGTATTTCTTTTTGGTAGGCACAGTCTAGAGCAATAATTTTAATTTACCATGGAAAAGTCCATTATATTTATAATCTATAAATAAAAATTTTATAACATTATAAGACTGCAGTTTCCTGTATCCATTCCTTTTATCCTTTCTTGCTTAACCTATAATGTACCAAGACAATATAGCAGTTTTTGGGGAGGAAAAAGAAAAAAGAATAAATTTCCATAGCTTTATTTCTATGTGTGGCCTTAAGCAATGGAAGATTCTGAATGTGCCAAACAATTAAAATTCTTCATTACATCAAATGAATTGGCCTAAATGAAATTTTTTCTATCATACCTGGTGAAATCATTGCATCTCCCTTCCTAAAGAATGATCCAGTTATTAAGAATAGATTGAATGTGGATTCATGTTAAATTATACATTAATATTAAAATATATTTCCTTTTAAAAATTGTACATTTATTAAATCATTTTATAAGGGAAAAAAGGATAATTTAATTGATTTCCACCATTGCTCAATGAATACCACCAGCTGCAAGCAAAATCCATTAGAAGAACATCTCTACCAGAATGAAACACAAATCCAATGAACACTTATATGCAACATTTGGAAATTCAGGCTTCAGGCTGATGAAAGTGATTCAGATGACTTCCTCTCATTAAATGTTGAGAGCAAAACAGAGCTGATATGCCACTCTAAATGAGCAACTGTTTCAACTACTATAAAGAGTAGTAGAGTGAGTGTCTTAAACATTTTTTCTTTTATAAATGAATTAAGCTAATAGTCAAAGGCATCACTCAACTATGAATGCATAAATTAATATATATCATGTATTCCAAAATAGAAGAAAAATAAGGAGAAGCCATGTTGCTAAAAATATAACAAATGAATGCCATATTTTTGTTCACTGTATCACTCCCAAGCAATAAATAAATCTAAATTTATTTTTGTTATATCAAAATGGTATAATATTTAAGAAAAAGATTGCCATTTTTTAAATTGTGTGTCTATTACATTGGTGGAAGTTATTCACATCTTAAAGAATAACACTTTAATTCATTTTCCATTTTGAACATTTAACCAAAAAAGCCCTCTGTTATCTTTTAGGTCATTTCAATATTATTGAACTCAATTAGTCTGGAGAGGAAAGATGGATGAAAATTGGTTAGCTCATATATAAAGAGTGGTCAAAGAATGACTTGAGGCCAGAGATAGTTTATAGCACCATAACTATAGTTTTTCAAATAATGTATTTTTAAGATTTATTTATTTATTTGAAGAGAGAGAGTGGGAACCTGTGTGTGAGTGGGGAGAGAATCTTCAAGCAGAATCCCTCCTGAACACAGAGCCCAATGCAGGGCTCAATCTCATGACCCATGAGATCATGACCTGAGCTGAACCCAAGAGCCCAGCACTTAACCAACTGAGCCACCCAAGGTGCCCCTCAAATAATGTATTTTCTTCTCTGTCAACAAAGAGAATTAGAGAAGATAGTTCTCCCGAAAAGAACATAGGGAAAGAGAAAGGTGTAGGAGTGTTTTGACAGCTGTGACCGCTAAAGGGAGTGCTAAGATGAACAATGGGAATGAAGAAAGCAGAGAAGTAATGATGTAAGTAAATATCACTCAAGAAAGGAGAAATATCAAGCAAAGTGCTCAGAAAGTTTGCTCTTCACCTCCTGGGATTCTACCATTCTATATATGGGATTACAACCATACCATCTAATATAGCCAAAGGTTTTACAATTCTTTCCATCCTGGGGATTTACCCTTCCCCTTTTTTTTTTTTTTTAATTAATATTCACTAGAGTAGTTCTTGCCAGTGACCCAAGCTCTCCCTGATCCAGCAATATATGCTCCTCTCTTGCCCCTTCATGTCTATGGGCAGTAATGCTCCCACTGTGGCCAGTCCCTGATACTTCAGTAGAATTGATCATTCATTTAACCCCATCTACACCACAGTGATTGTTTTGTTCATTAACTTCTCCTTAGTTAAACCTACCAAATGTGCCTTCTCTTTGCTGCCAGGACCCCGATACAGCCCAGAGATAGTTCTACATTGCACATCACATGCCTCTCCCATGTAAGATCTGGGGCAGTCAGAGAACTGGTTGCTCTGGAAGGGTAGAGCTACAAACAACAGGTCTATAAACATCATCTCACCTTCTACTGACCAGGATGCATGTATCTGAGAAATTTGTCAGAATGATTGCAAATACCCCCAACACCTGTAAGGGATAAGTATAAGGGATGGTGTATAAGAGGGAATAAATAATAAGTGGTCTGGTGTTGCTAGATTCCAGGGATTAGGCAAAATGAGTTTAGGGCCTCAAGGGCTGGACAGTTAGGTTGGACCCATTGGGAAGGGCTTTGAGTACCATGATTAAGAGTCTGGAATATTCTGACAAGTGAAAACATTTCCAGATTGCCAAGCATAATAACTGCCTCATAATGACTGGGTACCACCATCTGTGAAATTCAATACTAAAAAAAAAAAAAAAGTAAAGAATTTCCTTGAATTATTTCAAATAAAATCAAGTGAATTAAAAATATGGATAGAAATGTGTGTTGTTTTTTTCTTTAAAGGAGGCCATATTATTGTCTATTTCAGATAAAAACTGTTATCTGATTATATATGGTTACTCACCAGATGTTAGTTTGTATCCATTCCTCAGAAGCCCTGAAATATGCTGAACAAAATGAGAAACAAAATAGCCCTTGTAGATGTACATCAGTGAGTTGTTTAGTCTTTTCATTTCTCATGTTCCAGAGGGCAGGTTAAATTGCAAATGTGTTCTTTCTAGGAATGTAAATGTGATCAATTACAGGGCTTTTCCCCTCTTTGTTTTGGCACACAGGCTGTTCCACTTTCTCTTGCTTCTTACTAAACATGATAAATAGGAATATTCAGAATTCACCACAAGGAGAAGGGGTCAAAATAACAAAGAAATTGACAAATCAAAAAAAAAATGTGACTTGAATATCAATTTTACTGGAATAATGTTTTACAAGATGATTTTTAGTTTTCCTTGTTTCTTTTAATCTTTTTCTTTCATTGTTACTTCAGCAAGCTTGGGCCTTAAGAAGCATCAGGATGGACAGACAGGCACAGCAGACACCCAAAGGCCTAGGAGCTGCCCAGAGGGAAGGTATGAAGGGAAGGGCATCATATGCAATAGAAAATAAAAACAGGGAGTTCAGTCAGATCTCATAGACTTTAGAGAGAGCTGACATCAAGAACTTGGCAGAAATTCAGTGCAGGGACAAAATTTCACTTGGGGAAGAGTCGAAGGTGGAGAGGTAATTGGGAGCCGGACCAGGAAAGGTCTTACACATATGATGAAGAGAGTGTCCTTATCTTGACCTCTGAGAGGTATGTATCTTCTCTTCTATCACCTCCATCTAAGTCATGATCAATCCTCATCCACAATAGCTTCCTAAATGACTATATTGCTTTCATTTTTGCCCAATCCAAAGGCCCCAACTCTAATCCATTCTTCACAGGGTAGATAGAGGGTAAATCTTGTCACTCTCCTGATAAGCGTCCTTCAAAGGCTTCCCAGTGCCCTACAAATGAAGTCCAAATTCCTTACTACTTGGCCCGAAAATCTGCACACTGTGGCTACCACTCTCCTTCTTGCTTACACAATGGCCTCTAATTCCTCCAATGTGTCAAGTTGTTTCCTATTTCAGAGCATTTGCCTCAAAAATGCTCTCTGCTGAAATGTCTTTCTATCCTCTATTCCACCACAAGATGCCCAGGTCCCCCTTTATTCGTTGGGTTTCTGCCAACATAACATCTCCTCAAGAGAGACCTGTCCTGGTTGTTCCATCTAAAGTAGCCACTGTCTAAACTTTCTTTCTACAATATTATCTTATTTGTTCCCTTCATATGTTTTAACACAATTCAAACTCCTTATCTGTTTACTTGTTTATCATCTGTCTCCTTGTGTTAGTTTTCTATTGCTGCGGAACAAACTTAGCAGCTAAAAACAACACACATTTACTATCTCACAGTTTCCTGGGGTTAGGAGTCCAGGCAGGCTTAGTGCTCTCTTCTGCTAGGCTGCAATTAAGGATGTCAGCTGCGACTGGGGTCACATCTGGAGGCCTGACTTGGTTTCACTCTTGAGCTCACTTAGGCTATTGGTAAAATTTATTTCCTTGAGACTGAAGGTCTCAACTTCTTGCTGTCACCTAGAGACTGTTCCTTGCCATAGGAGCCTCCTAACATGGCCCCTTATTTCAAATCCAGCAAGGGAGGAAGTCTCTAGAATAAGTCTGCTAGCAAGATGGAGTTTTATATATCATGATCATGGGGGTACCATCCTATCACCTTTTCATATTCCATTGCTTAGAAGCAAGTCACAGGCCCTACTTACACTTAAGTGGAGGTGATTATCCAAAGATATGAACACCAGGAGGTGGGAATAA
Source organism: Leptonychotes weddellii (assembly GCF_054177405.1). Taxonomy (NCBI): domain Eukaryota; kingdom Metazoa; phylum Chordata; class Mammalia; order Carnivora; family Phocidae; genus Leptonychotes; species Leptonychotes weddellii. The sequence continues at coordinate 129,350,949 of NC_138372.1, forward strand.
TGAGGGCCATCTTAAAGTCTGTCTTCCATAGTCTGCCCTTTGGCCCCCAATGATTTACATCCCTTCCACATGCAAAATACATTCATCTCCCTCCCAAGTTTCCAGTTATAGCATCTTATTGTGGCATCCTAACATAACATCAGATCAAAGGCCAATATCACCTCATCTAAATCTTGTCCAAGCCACTGAACCAGGTTCTTATGTTATCTCATTAATCCATTTTAAAAACATTTATATGGATCTATTACAATGCTAAAAATTGTGGTATCAGAGATATAATAATAAACAAAATACAATCCCTGCCTTGAAAAAATTTACAGTCTAGATGATAAATGCTAAAATGAATAAACAGAAGGTTAATGAAAATACATGCTGGGGGGCACCTGGGTGGCTCAGTCGGTTAAGCGTCTGCCTTCGGCTCAGGTCATGATCCCAGGTCCTGGGATCAAGCCCCACCTCGGGCTCCCTGCTCAGTGGGAAGCCTGCTTCTCCCTCTCTCACTCCCCCTGCTTGTGGTCCCTCTCTCTCTGTGTCTCTGTCTGTCAAATAAATAAATAAAATCTTTAAAAAAAAAAAAAAGAAAATACATGGTAAAAATAGCTACTTTTGCATGAAGGGATATGAGAGAACTGTTGAAGGAGCAAATGACCTCTAAATGTAGTCTTGTAGATTACATAAGAGTTACATAACAGTTAACTCAACAACTGCTCCCTGGATTATGCTGGAAAGAGGAAGAAAAGATGATGTTCCAGGAAGAGAAGAAAAATGCATGCTAAAATCCCAGCAGTAAAAGAGAGCATGGCACATTCAAGAAACTAAAAGAAAGGCTAGAGTATAGTTAGGTGAGGAAAAATGCCAAAAAGTAAGACCGGACATTTGATAAAAGAGGACCAGATCATTACATGAAATTTGTACTTTACTTTGAGCACAGTGGAGAGCCACTAAAGAGTTTCAAATAAGGAGATAAAAAAAACAAATTTATGCTTTAGAAAAATCACTCTGACTTCAGTGTGGAAAATCAATTGGAATGCGAAAGGTGTAAAGACAGACTAGCTAGGAGAAAGCTGTTGCTGGAATTTGTAAGTATAACATGGAGGCTGGAAAGGTAGAGGCAAAGAGCACAGAGGAGGGAGATAAGCAACATTGGGGGTGGAGAAGTAAATGGATAGGAGGGGTTAGGAATCATTTGCATGCTGAGGAGGGGAGTAAAACAGAGGAGATATGGATGAGTTCCAGGTATCTGTTTTTGAAAAGTGGGTGGATGGTAATACCATTTGCTGAGGTAACAAAAAAAGCAAGAGAAGAGGTTGGGGGCTGGATTGGATGGAGGTGAGCCAAGACAGAATATTTTGGTTTTGAGTTGTCTCTGGGAATTCCAAGCAGAGAGGACTTGAAGGCAGCTGGATGTACCTGGCTCTAGAGCTCAAGAGAAAGATTTGATCCAAGCTTTCTGTTATCTCCCTAGATGAGGGAAAAGATTGGCCACAGAGTCTAAGGACAAATAAATGACTGGTAATGGAAAAGTGAGAGATGAATGCTGCCCGCCACATAATTCAGGAGGACTCAGAGACAAGAAAACCAGCAAATAGTTTCCAAAATATTTCTCCCAGCTTTTCTCATCTAATCCTCCACATTACAGTACATAGAACATCAGTTAAGACTTCTAGTCAGACATGGAAAATTGTGTTTATCTCTGCTCCCAATGGAAATAATATTAAAATGTAAATGTGATTTAAAAAAGTATAAATCCTAAAAACAAAGAGAAAATGAGCAGGGATGAGAGTAAGTGAGAAGACGTCAGTAAATGTTAACATTTGGAAAGCAAATAGTGGGGTGGCAACTCACATAGTAGGTAAAGAGAAGTTGAAACCTAGGAATTCACAGTCGGAGCCAATGCTAAAAAGCAGGCTTTTCTCTACAGATCACTGGAGATTTGGAACTTGAGACACTGGGCATAGTGAGGTATAGAGCTGGAAATTAGTTGAAAAATCTGTATATGGAGTAATCAAACAGCCTTCCTCCCGTTCCCCCATCCTCATCCTGCAAAGCCATGTAAATGGCTCTTTCTAACTTCTCCAGAAAACCAGATGTTTAGTCCCTGAGAAACTGATCCCTAGGGACTCTGGACTGGAGGGACCAAGAACAACAGAATATGATGGTGCTGAAGTGAAAAAGGAGGATTAAGTGCAAACAGAGATTTCTGAACAGTAATTTGTTATAAACTTTCCAGCATTATTTCATTTTAAAGTAACATAGATTCAATAAAATAGATTCAATTCAATAAAAATTTAAATTTGCCTAATAAAAGACTATCAAATCATTCAGGAAATCTTCCTCTGGTGTTGTTTTATTTATTTATTTTTTGAAGGAAGAAATATGCAAAACTATTCAGGTTTTGAGACACCAGTATACCTTGGGGCAGTGTTCTTCACTTTACTAGTGATGTAAGGGAAAGAAAACAAGACATCAAGGTTGGAATCAGCATCTCTACAACAAGGCCTCCTGCCTGATTCTTTTAGGACCATCAGTGACAACAAAAAGATCAGCAGGGACTTGAGTCCCTAGAAAATTTGGAAGGATCTTCCTGAATTCCTTAGCTTTCCAGTAGAGGATTCTCCCAGTGAAAGGACACCTGGGCAGTTCCTCAAATCTGAAGATGTTGGCTGAGAAGATAAGCAGAAGACGAACACAATCCTGCTCTTCCATAAAGGCTGTGATTATCCTTCCTCAAGTGAGTCTCTGCTGCATCACCTCTCCTGGGCTCTCTACTGCAAGATATGGAGAGTTCTCCTCCATTGCCTAGTGACTCCAAAGCCTGGCACACTCCTATTTTCCCAACACTATCTCAGAGACTCAAAGTATGAAAAACGCCTCTTTGCCTTTACTCTACTATGTAGAATCTGGGTGACCCTACTAACCTATCCAAATCCAACTGTTCACCCCATTGCTTTTCCTCTCTTAACCCAAATAGCAACTCTGAGACAATGAAATTCTTCTCTAATATCATGAGACAGAGTTGAACATCTGCTGTTAGCTCTGTGACCTTGAACAATTCAACTACTGTTCGTGTATGTTCCTGTTCTACCTCACAGACTTGAAAGAGAAGCCACATTTTTCATAGTACAGAATTCTAACTCCCGTCCTTGGATGAAGTTCTCTTTTCTTTTTGTTTAAATACTTGTTGTTGTTGTTATTGTTGTTTTTGATCACCTCCCAATTATTTCTTCATCTCTCCTCTTAGAATTTTCTTTTGTTCCATTGTTTTCCTTTACCTCAATTGATACTAGTTTCAGTTCATTTTAGCTTCTTTCTTATTCCTAATCACATGCTTCTGAAATTATATGCTCATGAAAACACATATACACAGAAGTGCTCATTCCCGGATGGCAGTTTCACTGTTACCATAGAGACATATCAGTTTCCTATCAAGTGAGGGAGATGAATCATGACTCATGAATATTTATTTCATTTTATATTTGATTATTCCATTTTTAACATCTGCGGCAAAAACGGATATTTTGTTTTCAATATCTTTTCAGTTCAACTTTTTCCTTTTAAAGATAGCACTTCATTCTCAGTCAAAAAAAAAATGTAATGAAACTGTCTAATGCTATTTGGGCCATTATCTTATAAGTTAGTTTCTAAATAAGTTGATAAAGAATTAATACGCATAAATTTTGATGTACCACTGGGTATTGTTCTACATTTTATATTTGTTAACCAGTATGCTCACCTGCAGAATTATACATAATTATTAAGGGCTCTTCTAATTAATCACGAGGCATGTGTGCCTGTTACTTACCTAATGTAATTCCTGTGATTTATGTGGATGAAGAAACTTAGAAAATATCACTAAATCAGAATATTTGAGTAACATCCACCAAGTCTTGGAGGGATTCAGTTCCCCCTCAGTTTTTACATTCCTTTATATTTCTGGATCACTTTTCAGTTTTCCAAGCACTTTCACATATGTGACAGGATATGAGCATTCAACCTGATTTATTATAGAAACAACAGTTTTGCTCATCTTTCTTTTCTGCGATGCATTAGAAAGATAGTATGTATTTATTTCTCCACACTTCCTAAGAATGTTTGAAGTTTGAGATTTCCTTGACTTCAAATAAATGAAACTAGTTTTTTGTTTGATACTAATTCTAAATCTGAGTTTAATGGACCATCTAAGTCTTTATGAAAACAAATGAAAATAGAGGGTTTTGGTGGGAAGGAGGATTCATGTGATAAAATAGAGAGTCTAGCGAGGGAATTAGGAGGAACAAGTTACTTTGATGATCAGATGGGGCCCTGGGAACCTGATGAGAAAGAAATGCCTTGGCCCAAGAAAAAACAAGTAAATGGACTCAGATAAGGACCACAGAAAAGGTACTATTTAAGTGTAGAGGGATTTATCGATGACTGACTACCAGGAAGGATGACTTTACAGGACTCTTAGAACATCTCCAAACCCATACCTCAGAACATCCATAAACCCAAAGAGGGGCACCTGGAACATGTGGAAGAATGATAGTGAGTAAACCCCTTACCAGTACTTTGGGGGCTAAACTGGATAAGCTTTAGTCCTGTGTGCTGGGATAGATACCCTAAGCTTGAAACACTGTGTTGACATTTATTATCTCACTGAGTTTCACAAGAGTACAGCTAACTGTGTTGTGCAGGCCTTTGATATCCCCCTTTCTATAGATGAAGATGAAGTCACATGACAACATGGTTGGGTATATATGAGTCAACTAAATTCTACCTCTGCATGGACTTTTCCTGACTATTCTTTATATAATATTTTTTCACACTTAAATTTACTTACTGAAAATATATATTGGCTCAGATAACTGAAAAATCTAGAGGATATAATTTCTTCAGGCACAGACTGATCAAGAGTTCCCAATAACATTGCAAAGACTTGGTCTCTCTTTGTCTCTTGGTTTTGCATTACTCTGAGCTGGCATCATTCCTGGGTCCCACATGTTTGTCAGTCAGTTAAAGTTTTGTCAGAAATAGAATATATGTGTTTTTCAATAGTTCAAACAAAAGTCCTAGTCCTTTTGGATTACCTATTTTTCTTGAACCAATTACTATTATGTGATTTTTTTTTTAATTGGCCAGAGTTGACATATATACTTGGTCCTGGAACATGGTGATGGAGGCAACCCTTCAGCAGCTCATGGACTCAGAGCAAGGAAGAGTTTGGTCCCCTAGAATAAAATTAAGATACTTATATCAAAAGATAAAACCAGTAGAGAATTCTGGGTTGCTGGTAACAGTGAATGTATCATAATTTTTGGATCTGCTGGGACTCCAAAGCAATTAGATAGCAAAGTCAAAAACCTTCGGATGATAGTTACAAGAAAACCTAAGTGACAAGATATTCTTTGTCAAAATACAAGTAGTTGGGGACAAACAATCAAAAGCCATAGACTAGCATGATATTAGTCTTACAGGAGGAAGTTGAGGATGAACAAAAGGATGTCTGATGGATCTGAGAACAAGAGAACCCCAAAATAGCCACTAGCTTTGGAAAGCAACAAAGGAAAATTTGAGAACAACAATAGAAACTGACAAAGTTTTCCCACTCTAATAATGGTTTAGTGCAAGGAAAATCTGAAGAAATTGAAATAGTCTAGCATATATGAACCAGGGCTTTCTCCCAGGGCAGGTCTAGGTGAGAAACTGTTAGGAGTAAAATCAAAATTAAGCAGTAGAGGAGGAGTCACAGTCTCATATAGCTTAATCTCAGAAATGATACCCCAAAATTTTGCCATATTCTATTCATTGGAAGTAAGTCACTAGTCCAGCCTCAAGGGGTGGGGATTACAGAAGAGTGTGAATACCTTGAGGTACCTTCCACTGGAAGCTATTTTATTAGCTGTCAACTACAGAGTTCATTCTAAAATGTGACAAGAAAGATTTCACAAGGGGCGCCTGGGTGGCTCAGTTGGTTAAGCGTCTGCCTTTGGCTCAGGTCATGATCCTAGGGTCCTGGGATCCGGCCCCACATTTGCTTCTCCCTTTGCCTCTGCCTGCCACTCCCCCTGCTTGTGCTCTCTCTTGCTATCTCTCTCTCTGTGTCAAATAAATAAACAAAATCTTAGAAAAAAAGAAAGATTTTCAAAAAGAGAAAGACATGTATCATATGACCTCACTGATATGAGGAATTCTTAATCGCA
>NC_138372.1:129357227-129376925 GCF_054177405.1 Leptonychotes weddellii
TCATCAGGCAGACTAAAATGTAAAATGCAAAGGGCAATCTAGACAGAGACTATAGCATAAACAGAGATAAACACTCTTGAAAACACTTCTTCCCATCTGGAAAAAACAGGACTACAAAGTACAGAAACCAAGGAGTGCATTTGAAAGATGGGCTAGAGATATAAGGTAAAGTCAAATTATAGAAGGCTTGATGTACCACATTCTAACCCTTATGCTTGGATGCACTGAATTGCCAGCATTTTCACAAAATTGATCCATGTTGTCAAGTGTATTTTCAGGATGGCAATGTAAGGCATTTTTCTAGCTTTGCTGCTTCCTGTCCCCATTTGCAAGAACGTTTCCAAGAACATGGCCACACCAGAAGCATTGCAGCTTTTGGTCACCCCTCCCCTTCAGGTTTGATATATTTCATGTTAAACCAGTCTGTTGTAAACAGAGTCCCTAATTATAATGGCAAGGTCAAATATGTTTAATTTTAATCAATAAGGAACTATTTCAGGCTCAAATCATGGAATGACAAGTAGTATCCATTGCTATTGGATTCCTTTCCCCATATTTGGAGTAAAATAATACTTGTAAAATATAATTTGCAATAAATAAGCATATTTCTAAAATGATTTTTCAAAGAAACAGAAAAGAAACAGAGAAACAAGGCTTTTTAGGATCACAAACTATCTGAGAACAACAGACTGAGAATCCATGATATAAATGAACATGTGCATTGCACAACTGTAAAGGGAAGAAACTCTCAACAGAAATTTACAGAGGAATTTCACATGTAACATTTGCTTTATGTCAAGAATCTAAGCCTATGTTAATAGAGTTTAATATCTGACGTTAATATTTTCCTCACATATACTCCCATAGCATTGTGCTTTTAACTGTGCTAAAACATTAGTACAGTCTACCTTATTAGAGTTGTTAATTAATATGCCTGTCTCTCCCACTAGATAATGAGCCTTGAAGTGAAGAGATCTTGTCTTATTTGACTTCAAATCTCTGTCTGAGCTCTACGCTTAACACAGAGAAGGCTCTCAGTGAGTGCTGAGGACTTAGAGGGAATTTAAATAGAGACTCTTAAAATATAGATTATAAGAAGGTAATCCAGGGAGAATTGCTCTTGTTATCAATATGCTATCACATAATGAAACATTAGTTCTCAAACTTTAGTCAACCAAACCACCTAAGAGTACAGAAGTAAAAATACTGAGTGATTATACATTTTGACTGTGAGGAAATTATTTTTAACAAATTCATTATTTGTTCACTAATTTTAGGCATTGATAAACTTAAATGCCCTAAATGTGGTAGTGATGGAGCATCTGTTTTATATTAAGAACATAAGAATCATATTTCTGATTACTGATTAATGATCACTGTTAATTAACACCTATTATTTGCTGAACACTATGCTAGGTAATTAGTGTGACTTCTGACACCAACTACCCAGAGTTAGGTCCAACTTTATAGGTTGAGGGGACAGTCTTACACAACACTACCTTTGCTTCAGACATCAGCACAAGTTTGGAGGTCCCCAGATGGTTATAGGGGTCCTCAGAGGTCTGACCAGATGCCTACAGATTCAGGTGTTTCAGGTTCAATAATCTGCTAAAACAACTCACAGAACTATAGAAGGCACTCTGCTTACAATTACAGTTTTATTGTAGTGAAAGGATAAAAGGTAAATCAAAAGGAGCCAAAGGGAGAGACACATAGGGAGAAGTCGAGAAGGGTCCTAAATGTAAAGCTTCCATTGTCTTCTCTTCTCTGAGTCAGGACACATCACCCTCCAGATACATCATTGTATGATAATACACCAAAAGCACTATACAGTGCAATAGAAAGCACAGAGAAGCTCACCCAAGCCCAGAATCCAGAGCCTTTGTTGGGATTTCATTACGTTAGCATGACTGGTTAAATCATTGGCCATGAGGTTGAATTCAGTCTTCAGCCTGTCTGGCCTCTTTGGGGGTCAGGCTAACATCATACGGCTCAAAGCATCAACCCTTTAATCACAGGGTTAGTCTATCTGGTATGACCAGCCCCCATCCTGAGTAATCTTATTAGGTTAAAATATCTAGAAGCCTACCATCTTGTTAGCATAAAATATTGGGGCCTACCATGAATAAGAAATACTCCAATCACTAGAAAAATTTCAAGGATTTAGAGGCTACCTCCCTGAAACGAGGGATGAAGGCCAGTTAAATTCTTTATTACACAGAAGTGATTTTCATGTATTATATAATATAATTCCTCTAATTCATAGATCCATCTGTTGAGGGAGGTGGTATTATTCTAGACATGAAGAAATACAAGTCTGGAAAACTTAAATAACTTTTCCAAGGCCTATCTAGCTAATGAGTGGCAAAGCCAGGATTTGAAGACAAAGATGTCTTCCTTTTTCAACTCCTATTCCCAAATTGGCCTAATCTTCTACCTGATTATGCCTCAAGTTCAATATTTATTACTAACATTAGAACAATTTTTTCAGTTCCTATATTACAGTGACATGATCATAGTTTCAAGGGAAGAAAGAGCATTTTATATGAAAGATATTTAGCATGCTCAGTAATTATCTTCAAAGTCAGAGGAGGCGAAGAAATGTTAAGGACAGAAGTAGACTTGAGTTCAGGGGCACCTGGGTGGCTCAGTTGGTTAAGCGTCTGCCTTTGGCTCAGGTCATGATCCCAGAGTCCTGGAATAGAGTCCTGCATCAGGCTCCTTGCTCAGCAGGGAGCCTGTTTCTCCCTCTGCCTGCTTCTCCCCCTGCTTGTGCTCTCTTTCTCTCTCTGTCTCTAACAAATGGATAAATAAAATCTTAAAAAAAAAGTAGACTTGAGCTCCAATTCCTGCCAATTTATAATGAGACCCTGAATCTGTGACTTCAGTAAAAGCATTCATAATCCCTGGGCATCAGTGTATACATATATATATGAAGACTCTCCTATATTCTAAGATTATTATGAAATTCACATAACAATTATGAAAGCAGTGGTCATATTTTTTCAAATTCCTTTATGTTCCTTGTAACATTTCATATCATTTAAATATATAAGTTCAATAATTAAACCAGATTGCAAACTCTACAAATAGCAAACAATCAGTTTTTCAATGATATATCCCAAATTTCTAGATTAGTTTTTCATAATAGAAACTCAATTTTTTGAACACTTATGAACACTGTATAAACAGTGCATAGACAGAACTTTAATTTATTCCAATCAATGACCCCACTAAGGAAAACTACAAATACTGGAGGAAAAAAAAACCCTTTTAATATTTGCATTCTCATAGGTAATATAAGAAAATACCAAAAACTTACTGGACCAAGAATCAAGAGACAAGGAAGGTCAAAGAGGCCTTGTATTTTAGGTTTTGTACTCTCAAGGGCATTAGCTGATTGTAGAAGGTGCTGCAGAGTGGCAGAGAGGCTGTGGACTACTTTTAACAGACTTGTGGTACTAGTGAATTAAAGACTAGAGGCCAGGAACCTCTGGCAGGGAGCAGGGAGAGGGTTGGTGGATCTCTGCAGCTTTGGACTGGATCCTCTAAGACTACCCTTACAGCATGGGTAAATTATAAATAGGTTCTTGTAGGGATTGTAGCTTTCTGAATCATGCCAATTCTGGAGATTTTATAAGTAGAACTAGGATTGCTAGCGTCCCTGGAGCACCTAGTAGATGCAAACATAAATCTTCTCTGGATGAAGATAACATTTACAAATAATTTTGCAAATACAATATTTATTACATAATCAAACATAACCAAATACCCAAGAGAACAAAATTGCATGGATGAAAATCAGCAGAAACAGGCAGTAGAAATAGAAGAACAAAGACTACAACTACTGGCATTATTGGGCATAGAGAGACAAAGAAAAGGAAGATAGAGAAAAGAAAATAGAAGACAGAGGGAAAAAAACAGTAATAAAGAAATAAAGTCTAAACTACATGTAACCAGAGTCCCAGAAAGAAAGGAAAGGAAAAAAAAAAAAAGAAAAATAGTAGTATTTGAAATAGAACATTCCAAAACTGAAGAAAGACATTAATCCAAAGATCAAAAAAGTTCAATAAATCCCAAGCAGAATGAATAAAAAGAAGCCTGCACTTGATTACATAAAAGTACAAGTGCTGAAATTATAAGTAAAAAATCTTAAAAGTAGCAAGGGTTGGGGAAGGAGGGCGAAAAGAGTATTACCCTCTAAGGAATAATAGTGGATCTTTCAATAAAAACAATAGAATCCTGAAGGCAGCTGAATGATACTGAAGAGTGAAAATGACTGAAAATGCCTTCCAACCTAGAACTCTATATCCAGTACAAATATTCTTCAAAATGAAAGTGAAATAAATACAAGTGAAGAAAAAACTGAGAAAATATTTCTCTGATAAACCCATATCAATAGAAATGTATGTAATGATGAAATGTTACAAACTTCCTCTCTAAGGTTGAGAATATACAAAAATGTCTGATCTGACCACCTCCAGTAAAAGATTATAAATGGAAATACATCAATATTATTTGTCCATCATGTGATTATATACAAAGAAAATCTAAATGAGCATATAAAATTATTAAAATTAATAAGCAACAGTGCCAAGATTTCTAGATACAATCTCTCTCTCTGTCTCTCAGATAAATAAATAAAATCTTTAAAAAAAAAAAGTGATACTGCAGAGCAATGAAAGAGAGTCTTTCACTGTATGATGCTAGGGCAATGGGCTATCAGTACCCAATATAAATGAAACTTTACATCTACCTCACACTGATCACAAAAGTTAAAAAAAAAATCAATTCCTGGTAGGTTGTAGGTTTATACATGAAAGAAAGAACAATAAAACTTACAGAAGATAATATAGGAGAATATCTTCATAATTTTGGGTAAGAAAACTACTCCTAAACAGAATATAAAAGCATTAACCAGAAAGGAAAAGATGAATAATTTGGACTACATCAAGAAACACTACTAAAAAAGTAAAAAGACAAACTACTCAGTAGAAGAAAATCATTTTAATACACATGTAACCTATAAAGTTTTTATCTAGAATATATGAAGAATCCTACACATTAATAAGAAAAAAAAAACAATTTAAAAATTAACCAAAAGACTCAATCAGGCTCTTCATAAAAGAGGATATTCAAATGGTCAGTAGGCATATGATAATTCCTTTAACATCATTAGTCACAGGGAACTAAAATTAAAACCATAGAGAGATAATGCTACACATCCACCAAAATGGCTAAAATTGAAAAATTGAAATACAAAGTGTGGATGAAGATGTGGAACATTGGAAAAACTTCCACCATTGGTGGGAGTGTAGATTTGTACAAAACACTTTGAAAAACAGTTCAGAATTTTCTTCTACTACAGGTCAAGATACACAAATCCTATGTTTCTACAGTTCCACTCCTAAGTATACACCGAACAAAAATGACAACACATAAGCACCAAATTTTATGCATGAGAATACTTACAGCAGCATTGTTTGTGATAGTCAAAAAGCTGAAAACAACTCAAATGTCCATCGACATTAGAATAGATAAGTTATGCTATACACATACAAAAAAACTATTTACAGCAATGAAAATAAACTTCAACACATAGAACATGGATGAATCTCACAAATAGGTTGAGCTAAAGATGGCAGACACAAACTCTACCTACTGTATTAATTCATTTACACAAGTTTTTTTGTTGTTTTTTGTTTTATTTTTTTAAGGCAAAGCTGAAGTATTGATGAGAAGATTATAAAGAGCTGCTTGGAAGCAATTGCTGTTAAAGTCCGGTTAGCATACCCTTTTGGGGGAAAGGAGAGAATAGTGATCACATGGTAATAATAGGTGCTTCTGTCTTGGCATTGTTCTTTCTTAGGCAATAGTTAAGTGATGTTTTGTGATAAATCATTGATCCATATATTTTTTATTCTTCCCTTTTCTATGTCTATATTTTGCCATAAACAAAGGTTTATAAAAATATGAAGAGGTACTTACCAACTTCACAATGTTAATTCCCTCTTCAAAGGGGAGGGAATGGCACAAGCAAGGGTGTATGAAGAAGATTCAAGTATATCTGTAACATTTTATTTCTTAAAAGGCATCTGAAGAAATAATGTCAAAATGTGAGCAGGTCAAGTCTCTTAAATCTAGTGGACATGGTTCTCTGCCCAATTTCTGTAGGTTTGAAATACTAGAAAATAATTGTTTTTAAAAGAATTTTTCTACTTAACACTCCATTTTGTAAACTGTGAAAGGGCAATTTTAAACATGTCTCCCAACAGATTTCAATGCATAATGAGTTTGAAATAAATAATTACTCATTGATTAACTGGTTTGTGATTTATTGCAATTGTATTTCAATTGAGAAGACAAAATATTCTTAATTAGCTCTGTGTCTACCCAACACTCCTGGCCTTACTTCTCCTCCCAAATAAGATCTAGCCAAGCTGGTGTTGGAACTTTGTTCATCTCTCTCCATGTTGTTTCTCCTTAGGGTTTTGCAGGGCTGGTGATTTTTTTATTAATCAGGTTTTAGTTTAAAGCCTCTTCTTTACAGAGGGGGTATTTTTTTTTTTTTTGAGTGTGGTATCCACCATTCTCTGCTTAAATAGTCAATCATTATCATATCTCCTTTTTACTTCCTTTGGACATTAGTCACTCTCTGAAATTACATTTCCATTATTTTTTTACCTGTGTATTCCCATCATTAATACACAAAGTCTAAGAGGGTGGAATATCTCTCTATATTGTTCACCATCATAAGTAGCATGTAGAGTAATGCCTAAGAAATAGTAGATGTTAAATAAATAACTAGGTCTTGGATAAACGACTCCATTAAGGCAATCAGATTTTTGCTACACATTTCATTTTATCGTCTATTTATCGACAGTTGATCCCTGAACAACATGGAGGTTAGGAGTTGCCAGCCCTCCACAGAGTCAAAAATCCACACACAACTTTTGACTCCCCCCAAAATTAACTACTATATTGACTAGAAGCCTTATGGATAACTTAATCAATGAACACATATTTTGTATGTTACATGTAATATATACTGCAATCTTACAATAAAGTAAGCTAGGGAAAAGAAAATGTTATTAAGAAAATCACAAGGAAGATAAAATACACTTATACTACTATAGTATATTTTAAAAATCCACGTATAAGTGGACCCATGCAGTTCTAACCTGTGTTGTTCAAGAGTCAACTATATTTATCTATCTAACCATCCACTCATCCATCCAACTGTCTATCCATCCATCTATCCATTCATCTATCCACATACACACACACATACACATAATTGAGGAATAAAAGCTGAACTTGGGAAATTTGGGAAATTTTTCAGGATAAATGAAATTTACTAACACAATTCAGGTTGCAAAGCGTTGTTGCTATTTTATATTAACTACAAGCTAAAATTATTTTGATCCACATTTCAGATAAGGTTTAAAAGAAACTTTTACATGTTCTTTGGACTTAGAGGAGAAGCAGTTAAAAAGAGTGCCATTTGGTATCTAGCTAACATATTCCTTGTACTCAACAAGGTAATGCAATCTATTAAAACCAGACTACAAAACATTGCAGAGGAAAACAGAACTTTAAACCATCAAAGAAAGAAAACACATTTCCTATTGGGGTATAATACTTATAAGTCACACACAAAAATAGTTGAATCATTAATATTTGTGGAAATTTTGAGAGAAAAAATCTATTTAAAAAAAAATATATCCAAGTGGGATGCATGGGTGGCTCAGTCGGTTAAGTGTCTGCCTTTGGCTCAGGTCATGATCCCAGGATCCTGGGATCGAGTCCCATATCGGTTTCCTTGCTCATCAGGGAGCCTGCTTCTCCCTCTGCCTGCCACTCTCTCTCTCTCGTGCTCTCTCTCTGGCAAATAAATTAAATAAAATCTTTAAAAAAAAATCCAAGCAAGATTGACCATGTAGCAAAAATCTGTTTTCTAATAATTATAAATTCTGAATGCTAGAATGTAGAATAATTCAATAAATCTGACTTTAATTTCTTAGAGTATTGTAGGAAAATTACCTCAGTGATAAAGACTTTATTTATAAGAATCAGAAAGTTTCGGGGCGCCTGGGTGGCTCAGTTGGTTGGGCGACTGCCTTCGGCTCAGGTCATGATCCTGGAGTCCCGGGATCAAGTCCCACATCGGGCTCCCTGCTCAGCAAGGAGTCTGCTTCTCCCTCTGACCCTCCTTTTTCTCATGCTCTCTGTCTCTCATTCTCTCTCTCTCAAATAAATAAAATATTAAAAAAAAAAAATTTAAGAAAGTTTCTAGGAAGGGAATGCCATTTCACATCTGGGATATTATAAAGACTAAATTTCATTCCTATGATGACAGAAAATTACTGTTTTAAAATAAGGAAGCCACCCAGGCCATTACAGCATTTAACTGAAGCAATAATAGTAATAAAATTTTTAAATTAATTGTAGGTTGATGGGCTAAGTTAAATTCAAAATACCAACCATCAATAAGCAGGAAATATTTGTCTCTCTCTTAAATCACATAACTTTTAAATACAATGAAGAAATCACTAAATGAAAAAAAATGATAAAATTATAAATATAAAATTCATATATAAAAATATATAAACGCTATAAAATATGTGTATAAAATCTTAGCATGATGCCATAAAATTTTTAAAAAGATGTTTAAAGGGAGGAAAAAAACATTACAAGGAATATCTATAACTGAGATAGTAAACCACAAGGATATCTTGAAAAAAATAAACATTTTATAAAATGACTCTCGTGAATAATTATCTTTTTACAATTTTGTTGATGGCCATTTTTAAAGAATCCTGTTCTAGAGGCAGACACATGCTTTCCTTTTTTTTTTTTTTTCTATTCTTTGTTTTAACTCTTGTTTGTTTTTTCTTATTTTTCTCCTCCCAAACTACAGTTCCTATTGTTAGGAGGTTGTTTTTTTTTGTTGTTGTTGTTGTTGTCTTTAAGTTACTTCTTTTTAGGGGGTGAAAAGAGGGACTCCACTGTTATTATCCAATAAAGTCCTTTTGTATTTGGAAGAAACAAGTGCCTTACGAGAAGGATGCTTTATTTTATTTTTTTAAAGACTTATTTATTTATTTAAGAGAGTGTGTGCACACACATGTGTGAGCAGGGTGAGAGGCAGAGGGAGAAGGAGAGAAAGAGAGACTCAAGCAGACTCCCTGCTGAGTGCAGAGCCTGATGTGGGGCTCAATCTCATGACCCTGAGATCATGACTGCAGCCAAAATCAAGAGTCAGATGCTTAGCCAACCCAGGCACCCCAAGAAGTATGCTTTATTTTAAACTAACAACTGTGACATCAGTTGATTTAATGTGATAATAACCCAATGTGCCCCACTTGTTTTAATTCAAATTAGAAGCTTGTTGCAAAGGTGCTTAGCTGACTGTTTGGATTTGGTTAGGAGTCAAGCCTCATTCTATTCATCATATTTATTGACTGCATATAGTGGGCCCACTTAGGTGCTAAGTAATAACAATAGTAAAAAAAAAAATTAAGAATAATAAAATAAATAAGACATGAGCCCTTCTTTCAAGGGAACCAAAATCTACAGGCAGAGTTTCACTTATGAGTAGATAATTATCATACAATGCAGAAAGATGAAAACTAGTAGAAACATCTTCAAAACAAAATGAGACAAAAAAGTTCCTTGGATTCCACATAACTTTGCAACTATTGTCATGTATCTTTGGACTCTCCCTTATCCAAACATCTCCTAAATGATGTCTAAACTTGCTTCCCCCATTTCCTCACCTCCCACCTGGTCTGAACTCAAAAATTACAGCTACCCCATTGCACCCATGTTACTCACATGTCTCCAATCCAGTGGGCTTGGTTTCAGTTCTCATCCTACCTCCCTTTAGCAGTATTGATTCCCAGACTTACTCATAGACTTGAAGCAGTGTTTCCCCAGGTTTTTGTGGCTTCACCCTGTAGATCATTTCTTCTAACTCCTCTGTCTTACTCTTCGTGCTTTCTCTAAACACCTTCTCCTCTACCAACCATTAAATGTGAGTGTTCCTCAGGACTCTACTCTAGTCTGGCTTCCCTTAACTCCACTCTCTTCCTGAGTGGTCTCATCCGTCTACCATGGTGTCAAAAGCATTAATAGTCTAACCACTTTCAAATTTGTATCAACAGCCCACACCTCAGTTTTGAGAATTAGATCCATTTATGCAACTTATTTCTAAACACTTCAGAGTTTCTTCAATGAGATATCTATAACTGCAATCATAATCTTTCCCCCAGAAAATCATTTCTCCTTCCCTATTCCCTCTTCAGAAAATTGCACAACATCCATCCAGTTGTTGATGAAAGAAACCTGACAGCCATGTTTCGCAGCTCTCCCTACCTTCCCAATGATTCACATCAAGTCCATCACTAGGTTGTGTCTATTCCAGAACCAAAAAATCTATGAAAGTAATTTATTTCCCTGTATCTCCACTGCCATCACCTTAGTTCAAGCATCCATGATCTCTTTCTTGGACTTCATCAATAACTTTAAACTTGTCTCCATATCTCCAACTCTTCAATAAATTCCTCTCGCTGCATTCAGAGCAATCATTTTTAAAAGAGTTCTACCTATATTACTTTGGTGCTTAAACCCCTTTCGTGTCTTTCTGTTGCTGTGGAGATATGAAAAGGAACTAGGTTTAGAGATACTTCTGAAGTACAATAAATAGGATTTGACATATGCAACGGGGTAGAGAGAGGAGTCTAAGATGTTTCCCAAATTAGCCTGAGATACTGGGGGAATACCATTTTAAAAGATCAAATGTATAGGGCAAAGAAGAAGGGAATATGGGTTTAATATCAGACCTACTGAGCTTAGAACCTTTAAGAAATTCACGTGGGATCAATAGTCATGGGAAAGGTGGGAACTAGAGACAGACTGAGTTGTGAAAGCCATAGACATGAATCCAACACTCAGGAAATCTTTGTATGGTAAGAAATAAGAACTAAGAACAAAAACCTGAGGAATATGTTTAAGGGGAAATGTGTCAGAGGATGAAAAGTAAGTAAAGGTGACAGAAAATAAGGAGGAAAGGGAAACAGGAATGTTATTTGAACATTGGAATAAGGAAATAATGTATGCTGCATTTTAGTATATACTGAGCTCAGTTCTAAATTATGTCTTTTGAAAAAAATGAAACTTTGCAGAAAAACACCTAGTAATTTGGTGTGACCATTTCTTTGCCGACTGGACTTTGTGTTTTCGGAACTCAAGTGAACAGGGTTGAGAAAATGTTGCTTATTTTATTATACAATATCATTGATCCATAGAAGGCCCTGTCTTACTGACAGATTTTATTACCTTTTAGCCTCCATACTCACCATTCTAGGAGATAAACATTCTATTGTGTATAATACATATCTTTCTTTTGTTTGTGTTCTTACAAAATGTGTTCTGATTAATGAGGAAATATATTTAATTAAATAAGTGATATTGCATGATATATTTGGTTCTGATCCTTCCTTTTCACAGGCATAGTTTTATATCCATTCATTGCTATGTGTACTTCTAATTCATTAGTCCTAATTGCTGCACAATATCCCATAATGTACAACCACATTTTAATTTATCTATATTCCTTATGATAGACACGCAAGTTGCTTCCAATTATTAACAACAATAGCAGTGTTGCAATAACATTTCCATTTACATACATCTCCTTATGGACTTATGAAATAATTTCTCTGGGTTATATATCCATGAATAGAGTTGACAGGTCAAAATGCATGCATATACTTAATTTTAGTTACTATTTCCATCTTGGTCTCTGAATGGCTGCCCCAGTTCACAGTCCCTCCAGCAGGACATAAGGGTTCTTGTATTCTCACATATTGGTCAAGAATTGTCACATCTATTTTTGCTAATTATTGCCAGGCTAACAGGTGAAAAGTAATATTTTATTTCAATTTGCATTTCTGACCATTAATGATTTGGGACATCTCTTCAGGTATTAAATTTTTTTAAGTTTATTTTTCAATAAATTGCCTATTCATATCTTGTATCCATCTTCTTTTTTATTGTTTTGTTTTTCTTATTCCTTTGAGGGCCTTGGATATTCTGGATACTAGTGCCTTTTCAGTTTTAGACTGTGCATATATAGTCTTCCATTACATCATCCATCTGATATATCTGTCCATAATGTCTGTATTAGTTTCCTAGAATTGTTATAGCAAAGCACCACAAACTTGATGACTTAAAACAAAAGAAATTTATTCTCTCACAGTTTTTAAGGTTAGAAGGCTGAAATCAAGGTGTTGGCTCCCTCTGAAGGCTCTAAAGGAATATTCTTCTTTGCCTCTTCCAGCTTCTGATGGCGCCTGATGTTCCTTCTCTTGTGGGGTACCTCGAATCTCTGCTTTGATTTTCATATGGCATTCTTCTCTCTGTGTGTCTTTGTGCATCTGTGTGTTCACATAGTGTCTTAATCTATTCAGACTGTAATAAACAATAGACAGTTATTTCTCTCTGTTCTGGAAGCTGGAAGTCCAAGTTCAGTGTGCCAGCATGGTCAGGTGAGTGCTCCTTCCAGATATCGAACTTCTCATTGTATCCTCACATGGTAGAAATGTTCAACTAGCTTTCTAAAGCTTCTTTTATAAGAGCATTAATACCATTAATGAGGGTTCTCTCATGACCTGAGCACTTCCCAAGCCACACCTCCTAATTCCATCACATTGGGCTTTAGTATTTCAACATATCAATTTTACAGGGGCAAAAACATTTGGATCATAGCACATTCAGACATAGCACAGGAATACAAACATTCAGACCATAGAACATGACACCAGTTATTGGATTCAGGGCTCATCATAATCCAGTATGACCTCCTCTTAACTTAACAAATTCTATCTGCCAGGACTATATTTCCAAATAAAGTCACATTCTGTGGTCCTGGGTGGACATGAATTTTGGAGGGACACTCTTCAACAATATCCTTCTTTAAATAAATTTTAAGATTTTTTAAGTAATCTCTACACCCAATATGGGGTTTGAAATTACAACCCCAAGATCAAGAGTTGCATGTTCTACCAACTGAGCCAGCCACGCACCCCAAATAAATGAAATTTATTAGTGATTATAGTTAACAATATTGCTTTATGTACTTGAAAGGTGCTAAGACAGCAGTAGATCTTGAAAGTTCTCACCACAAAAAAG
Organism: Leptonychotes weddellii; assembly: GCF_054177405.1. Lineage (NCBI taxonomy): Eukaryota > Metazoa > Chordata > Mammalia > Carnivora > Phocidae > Leptonychotes > Leptonychotes weddellii. Next base: position 129,370,422 of record NC_138372.1, read on the forward strand.
GAATTGGTAATTACGTGAGGGGATGCTACTGTGGTAATCATTTCATGGTATACAAGTGTATCAAATCAACCAGGCTATAAACCTTACACTTACACAAGTTATGTGTCAATTTTTTCTAAATAAATCTGGGGAGAAAAAAACATATTGGTGTTGAAAGATAGATAGATAGACAAGTAGATAAAAATTTTTGATAAAATTACATTGTTCTACTGAGGGGAGGGCTTCTGTCAAAATATTCATTATATAAGACTGTTAAAGCAAGATTTTACATATGTGTATGAGAGATATATAATGATTGATCGACTTCCCAGGATTCAGCTGGGATTTGTGTACCTCTAGCTTGACCCTGATTAAGTTTATTCCCCTGGCCATAGTAATTGATTTAGGCCTGGACACATGACTCAACTGAGGACAGAGAGAGATTTGCTGAGGATTTCTAGGAAAGAAACTTCTTTATTATTCCAAAAGAACTCCCAGAAGAGATTCTCTCTTCTTGTTGGAAGTGACCAAGGGGACTTGAAGTCCATGAAGCTGCTTCCTACCTTGATGGACACTAGCCTGAGGACAAAACTAATCACAAAGTTGGGGAAATCCTGAGAAACTGCAGATAAATTGAAATTGAGTCCTAAGCTTTGGGCTTTCAGTTATGTGATATAAGTTTCTCTAGATGAATAAGCAGGGTCAGAGTTCCACTACTGTCCAGCTATATGGCATTAGGCAAGTTCCTTAATTTCTCTAAGCCTCCCCTTTGTCAACCATAAAATGGAATATCCATAGTATCGAATTCCTAGAGTTTTGTGAGAATTAAATAAGAAAATTGATGTAAGGTACTTAGTCCAGAATTAATCATTTATAAGTGTGAGGTAATTGTAAAATACTATATAATTATCATCCTGATTTTTATTTGTATCACTGACATTATTACTATCAAACTAAGTAGCAAACCTAGGATGAACTCTCAAATCTCCTATCTCTTGGTTTGTACTTCTTCTTAAACCAAGTAAAGCCAAATTATCTGTTGGTCCTATAGCCACTGCATTAAAATCTCCAGTACACTTGTTAACATTACAAGTATTTTTTTATTTTGCAGAGAATCCTATTGTATGCAATACACTAGGCTAAGTACCATAGACAGAGCTATGAACACAGCAAGGATGATTCCTAATTGTCAAGGAGGGTGGGAAAACTGAACTAAGACACTATCCACTGCTGATAAGTCCCCTACCCATGAACAAGGCATTTTGACTATATATTCAAGTGAATCAGGATTTCCATGTTCAGGAACCACTGTTAAAAAGCAATCAGTTTGGGGGTGCCTGGGTGGCTCAGTCGGTTTAGCATCTGCCTTTGGCTCAGGTCATAATCTCTGGGTCCTAGGATTGAGCCCCACATAGGGATCCCTACTCAGTGGGGAGTCTGCTTCTCCCTCTCCTTCTGCCCCTCCACCCCTCTTTTTAGAAAAGCAATCAGTTTGGAAACTACAGGAACAAGAATAAGAACAAAAACAAAACAGAGAAGAGCAATCATAGAAATTCTAGCCACCCAGAGCTATTGTGTCCTGAGAAGATAATAAAAGATACCTAGCAGAGGGGTGCCTGGATGACTCAGTCATTAAGTGTCTGCCTTCAGCTCAGGTCATCATCCCAGGGTCCTGGGACCAAGCCCCACATCAGCCCCACATCGGGCTCCTTGCTTAGCGGGAAGCCTGCTTCTCCCTCTCCCACTCCCCCTGCTTGTGTTCCCTCTCTTGTTATATCTCTCTCTGTCAAATAAATAAATAAATCTTAAAAAAAAAAAAAAGATACCTAGCGGAGAAGGAAAGTATGGGGCAGGGTCAAAAAAAAAAAAAAGCCATTTCCATCTGAATTCATTTCAGTTCTCTTTAAATAATAGGTCTCTTTATGATTGTTATTAAGCCATTGTTGCAGGAGACCTTCATAACCTTGTTAATACTGCTCAACATAAAACAAAGAATTACACCTAAAAGTGGAAATTCAAAAAATATAAGCACTACTTTTTCTTACCAACCTTGGTAAATGAGGTATATTCTAGCAGAATGCTGAAATAGGTTGATTATTTTCATGACTTAAAAGTAAAGAGCATTGTTTACTTCACGTGTATATATATTCCCATGCAGGCAGTGGAAGTACTTTATCGCAGGGGATAAACATATCAGACGTATAATGCTGGGGGAAAGCTCCTCAAAAACACTTGGGGGAAAAAAGTAAACTGAAATAGATTTTTTTTTCTTTATGAGAGAATAGCAAGGAATAAAATGAGCAAGCAAACGAAGGAAGAAAAAGGGGAAAATAAAATACAACTGCATACCCTGAAGAGCAAGAGACAGAAAATGTACGTAGCCAATAAATAATCCCCTTGTCAGAGAATCTGTACACCATCCAAAGAGGACGATAATTGGGAGGTGCCGGCAAAGATGGGGAGGAGTCAATCACAGCAGTTATTGAAAAGAAAAAAGCAAAAAGAAGCCAATAAAAGAGACAGGAAGCATACACCTGACTCTTCTGTGAAAATGATTACAAATTGAATCTACTGGTTTCCATGGTTCCAGGAAGGTTTTTTTGTTTGTTTTGTTTTTTGTTTTGTATTTTTTCTGTGCTCAAGATGAGATGGAAGAAGGAAGGGCATTTCCCTTTCCTCCTAGAATTCTAATTCCCTTTCAGTGTGAGCAGAAATCACACCAAAACACCTCTCAGAGCTACCATCCAAACACGTTCATTTTCTGTCCAATCTTGTGTTTTTCCTTTCCTGACCTATTTCTCCCTGCCCTACCTTGTTGGGACCTGTAGTGTTCAGATCAGAAAGAAAAGATAGAAAGGAAGAAGCACTGGGGTGGGAAACAGAAGACTGTGTCAGAAAGGAGAGGTGGGGAGGGAAAAGTGGGGTGCATGTCTTCCACACTGTGCCCCACCAAGCCTCTATCTCCCTATCACAGAATTTATCACATTTGGTTCACTTATCCATATTCCCTCTAAAAGCAAAGATCATCATATGTAGTTGCCCACTTGCTCCTAAGTCTTGAATAGGGGCATATCCAATATTTTATAACAGCAATTTTTTTAAATATACTTTTAAATCCTACTTAAGAGCCAAGTATCCCAAAGAATCTTTGCTAATTGACTTTTTGATAGAACTCAGACCCAGTGGAAAGAGGATCAAGTCAAGGAAAACCTTTTCCTCTCATCTATTTAGTGCTTCAGAGTCAGAGAGCCAGATAATCACTACATCAAGTGCTTCTCCAGGGCCTACTGAGTTATTAAAGTCGTGGTTGGCATAAAATACATGTCACATAAGACCTAGGCCCTGAAAACTTGACACCAAAGTAGAATGAACCAGGCAGCACTGTATATTCAAATTATCTAATGGTTCAATTAAAGGGCTAAATTACACAAAACAAATAATTGTTGAATATGAATGCATATAGTAAGTTAAGTGTATTGTACATAGAAAATAAGTGCATCCTAAGAGGAGAAGGCGGAAGTTATTGGATATGACTTGGAGTCAAATCTCCTTACACTGTAAGGAGATGTTTAAGATAAAGCTTCTAGATGTTGTTTTTAATACTAGGAGATTAAATAAGGAACCAAGAATAAGTTTTAATTAAGTAAATTCCATTCATAATTCTTATAGAATATTAACCTTCTTAAGGTATTTTTAGAAATTATGATCTAAATATATGCAAATATTTTAGATCAGTAGAAGATAAGATATTATTCATAATTATTTAATTATCTCTTAAAATTAAAAATCTTAAATTTAATCTCCTTAAAATTTCCCCTATTCTTAAAATATTCTAATTTATTTAAAAACTTTATTATTAAAGTATAATATTTATTCAATCCTGAATAAAAATGGAATTTATATTAAAATATTTTTGTTATTATACCAGAAACTCATATTCATAAAAGAATTTTAAGAGAAGGCAGGTAACGAAAAGAAATTTTAATCACCCATAATCCTACAACTCAGAGACAGACATTATTAATACTTTGAAATAAATTATCTAGTCTATAGTTTATACAATATATCTTTTATTAAAAAGGACTCTTATTCATATATCATATGACTTCACTGATATGAGGAATTCTTAATCTCAGGAAACAAACTGAGGGTTGCTGGAGTGGTGGGGGGTGGGAGGGATGGGGTGGCTGAGTGATAGACATTGGGGAGGGTATGTGCTATAATGAGCACTGTGAATTGTGTAATACTGTTGAATCACAGACCTGTATCTCTGAAACAAATAATATATTTAATATATTATATGTTAAAAAAAAAAAGAAGAAGAAGAAGAAGATAGCAGGAGGGGAAGAAGGAAGGGGGGGAAATCAGAGGGAGAGATGAACCATGAGAGACTGTGGACTCTGAAAAAACAAACTGAGGGTTCTAGAGGGGAGGGGAGTGGGGAGATGGGTTAGCCTGGTGATGGATATTAAAGAGGGCACGTTCTGCATGGAGCACTGGGTGTTATACACAAACAGTGAATCATGGAACACTACATCAAAAACTAAGGATGTAATGTATGGTGATTAACATAACATAAAAAAAAAGGAGTCTTATTATATATCTGTCTTTTGCCTGTTTCCTTTAACAATTTTCTAAGTATCAAAAGAAATATATTTAAGACCAGAAAATGTTTAGATTTTTATCTTAGAACTTACCTATACAAAGTTTATTTTCAAATTTAATGTACTACTTATTGGATTTTTTTAAGTGGTTCTATTTTTCTTCTCTTCACTTTATTGCAAAGTACATGAATATGAGGAGCCAAATAATTTTTAACAGTTATGATATCAAAAGCAGTCTGAGAATACTCTTACCATGGAACCAGGTATGGTGCAGAGTCTGTACCAAGCACAAGTACCAAATCAAAGGATAGCCCCAGGTGAGTTCATTTTCTGTCTCTGCCGCTGAGCATCTATGCCTCTTGGGCAAGTCACTCAGCACAGGATGTACAGATGAGACATTTAATGTCAAATGACCTCTGAAACGCCCATGAATCTACTTAGAATGCAGGTATAGGATATTCCAGAAATGGGAATACTGATGTTTAAATATACAGAGGTGGTGCTGGCAGCCTCAAACTTCATTGGCCTTGGTTTGAAGACTGCTTCTATGCTATAGGTTTCTGAAGGCTTGAGTCTATAATGAAATCTGTGCACAAAATGGCAAACAAAATTTTGGCCAATGTCCTAAAACCTATTCTTTCAGTTAAAATGAAACAAAACAAAACAAAAACAAAACAAAACAAAACAAACAAACAAAAAAACTCCTTTGGAGAATCCATTTTGGCCACTAAAATAAAACCAATCAAAAGTTAACTACATCTCTTCCCCTATTTCCATATGAATGACTTTTCCTCTCTACATATATCTGTCACATTGTAATTAGAAGTCATTTTATAAGTATAAGAAAACACCAGTGATATCTACCCATGTTTTTAGCTTTTAATGGAATGTATAAATACAACTTACTCAAAAATGACAGAAAAATGACATGAAAAAGTGAACGCAAAGAAATTATAAAGATTCACTCCACTGCCTGGAATCTGATAAACAGGTTTTTGCTACTTATAAAATATGTTATAGTTTATCAGTAGATGCTAAAAATATATATTTTAAATGCATCAATTGTAAATTGATGATCTCAGATAATTGACCATTAGCATTGTCCAATAAAACATTCAGTAATGATGGAAATGTTCAATATCCATGGTGTCCAATATGGTAGCCCTTATTGAAATGTACTAGTGCAAATGAAGAACTGATTTTTTTAATTTACTGAATTTTAATTAATTTAAATTTAAATAACCATGTGTGGCTAATGGCTACCATATTGGACAGCAAGATATAGACCATATTTGGGACAGAAAGTGTAATGGCCTTACCCACCTATCCATGTTATTCAAAATAAAACATGATAGAACACAAACTTTACAAGTCTACTGAGATTACATTTCTTAATTGCAAAATCCAAAATAAGTTCACCAAGGTTAGACTTGTGTTCATAGTTTTGTGCACCTGTTTTGCCAGATTCCTCAAGTAAAAACACTGATACCTTACACCTGATGACATACTTAGACCTGGGTACATATACAAAGACCAGCTTCCAGACAAGGATGCCAAATGCAATTGCACCTCTGATGAAATAATCTATGGAAGACTGGTGCCAATCACAAAATAACATGGTGATGGAAGATTTTAAAAATTTCTAGAGCCCAGCCTTGGCACAGAATGTTACCTATTTTCAAGATTTCAAGAAGGCTTGGATAGAAAGCCCATCAAAGGTAAACTAGACACCTGCCCCCAACCCGTTATTTCTATCTACCTAAAATCCAGAAATTCTTTCTTTTTTTTTAGTTTTTTTTATTAACATATAATGTATTATTTGTTTCAGGGGTACAGTTCTGTGATTCATCAGTCTTACACAATTCACAGTGCTCACCTTAGTACATACCCTCCCCAATATCCATCACCCAGCCATCTCATC
>NC_138372.1:129377025-129382379 GCF_054177405.1 Leptonychotes weddellii
TTTCATTTTTCCCCTCCCTTCCCCTATGATCCTCTGTCTTGTTTCTCAAATTCCTCATATCAGTGAGATAATATGATACTGGTCTTTCTCTGACTGACTTATTTTGCTTAGCATAATACCCTCTAGTTCCATCCACATCATTGCAAATAGCAATATTTCATTTTTGATGGCTGCATAATATTCCATTGTATATCTATACCACATCTTCTTTATCCATTCATCTGTTGATGGACATCTAGGCTCTTTCCATAGTTTGGCTATTGTGGACATTGCTGCTATAAACATTGGGGTGCATGTGCCCCTTCGGATCACTACATTTGTATCTTTGGGGTAAATACCCAGTAGTGCAATTGCTGAGACCCAGAGATTCTTTTTTTTTTTTTAAGATTTTATTTATTTATTTGACAGAGACAGAGACAGCGAGAGCAGGAACACAAGCAGGGGGGGTGGGAGAGGGAGAGGGAGAAGCAGGCTTCCTGCTGAGCAGGGAGCCCGACGTGGGACTCGATCCCAGGACCCTGGGATCATGACCCGAGCCGAAGGCAGACGCTTAATGACTGAGCCACCCAGGAGCCCTGACCCAGAGATTCTTAATTTGAGCTAGGGACAGTGAAGGGAGTCCCAACAATGATTATGATTTAATCTCCTGCTAAGACAAGGAATGGGAGTGAAGTTTAAAAGAAAAATACACTTGATTTAGGGAAGTAAAGGAATATATTTCTTAAATCCAGAATTTGGAAGATCCTACTTCCTGATCTTACACTGAGACTTGCTCTATCTCCTATAAGAATGTCATCACATTAGTATCAGAAGAAGTCTTTCAAGGAAAATATTGATCAGTGCATTTGGGACAAGACTCAGACAAGTAGTATGGTTCTTATGCCTGTTTGGCAATAAATGTCTATATGTGTAACAAAAGTTGGTCTGAGATTAATTTCACTGTGATGATCCCATAGTGTGAAATTTCAGGGTGGAAATGCATATCCTACTACAGCATATAAACACTAGATACTAGGAGAGTCACCAAAATGAGCCTGACATTCACTGAATGAAGAAATTGGCTTTGGCGGCTAGCAATGTAATTATCTTACCTATAATTTTAATATTTGTTAGTATAATGCACTTATCTTTATTTTAAAAAGAAACAGGATGACCACTTTTTGTATAAGAAAATGCATAGAAGTCAGTAAATTGGAGACACTTGCCATCCCATCTTTCTAAATGTTTATTTTGTGAGGGCAAAATAAAACCCTAATCTATTTAAACACACACCAATGGCTATTTTTACAGAAAATATAGGAAAGTGTAGCAAGCAAAGTCCACTATAGTAGAGGAGAGACTGGTCACCTTACTGAGGTATTATTGGCTAGTCTTAAATATTTTAAGAGAAGAGATATAAAGAGTATGCTTTCATGTTTAATGTCTAAATGCTTGTCAGATACAGTAAGAGAACAAGAAGTGAATATAATCATGCTAAAAATTCTAAAGATAAGTAGTTGGGGAAATGATAATTCTTCTTTTTGATCCCTCATCAGCTGACTCATTGCCTAGGAGGTTTTTGTAGTTTTGATCTCCTGAGAGACAGCCACCCACTGAGAATATATAAATTAGTAATGAGCAAAAAATCAGCAGATGGAAAGAAATCACAGAGAAGGAAGTAAGGTTTTTCACTTTGCACAAATTACAAAACATAAGGGAAGATATTTTCCCAAGAGAAAGCAAAAGTTGTATTGGCTTGGTTAATCAGAATTTACTCTACAGGAGTGGATATTGTTGTACTAACAAAAAATGAAACTAGAACACTGAGTGTCATTCCTCATGATACAAGTATTGGGTCACACTTAAGGCATCCTAGAAGTCTGGTTAAATAAGGGAAAGCCTCATGGCTTTGCTGTATTTGCAGCCTGGTAATAGTCTCTCTATAGTCAAAACATCCACTTTAATGGCAAAGAAATAAAAAGCATTCTGGAAGCAAAAGACATATTTAAGTGGTTGGCCATGATTGAGTAAGTTTATCAAGAGATACAAAACTCCATCAGAATTACTAAAAGCACTAAAAGGACCTGGTTAATTAACACATTAGGGAATCCAAAATACTATCACAATCACTGAACAACCTACAATTGGTAGAAGCATGTTCATAGATAACTAGTTCACTTTAGCCATTCACCAACTAGGGTAGACTTTAGCCATTAGCAATCAACTAACTAAAGGAGAATTGTGGAGAATTATAAAAGAATGAAAGGTCCCAAAGGATAAAGTTGGTGGGCAGTAAAATGAAGCATTTTTAGGATATAATGAAGAAACCACTCTAAACTCCAAAATTAATCCATAAGGGGAAAACAAGTAAGAAACAAGGTTTTGAAATATTGTTCACCAAAGCAAACTAAATAAAGCTGGAGATGGTTTGAAATACCCCTACTTGAGAATGCCATAGACTCCTTAACACACAGTTGATAAAATATTCTAAAATACATATCCCAGATAAAATCTCCTAGGACACACACATGCAGGAACTTGAGTAATTATGATATCAAATGAAATTAATATCTAAAGCATGTTCATACCAAATAGATAACTTAAAAATTTTTTAAACTACTAATTCCAGTTCCAGCCATGACAGAACAATTGGCATTGAGCTTACTATTCTACCTTAAACAATTATAAATGCATGAATCAACCATTTAAAATAATTAAGCAACAGCCATCTGTGATCTTTGGGAGAAAGGGCACATATGAGATGAGTTCCAAACTGCAGCATAGAAAAGTAGCCTGAACAAAAAACTGTGTTCTTTCTGGGTAGGGGAAATAGAGACCAGAATTAAGGGCTGCTGAGGCAACAGAAACTTTCAGGAAAAGATACTGGAGAATGGTATGCAACACAAAGAAGTATCTCCAGACATCTGCAGAGATGTCCATTTGAGTCTTTGAGCCAAAACTAACCTGCACACATTCAGGGCAAGACTACATGAGGCATGGTGGAGAATGGCTACTAGGGACTGTGAGGTGAATGAAGGACTCCACAATCACATAATGTGCAGAGACACTGAAATTCTAATTCTCTAGAATAAGTGGCTTCACTGAACTCCACATACGTTCAGTTGAGACCCCAATACTACATTAAAAGTTGTATTATTTTGGTTCTAGATTAAGGACTACTCTAGACCTACCCAAATAGCCTCAACATGATAAAATTTATCAGATGGGAAATTGCTGCCAGAAAAAACTCAAGACTCTCATAAAGATCAAAAAAAGTAGGTTCTCAACAATGGAGAATTCACAATGTCCAGAATAAAACCAAAATTACTAGGTGTTCAAAGAAATAGGGAAATGTGACATATAATCAAAAGAAAATGTATATAGAAAAACAACAAAACACGATGTAAATATTGAAATTAACAAGTATTATGGCATTAGAAATGTATTAAAGGATTTAAAGGAAAATACAGACATAATAAATAAATGCATAGAAAATCTCAGAAAATAAACATTTTTGAAAAACCAAATGACAACTCTATATTTGAAAAGTCCAATACTTTAAATGAAAAACAAATATTACTGAATCTACTTAATAGCAGATTGGACACTACAGAAGAAAAGACAGAATACCAGAACCTATCCATACAGAAACACACACATACAGAGGGAGAGAGAGAAGATTGGAAAGTAAAATAGTCTCACTTAAAAAAATATAGATAAAAAATAAAGTCTCACTAACATCTGGAACAATATCAAGGAGCCTAGCATACATATATATAATTGTAGTCCCAGAAACAGATGAGAGAAAAATGACAAAAATATATTTGAAGAATTAATCTTTGAAAAATTTCCAAATTTAATGAAAGCAATAAAGGCAAAAACACAAGAAGCTCAATAAAACACAAGCAAAATAAACACAAATAGAACACTAAGGTCTATCACAATCACATTGCTGAAAACCAGTGATGAGGAAAGAAGCTTAAAAATAGTCAAAGGGAGGAAAAATTACATGACATAGAGAGGAAAAATGAAAAATTTTATTTCTCATCTGAAACACTACACAACGAAGTCAAGGGAATGACAAATTTAAAGTGCTAAAAGAAAATAAATGTCAATATAGATGTCTATATCCAGCAAAAAACATTTTTCAAAAATTAAAGTAAAATACTTTTTCAGACAAATAAAAAGAGAGTGTATTTCTTCCCAGCAGACCTGGACATCAAGAAATGTTAAGGAAAATTCTTTAGGGAGAAGGAAAATAACACCAGATGAAAAATCATAAAAAATAAATAAATAGTACTAGAAATTCTAAGTATGTAGGTAAATACAAGACTTTTTTATTTATAAGTTTTCTTAATTAATAATGCATTGTTTAGATCACACCTAATAACAATGTATTTGGGGAGTTATGTCATTGTAGAGGTAAAATATATGGCAGCAATAGCACAATAAATAGTAAAAAAAAAAAAAACGGATATTGTGGGAGGCATAATTATAAAAATGTAGTTTTCAAACTCTGATCCCCAGGATAGGATTGTGAAAATGATGAGCTATTATAGCCATGATTAACTTCTGTTACATGGCAAATGGTATTTTTAGGTGTAATTAAGGTTGCTAATCCATTCACCTTAAATAAAAAGATTATCTGTGTGGGCCAAGACTAATCACACAAGCCCTTTAAAAGTAGAGTTTTCTCAGATTTCCTCAAAAGAGGACATCAAAGACATTTGAATATGGGATGTATTAGGTTTACCATTGCTAGTACAGAATGGAGGTGGTCATATGAGAAGGAATGCTAAGGGTCTTGGAAAATGAGAGTGACCCTCAGCTAACAGCAAATAAGGAAACAGGGACCTCAGTGCTACAATAGCACAGGACTGATTTTTGCCAGCAATCTAAATGAGCTTGACAGCCAATTCTTTCCCGAAACTTCCAGATAAAAGCTCATCCAGGCCAACACATTGATTTTGGCTATGTGATAACTAAGCATAGATCCCAGCCAAACTCCATTGGACATCTGATCTAAAGAAGTGTGTGCTAATGAATTGATGTTGTTTTAAGCCACTAAGTCCATAGTAATTTGTTAAGCAACTGAAAACTAATAGAGTATGCTTTGTAAAGTTCTTTCATCATACATAAAAATGATGTAAGATTATTGAAAGGTGACTTAAGGGATGGTGGAGGAGTAGGAGACCCTATTCCAACTGGTCCCCAGAATTGAGCTGGATATCTACCAGACCACTCTGAATACCCACAAAATCAGCCTGAGATGTAAGAAGATAGATCTGGATCTCCACAAACAGAATATCATAGGCGGTTGGTTTAGATGGATGAAGCGGGGAGCCATGATTCCACGGAGCAGATATCAGAGGATA
>NC_138372.1:129382879-129389221 GCF_054177405.1 Leptonychotes weddellii
CTGTTTTTTTGGGACTTTAGGGTTGCTGGCCTCTTGTTTTCCCAGCCTGTCTTCTGGGGGAGGGGCCTGCTGCGCTGTTACTCAGGCAACCCTGTTTGGGCGGAGTTGCCCTGCCCCTCTGTGGTGGGGGATGGGCTCAGCGGGAATCAGTTTTTGGGGCTTTTGTTCTCTGGTGGCTTTCCCTGATGGCTTTCCGCGTCTCTTCCGTGAGTCAGAGCAGAAGAGACCGTTTCCAACCCTCTGCCTCAGAGCAGAGAGACCACAGTCTGTTCTTCAGTGAGCTCTCCAGGCCACACCATCTCCATTTCTGTCCATGCTGCTATAAACTGCAGCGTCCTGGGTTGTGCGCCCCTCTGCAGCGCTCCCCGTCCTGCCTCCAGATCGGGGCATGTCTCTGCCCTTTGTGCTTCTAAAACCGCCAGCCACTCCCAGGTGGCGCATGTGTGACCCCGCTGCTCCCAGTTTCCACCCCAGGGGCTGCCCTAAAGTCCTTTCCCCGGTTTCTGCCCCGGGGGCTGCCCTAAAGTCCTTTCCCCACCGCTACTGGTCTGTGAGTCTGTGCCCCATCCGCAGTGCGTGAGGCTGTCACTCACTGGCGGTGTAGGATCCCCAGGGCCAGGCACCCTCCTGCTGCCATTTATCCTCTGATATCTGCCCGCAGAATCAGGGCTCCCCACTTCGTACCTCAAAACCAACCACCTGCAATATTCTGTTTGTAGAGATCCAGATCGTCTTACATCTCAGGCTGGTTTCGTGGGTGCTCAGAGTGTTCTGGTAGATATCCAGCTCAATTCTGGGGACCAGTTGAAATAGGGTCCCCTACTCCTCCTCCATCTTTCCTTCTCCAACCTATGTCTTACTGATTACTCAATAACTCCACTTAAGCGTCTAGTAGACATTTCAAACTTAATGTCTAATATCAAAGTTGATTTTCCCTCACTCTCAAAACCTGATCTTCCCAGAGTCTTCCTACATACGCAAATGGCAACTCTCTTCTGTCAGTTGTCTAAGCCAAATATTTTAGAGCCCTCCTTTACTCTCATAATCCATTTTCAATCCATTAGCATATCCTGTCACTATCTTAAAGATACAACCAATTCTCATTATTCACAGTAGTTATGTCCTATAAAGTCACTGCAAACATCAAATTAGCTCATCCTAAATCATTGCTCCTTGGGGGAAAACAGAGTTATGTTCCTGTGTGCATTTTGGTCACATTTTCATTAACCAATCAATATATAACCTTGTTTTATATATGTTTCTGTATAAACACTTATTTAATATATACCATTGATTCATTAACAGACCTCATGGCCAGCAGGACTAGAAGTCATGCCTGAACAAACCTTATCTAATACATATATTTTCTCTGTAAGGCACATCACAGCCTTCTTGTGCTTAGGAACTCCAGACAGCACTTCAGCACCATGCTTGGAATAATTTTAAACAGCAAAATCACCAATAAAAGGCACAAAAGTGAAAAAGATGTGGCACTAAATATACAGTGAAAAGGACACTTATTTATGAGAGCTGAAACAAAAAGGGAAAGAGTGTCATCTTGTTGGAACTCAGCTGGTAATGTGCACACCAAGCACCTCAAATTTTTTGCTACCCTGTGCCCGTGTCTGTGAATGACCAAAAAATAAAGCACTGTGAGTATTGATTTGGGGGGTACAAATAAATTTTAGTGAGAAGGCAAAATTGCAAACCTGGAATCTGTGAAAAATGAATATTGATTGTATATCCAGAATCTGACCACTTCTCACCACCATCATCTAACTATCACCTCTGCTCATACCACCATCATCTCTTCATTTGCACTCACCTGCCTCCCAGTTTCTCCCAAGAGTCTAGCATCCACACATCTTTTAACTCGAATCAAGATCATGTCACCACTATGCATGAAACCCTCCAGTACCTTCCAATCTCTTTTGACATGAAATCCAAAGTCCTGACCATTGCTACCCAAGGTGCTGAATAATCTCACCCCCTTCAATTTTAGTGGCCTCATCACCCATCACTCTCTTCCCTCCCCAAACTCCTTTGTGGATAAGCATACTCCCACCTCCGGGCCTTTACGCTTGTTTTCTGCTTATAAGGCCTTTTCTATCACTAGCCATCTAATTTCCTTGAGATTTCTGTTCAAATATCCCCTTATCAGAAAGAGGGCTTCCTCAGCTACCCCTATAATAGCACCTCTATTACTTTCTATCCCCCTTGCCTGCTTTATTTTTCTTGAGTGTAATTATTGACATCTAACATATTATATATATTTTTATTCTTATTCTCCTCTTTTTTCACTGCTGTCTTCCCAGCATCTAGAACATCTTGTACAATATAAGTACACAATAAATATTTATCAAAGGAATGAAGAGTCACTGGCTTTCTCACATGGGACACCTTTACAGATTCTGTGGTAATCTGGCTGGGAATGGAACTCTTCCTCGGTCTTCCAAATCTTGTGCTTAAGCTTCTGATTGGCAGAATCTAGCTGGCACTCTGCTGGCAAGGGAGTAAGTAGTTTCTAGGCTTTGTCCTGCAGCATTTGGAATGTCAGGATGGAACTGAGAATCAGTAACAACATCAGGTAGATTCTACTCTCTGGATATTCAATGTCCATTCCCAGTCTTTAGCCCATTGTTACCTTCCAAACAATAATATCAAACACATACTTCCAACTAACATAAATACAACTATTCATATACTAACAAAGGTATACTCAACTTTTCTCTCGGAAAAGAAAGACAAAAAGCCCCATAAATTATTGTATTGATGTCTGGATAATGTTCATTTATTTTCTAGCTCAGGAATCCTCCTTTGATAAATGGCTTGTAATGTAAGTAATGAATAAAATGTTAATCACAAACAATACAAATTATATGAAACTGTAGAGAAAGGGGGAGGGAACAATATATTCAAGCATATACACAATAAAGCAAGGAGAAAAAAAATATATAGTTATCATAGCCCTTGATTCTGAAACCGATCACAACATCATAATTAGTCATCTTTGCTCTACTACATTCTATTTGCTTTTGCCCTTATCCAGCACCTAAACCAGTCATTGAAAGACAGTTCTCCATGGATCTCTCAAGTTTCTGCCTATTTTGCAAACAGGACTGTCATTTCAAGGATAGATGCATAGCAAAGAGTAACTTTATTTATTCTCCAGTATAATAAAGACAATGTCTCCCACTGGGGCAAAGGTCAGACAGGCTTACTATCCATTATAAAGGACTGGGTTTCCTAAAATCAGAGTTCTTCTCTGTGATGCCACTCACTGTATGTATATACATTGCCTGACCATTTTGTATTTCCATGTGGGAATTGATGTTTGAGGACCAGCACAAATGCTGACCCTCATCTATTACTATTATGGTGAGTAATCAAGTCTTTTTGAATGACCCAACAGTCTGTTTCTTGCCAGCATCCAAACTGTGACAGGCTAACTTGTCTGGCAATAAAGTCTCAGCTTCTGCATAACTCTTGATGTTTATGATTCTGTATGTGGTGACCCAAACTTTTATTCTTGAAGGGCCTGAGCCATGGGTGATCCTACTTTTGAGGGGTTGCTATGTCTTCCACTAAATTTTATCACTAGATTTGGAAATACAAAGAGGCATCCAAAAGAAAAATTCAGGGTTCCCAACATATTCCTCTCTGTCCCCATTAAGAAGTAGCACCCTATTTCTCCTTGGTAAACAAGATCAATCACAGCTTTTATTGACACCTTTATATATTTCTTGGTTCAATGTTTTTTGTTTATAAGGCTCTATGACTAGCCACCTAACTTCCTTGAAATATCTGTTCAAATATCTCCTTATCAGAAATATAGCTTACTCAGCTATCCTCAGAGGAGCCCAAAGTGGTCAACTTCCAATTTAATGGAAGTTATTGAATCCTCTGGTAGAAGCATCGTTCCCTTGATAATTAAGACCTCGAAGCCAGCAAAACATCAGATAGGAAACAAAATTTTACAAGTGATCATTAAGGGTAATATTTGGAGGAGCTAATCCTACTTCCACCACTTTGTTCTAGGACCTGGCTTAAAGAAAAAAATCACCATGCACTGGTTGCAGCTCAGAGCATATATAACATCATGTAGGACATCACCTCAGCTTCACAAAGGGCTTTTATCTAGCCAGCACTGTGATTAAGCTTTTAACAGATCACTTTACCATTCTAGTCTTCAGTAGATTATTCCACCATTTTATCAGGCCAACTGTTTTGGATGATGGAGTACATGGAGACAATAATGAATCCATAGATATAAGCTTATTCATCATTTCTTCTGTTTTTTTTTAGTCAGTAGCAATATTGTGTGGAAAAGCAAGGTGGTAAACAAAACTAGGTGATGGGGATGGCAAAAGTTCATGTATGGGAAAGACAAATCTGTATCTAAACTAAATGTCTATGGCCACTAGACAATTCATAGTAATATCATATTGAGGGCTCAGTATTGCTTTTGCTGTTGTCAGGCTGATCACTCAACAATGGTGGCAGTAAGATTAGGCTTGGTGAGAGGAAGTCTACACTGTTGACACTTGCATAGCCCACACCCCTGACCTGTGGCCATTTTTTACAGACAATTATTGTGTAAGCACTGGGTTGGCTATAGAGAAAAGCTAAATGATATCTAAAACTCACTCTTCTTGTCCATCTGATTATTGACAGTCGTCTATGCAGTAGATCCCTATGATCATGAGACACAAAAATCCATACTCTGTGGCCATTCTGAAGTTGTTCATCCTCACATACCTTTTTGAAGCCCAGATCTTCTAGTCAATAATTCTTCAGTTATATGCCTTTGAAGACCCCGATCATTTGGCCAAAACTTCAGCTACTAGGAATAACATAATATATATCTACATCACCTCAGGCCTTCTTTTCTTCTAGGTGAGGGGGAAAAGCCAGATGAATGTTTGAACTTCGGTCTTCTAGAATTTTCTTTACCCAGTGTCCTTCAGGGTCATCTCTGAGTGGGACTGGAATAGCATTATTCACATGCATGATGTCATAGCTTTGAAGGAAAAGTGGCAATGCCACAAAACAAACTGTCACCTGGGTCTGAGTCACATGCTCAAGCAACTTAACTTATATCTTAGCTTCTGCTAAAGTTCATTATCATTGATGACATAATACAGCTGTATAGGCCTGAATTTATAGCTCAATAATTAGATGATATTTATTTCACAATTAGATAGTATCCAGGTGCTCCAAAACCCTTGCCCCTCATTACCATTCTCCTGAGTTTCCCTAACTGCATCCCTACCTATCATAGTTATTTCAAGTACTATTGGATCTGTTATGTCATAAGGCCCAATGAGTAGACACATGTATTTCCCACACTGGCTGCAAAGCCTTCTTTTGCTTTGGGCACAAATCAAAGCTGAAAGCCTTACTGGTTACAAGAAATAGATTGGAGCAGCATTTTCCAACATATTCCAATGCATTATATGTTGACCTAGAATCCAACAATTCTATCAGTTATGTCACAATCAAAATGGAAATATGAAGGGCGCCTGGGTGGCTCAGTTGGTTAAGCGACTGCCTTCGGCTCAGGTCATGATCCTGGAGTCCCGGGATCGAGTCCCACATCGGGCTCCCTGCTCGGCAGGGAGTCTGCTTCTCCCTCTGACCCTCTTCCCTCTCATGCTCTCTGTCTCTCATTCTCTCTATCTCAAATAAATAAATAAAATCTTTAAAAAAAAAAGGAAATATGAATGCTTAATTCTAAGATTTTCTAACTTCTGGTATGCCAGCAATAGTGTATATTCTCATCAGAGCAATCTAGATAAATCTTTGGCTGCAGGAAGCACTACTGCTTTACTTCCTGTGAGAGTACCAAAAGAGCTTGAAATCTTGTTTTCAGTCTTTTGAGAAATTACAGAATATTGCTAAAGTTTCAAGCAGAATATACACAGAATAAAATGGTATAGTTTACTTCCTGTTTCTCTCTGAGGCACTCTAAGGTTAATTTGTATTGAAGCACCCTACAACTGGGTCATTCGTTTCCTGCCCTGAAATTAGAAATGACAAGAAGTCTTAATGCAGAAACCATTTTGAGATAATTATGTCTTGATTATAAGTATTTAAGGTTTCATATGCATGTAGGATTCATCAGAGATTCCAGTAAATACTTCAATGCCTGAAGTCTATTATTCTGGATCTAATATGATTCTGGGATAACTGGTTCAAGATGGCAGTATTAATGAGCCAATTATGTAATATCATGGCACTATAACTTTTCTTCCATTGTGCAAATTCATTTGAATTTTCCCATATAATGTCCTTATCTTGGAAATTCAGACTTAATGTCCTTCGTCAAAAAATCTGAAGACT
>NC_138372.1:129389321-129428294 GCF_054177405.1 Leptonychotes weddellii
AAAAAAAAAAAAAATCTGAAGACTACTCCATATTCTTAGTTGTTAAATTAATCATTGAATCCATTCCTTAGCACTTGCCTTTGACTCAAAAAAGAGAAGGGGTCATCTTCACTTATTACTGGGTAAAATATCCAAAAACAAATCATCCTATAATTACACCCGTGATGTGGAATGAGGCATTGGCAATGTCAGGGTGGTTTTCAGGAAAATGTCAACAATAAGAAGCTTTCTGAGAAGTGACACTGAAATATGACATCTTCCTTTATATATCAGAGAACTGAGGTCTTTTTTTCTTTAAGGATATCTGCAGGCAGTGGTTGTTTTCATCCCAACCTATTACCTACTGATTACGTAGTAATGAATACTGATCAGCTTAGTAAGCAGAGAAAGAATTTTCTAAATTAAATCACTCTGACTAGCTGAATCATATTTTGGGTGGGACATCAATCACAATTTGACCTTCTTCAACAGTGCTGTTTATAGACTATAGCCAAATCTCAAATAAGCATATAAAATAACTCATTCTTAAATTGTCTCATATCAGTGAAGTATGAGCAATGTGTTTCTGCAGAGGGTAAATTTTAAAGAACAAATGATGGATTATTGAGTTATATTATCTATCTTTACAAATGAGAAAGATAACTCACAAAGGTCTTTGCCATGAGGATAAATGCTATAATAGTTCATTTCATATAGATTATTGAACTTAATATTCTATTGCATTCTTCATTCTTTAAAATTAATTTCCATTGAAAAATTTTCCATTTATGCACCAAGACAACAACCACTGTACATAAGAGGAAAGCATGCTAATGAAGCAAATCTGAAACTGAGAAGAAAAATACTCTGAAGCCACCCCTAATGCTTTGCCCTCTTATATATGAAACTCCTAATGTTTTGCCCTCCTATGTATAAAACTGGCATGACACATAAATGAACAAAGAGGTCAGTCATTGTGGAGCAGATGTCCTTGCCATTACAAAATTGAAAGTAATGAAATTATATTTTTAAGCACCTGTTTCACTCATGAATTTCTATAGGTTTATTTCAAATAGATTCAGTGGCCTAAAATGTAAAGCTTATTCTTCAGCAACTACATTAATAAAAACAGCATAAGGAGGAAGAAATTTCTGAGTAGCTTTCTCAACCAACATTGTTTGCAATAAGATTTTGAAATCAGAATTATTTTGCAATGTGTTTTAAAGTAGTTACTACTAAATAAACATTAATTCAAAAGAAGTAATCTCCCAAACAGTGCACTCAGTTCAGATTTCATTAAGGGTCTTATATTCATCATTATCCACTTTTTTGTGTGTGAATCCAATATCTAAGAGAGAAAATCGTCATCATTTTTAGTGTTTAAGTTTTTAAGATAAAAGATTTTAAGATAAAAAGATATATCTTAGAACAACATCCGAAGATTGCATTCAATTACTTATAACATGAGACCACCGCATCTTAAGAGTATTTAGTAACTCAATCCTCCTGGGGAGAGCACCTAAGATACAGCTTCTTCAGACTTAGACACATTCTCTATTCTATAAAATGTAACAGTATAACAAGTTTCCAAATGTGGCAGAAGGTGAAATAGGCCCCCAAATTTATGTTTTGTTTTGCTTTTCTTTTTTTTTATTATGTTATGTTAATCACCATACATTACATCATTAGTTTTTGATGTAGTGTTCCGTGATTCATTGTTTGCGTATAACACCCAGTGCTCCATTCAGTACGTGCCCTAAAGTCTTTAATACCCAAATTTATGTTTAATCAGAAATTGTGTTATAGTAGGAAGCCAATTTAAGCATTACCTAAATGTAACAGCAAGTGAGATATGTTCCCAAAATGCCCACTCTGAAACACAAGAAATAGTATAACCTGGTTGAATAGAAAGATTCCTGGATTACATTATCACACTGTTAACTTCTCAGTGCTTTTAAAATCTTTCTAAAATGCATTGGTAAACTTAACTTTCTCACCTCAATAAGTTCATTTTCATGACATAATGGATAATTAAGGTCCTTGTAACCTCTAAAGAATATGATTACATACATCAGTTTTTGCTAAAAATAATTGTAGATGCAGATACAGACAGGGTTAAAAACAACCAAATGCATACTCCACAACAAATGTTGAATGTCTTTTAAAAATAATTTCACTAATCTGAACTTATTTTTTCTTCTACTTGCCTACTTCCAAAAATAAAGTAACTCTGTCCAAAAAATGCACTAGATTGAGGAGTTGGTGAAGAGATTCTGTGATTGAACAATTATTCTATGAAAGCCACAGTACCTGTGTTATTACATTATTTCAGTTAATCTTCAGGAAAACCCTGGTGATAGGAATCGTTGTTCCAAATTTACAAAAAAGAAAAGGAAGGTTTAGAGAGTTTAGTTAACTTGCCTAGGTTCACAGGCAATAAATGAAAGAAGCAGTTCTGTTTCCCAGACTTGCTATTTCTAGTACATTGTTGTTTCAAAATCTAGTTAGCTGGAAAGTCTAGTTATTGGAAAGTTTTCAACAATATGAAAATATTATTTGCAACTGAACATTTGTAAGTTGTTTCAACAATTTTATTCATTTTTTTAACATCATTTATTGACTGGCTCCTACTAACTTTGTATCAGGTACCATGCTAGGACAATTAACATAACAGTGAGCAATAATCTCTGCTCTCATGAAATTTATAATTTCGATTGAGTGAACAGAAAAGTAGAAAGACAAAATAATCACATACTATAATAACTGCTGGAGAGCAAACAAACAAGAAGACAAAATAGAGAATAACAATGCGAGAGCTACATTTTACAGGGTAGTCAAGAATTAGCCAGGGGGTTGGGGTCCCAACCATGCTGGAATACCAGCAACACAGACTGATGGGAAAGGTAAGGGACAGAGCTGAGATTCAATTAGGCAAAAAAGCAGATGAGCACCCCACTTGATAGCCAGACCAGTGAGAAGGGAAATCGAGATGCATCTTTATGCTTGGAATAAGAAAAATCCAGAAAAAATTTTCTTAAGGGAAAATGAAAGGGATGAGGATCTAAAACCCCAAAAAGAGACATGATTGAGACTAAGCACTTAGAGTCTATTTACATGGGTTGTTGTCAAGGTATAACTTTAGTCCTAAACCTTAAACTGTGGTTCAAGTGAGGCAACCATGCAAAAACGATAGAGGTTGGATTCAAGGTGGGGGGGGGTAGTCAAAGAAGGATGGGGTACATAGCACAATAGGCATAAGACGCTCGGACTGGCTGTCAGTGAAATGGCCTTAGGAGAGGGAGGGCATGTCAGAACTCTGTAATTAAGACCACATTGGCATATCTCTGATTGAAAATATAAACATTTTTAGGATGCTGCCGAGGCCACTGATGTGACCAGACTCCACTCTCATAGGTTAGATTTGATTAGCCCAGAGTGTGGCCCCACCAGGAGCAATTTTTCAATAAACTTGTTACTTTGAGATAATAGAAGATTTACATGCAGTTGTAAAAAATAGGATTCTCAGTTTCCCTCAGTTTCCCTCAGTAATATTTTGCAAAACAAAAGCACAATATTATGACCAGGGTACTAACATCAAGATATAGAACATTTCCATCACCTCAAGATACAAAATTTTCCCATCATGTTGCCCTCTTATCGCCATACCCACTTCCCTTTCACTCTCACCTCATCCTTAATCCTGGACAACTAATGTACTCATAATATTGAAATTTTTTCATTTCAAAATGTTATAAAAAAGAATCATAGGTATGTCACTGTTTGGGGTTTGCTTTTGTTCACTCACCATAATTCTCCAGTGATTCTTTTAAGTTGTTGGATGTATCAGTAATCTGCTCCATTTTATTGCTGAATAGTATTCCATGATATAGATGTACCACAATTTACTTAACCATTCATCCATGAAAGGACATCTGGGTTGTTTCCTGATTTGGGGTATTATGACTAGAGCTGTTATAACCATTTATGTACAAATTGTTATGTGAATTTGGGATAAAAGCTCAGGAGTATAATTGCTGGGTCATATGGTAGTTACATGTTTAGTTTTTTAAGAAACTGCCGAATTATTTTCCACAGTGACTGTACTATGTTGCATTCCCACCCCAGCAATGTATATAGTGATCAAGTTTTTCCACAACCTTTCCAGCATTTGCGGTGTAGGAAGCCAATATCCACTGACACTCGGATACCATAGGTACATTCCAGGTGAGGGTTCCTTAACACTAATAAATGTATTTTCATTTACCATCACTGAAATCTGGATGCAGTCATATTAATTATACTGTTTTAGAATAATCTAATAAAATTAGAATAATAAATAAGTCAAATGTGGTTTTTAATTTACTATCAGCAATCTGTCATTCTTTAATTATCCTGCCATTTTGTAGAAATGAATGGTTAGAAAAAATATGTTAAACCTGTCATTTATTCTACCTTAAACATTCTTATGGGGCCTAAAATAACAGACAAACCTCTTAAGCATATGACATATATCAGAGTGTCATGTCTAAAATTTGGCACAAAGATTTTTAAGGTCATGAGGTGTAGAAACTAGAAAAAAAAAGATTGTCATTTAAAAGCTGCAAAGTTTCTAACTCATAAGGTAAAATGCTTTTATTTTGCTTTGAGAAACACTTTCTTCACCTTGAGAAAACCACCTAAAAGCCTCCTAAGTTACTCAAAGTAAAAAGCAAGTATCTGCCCACTTTTCCTGGGGAACAAGTAAAACAACCAATAATTTGAAAGCAGGTATTTCACAGAGCGAATCTAAGTGTTTTGTTTGGCAATATAAATTGTATTGAGTGGCTGTTCTAAGCCCTGAACCTGCAGCTTTTGTTGCTTTTAGTGGGGAGAGTGAAAATGTTTCTGAATGGATTGAGTGAAGAAAAAAAGAAATTTCTCTCTCTCTGGACCTTGGGATACTTGTATTTCCAGGATGGGAGAGGCAAGTGGGGATTGGGAAGTGTGGGGATTTCTGCACTGGTTACTGAGGTCTGAGGACAGTGGCAGGCTGTCTGTTTAGGAAACGCCTTACTTTGTAAGTGAACGTAAGGCTAACAGAAAATTTTCAAAAGTTAGCTTATGGTCACAGCTTCTTAAAGGAGAATTAAGAAAAGATCCTGTTTCAAGATTGTAAGAATGGTAAAGAGAAGGAGAACTGTCCCTTCCTGCCTGATAGCAGTCATAAGCCAGGAGACATCACTGATGTGGTCAGCCATAACCACCCAATGAAGAAGTCAAGCAGATTATGAGGAAATTTGCCTTTCAGCACATGGAATGCAGAATATGAGGAACCTCCCAGATATCACTAAGGGACATAATGAGGAGAGCCTAACTCCTGGGGTCCACTCTGAGGTTATCTGTATCGGATGATTTCAGTGCAATCAGCATTGGAACCCCATTACATTGGAAGTCAAAAAGCAGTGGTTCTCATGCTTCAGGGTGTTAAGAATCTCCTGAGTGCTTGCTAAAAGGCAAATCCCGGGGTTCCAGTCCAGAGGGTCTGATTTATGTCTCCCATTTTAAAAAGCTCTCAGATAATGCTGATGCCGGCAGTCCAAGACAACACTTTAAGAAACATTGCCTGAAAAGTTAAAGCACTTTTATCAGGTATTAATGTGAGACCTACAAAAAAAAAAAAAAGTCAAATCATTCTTACATAAAGTAAGACAATACATTTTAGCTCTTTAATTTACATTTTTGGCTAAGATCTATTAGAACAATGAGGACCCAGAGCTTCATTTTGGCATAATTATCTTTGGTGTGGGCTCTAGAAGCAACTATCTTAACAAATTCTTCTTAAATATCAATAAAATATGTTTTTGTTTTATATTTTTTAAAATCAACAATTTTATTTTGTTCATTAGAAAATATGTGTTGAATGCCTACTATGCATGAAAAATAAAGCATTATATAAAACAAAAAGTTATTTACATGAACAAACTTGTTTCAGGTACTTTACAGTCTATGGGTTTTTAGAACGAGGGAACTAAACATATCTATTGGATATTCTTATATATGAAAAATGTCTTATTCCATGGGGTTCAGAAATAAATATTTTCTTAATAATGATTATGCACATAATTCCTTCTCTTGTCTACTGCATTTGAATTTTAAATTATTTATACATTTTAATAAATCTTTCCTATTATTTTATTGATTGCCTAATTACTTTCAGATATTATTATTTGTAGATATTTATACTGGATTTTTTTATTCAATAACATTGCATAATGCTCAAAAATTATGCAGTTTATTTTCATTTTTATTTACTTAGCTAAGCCAAATTATTTTCAAGGAGGAAAGAAAGCATACTTGCTAGATTGGGATATTTGATTCTCTGCTAGAATATATGAATCTGCCGAGTAATAAGAGCTAGTTTTTAAAAATTTAATTTTAAATTAAAAAAAAAATTAATTCCAAAATGTCAACACGTAGGGAAAATTTTAGATGGCTTTGAGTTCATTTCTTATTACAGCAGTATAAGTATTTTGAGGAACAATTAGCTTTTCATCTTAGAGTTCACAATTACAATCAATATTATAAAAATATTTCTGAAATATGCCTCTCTGTTTTGACTTCAAGTAAGATACTCATTTCTGAGCTTTTATAGGATTTGGTAAGTTCTCAGCTATTAATACTAGACTAACATTTAAAAGGAACATTTAACTAAACTTTTTAAATAAATAGTTCACAAAATTGCTTAATATATGCTTTAAGGATTTATTTATTTTCATTTTAATTAATTGATTTATAAATTGCAGAATTCTGTCTATATCATGGTAGTAATTACTGATCAGATTATAGGATTCATGTTGAACAGCAAGGGAAAGGGGAAATATTAAAGCTAAAATTTGGTATCTGACCAGTCGTGGTGGAGCTAAATAAAAAGATAAGGTAAGTCATTCAGTCAAACTTGAGAAATAGAGAAAAGGTAAGAGAAGAGTATAATTAGTGAAAAGCAGAGTTTAAGGCATGAGAAGTAACCTGTTAGCAAAACAGTTAAGAGTCATATTGATACAAACCTGAAGGAAGTTTTTCCAAGAATCATTTATCTTTTCAAATATCTTCACCTTCAAAGTGTTAACATCACTAAAAATATTATCAGAAATCCCCAGCTTTCTTTTGGAGTTCTCTAAATTTTGTGTTAGGTCTGGGTTCAACAGACTCAATGGAATAGAAGAAACAGGTACATGTAATTTATAAGCAACAGTTTGTTATTATTTCACCTCTTTATTATATTAAAAGTCTGACAGTGATACTCTCCATTCAGTGCCTGGGGCATCATAGTTTCTAAAAGTTCAATAGAAACCTAACAGTCTTATAAAATTCTAAATATAAGTCAGAGCATTAACTGTGTAAGAGGGTTGTGTTTGGTGTTTTATGGCATTTCTCTCAAATGTTCTTGCTGGATTTTGGCTTCACTCAGGCAGTAAAAACTACCATGGTGAGTCAAAACATAGAAATAAAATCATATGGTATATTACTGATAAAACCCATACCACATGAGTTGAAAATATGAAACTATGAAACTACGGACTGCCCGAGTAGTGAAAACGTCATGTTAAAAAAATTTAGAAATTCTTTTCCAAAGTGCTCAAGGTCAATCATGATTCAAGTCAATATAACAAGGATCTTTGTATCTCTATACTATTTTATTGAAAACACTATATACTCATCCTCAAAAAATAAATTATGAAATGAATAAATAAAACACAAATTATTGTCTTTAGGGTATAGATCAGTCACACAGGTCCCATCTTTGCTTCTACCTGAAAACAGTGGCAACATCAGCCATCTTTTTTTTAAACCTTACATAACACTTCCACCCTAACATTTCCATGTCCTAACTCTTCTGGTCCCTCTCCATTCACTGCCTCCATGATGAGGCAGATACTTCTAGTGCTAGGGCTAAGTGCTAGGAACAGATTCACCATCTTTTCTCCCCTTCTTTTCTAACATTGATTGTATATGGGAGGTAAATGTGCTAGGCTCAAAGCGCTTATTCCCTGTCTCCCATGTGGTGAGGGGTGAACATCTCACTCTGTTCTGGCCAATGAGTTATTAAGCTGAAGTTAATTGAGTGAATGGTTTTAATCAAAGTGCTGGAACCACTTTTTGCCTTTCATTTTCCCCCTTATCTTCTTGCCTGGAACTTGGATGCAGTGCCTAGAGGTAGAACGGCCATCCTTTAAACAAAAGAACCAAAGCCTCATGCCGAGGTTTGCAGAGCAAGAAGCAAATAGAGCCCAGAAAGTTGATGACTGTCTTAAACAGCTGCAAGAGTTCTGGACTGCCTACCTCTGGACTTGCCACATCAGAAAAATAAAACTGCTATTGGCTTAAATCACTACAAACAGGGTTTCTTGTATGTGGAATCAAATGTAACACTAATCAATTTAAACAGGAAATAATGGCTCCTCTCCTCCCATTAACAGTGTATAAATATTTACACTAAAATTGTTTTCTAACTTACATCAATAAACATTTTTAAAACAAAGGAAGAAATAAACATACAGCAAAAAAAAATTAAATATACACAAATTGTTTAAGGATTTTGTTTTGTTGATTTTGTTGTTTGTTGGTTTTTATTTTTTGGTTTTTTGTCCTTGGCCAAACAATGTTTAATATTACATGCAATGGAAATAAATCCTAGTTATGGTGTTTTTTAAAAAATAATTGCTAATTCTTTGACACCTTTCCCCAAAGTTAGGGTCTATATGCCTTTCCCTTTGAATAGGAATAGACTTGCTTGTAACCCAGAGAATTCAGCAAAAAAGACTCTGTGTGATTTCCAAAGCTAGGTAAGCAAGGGCAATGCAGCCTCAACCTTATTTGCTTGAACACTTGTATTTAGATCCCTGAGCGACTCCCTAAGAAATCCAGCTGCTCTAAGGACACCATTCTTTAAGGATGTCAATAGAGAGGCACTCTTACAGAGTGCTAATCTTCAAATTCTTCCAGCTCCCAAGGCAAACACAGAAACAAGCAGGACTTCAGCCCCAGCAATTGAGTCCTTGGCCTTTGAGTCTTTTCAGGAGAGACCAGACATCATGGAACAGAGACATGTTCATCATGGAAGTTATCCTCATATAGACCTATCCAAACTACTGACCTATAGAATTTATTAGCAAAATAAAAGTTTCTTTATGCTGTTAAGTTTTGGGGTGATTTGTTTTGTGGAAATAGTGGCCACAACATTGGAGGAAGCTGTTCCCCCCGCCCCACATTCAGACATATGTGAGAAGTTTTTCAGAATGAATACAGTGACACATGGTAATGACAGAAATGGTATCCAAGAGGATTGCAGAAATAATGCAAGCAATATTTTACACTTATAGTGTGCCTTTGAGTCCATGGGATTCAAGACCCATTACAAACTTAACTCCCTAACAACAAAATACATAGAAACCCTGTTGTGTGTCTTGGTGTACTGTAATTCACAAGAAAGAGAATGAGTTCAAATAATCAGAAATGAAAATATGAAGTCATCAGATAACAGTGAATTTTCAAAATGCATTCAAACTTTTAGTTTGGCAAATAATACCCTTTTCTAGGATACCTGATGCTTATACTCCTCTTACTTCCTCCCAATATAAAAACAGCAGCAGCATTATCATCATGATCCTTTATCTCAATTCTTCAACCCAAATGCCGAAGATTCAGATGGAGAAATGCCATAGATTTCTATATCGTGTAATGCATTTCTTTCATATTCCATATTTAATCATGTTTGATTTCATCTTTTCCCTTTTCATATTACAAACTTAGCAAAAGCAGAGCCAATGTTAGGAAAACTTGATCTATCTCTAAGTTTCTTACACTTAGCTAAACTATAGTGTCCCATATTGAAAACATAATTTTATTGTTTGAATTTTATTGTTTCATTCTTCCTATTAAAACATTAAAGTATCCTGTCTAAAAATCTTATTCTCTGAAAGATTTTCCTTTGCTTTTTATTTTTAAACAACAGCAGCATTTCTACAAGATGCTTGCAAATGACTTTGTGTATTTTGATCTATAATTATTTTTCTCTTCTTCGTAGTCTGTCCAAAGAGGCATGCAGATATAGATGGGGTGATGAAAACAAAATGTCATGGAAACCAGACTCACTGACAGTCAGCCAAGAGTTTCCCTTAAATACTTCTCTTGAAACAAAGTTGAAAATTACGAACTTTTTCTCAAGTCCTGACACTGTCTTCCTCAAAATAATCCAACTTAGGTCTTTCCAAGGGTTTTGTTTACTGTCAAAGACAGACAGCTCATATCCTTCCTGAGGCCTAAATTGCTCAGATTACTGTCAAAAATCACTCAATCCAGTACTTTGTTTGGATATACCTATCCTAAAACTGTGATGCTAACCTCCACATGCTTTGTACTGAAAAATGGAAATGGGATTCTCTGCTTTGTGCTAACTATAAAAAGGTACACATTTCTAAAATCTGAATATAGATTTTAAAGTTATTAAATTATAGTAAAAAATTTACAAGAATCTGGCCAACTTATTTATGTTAGCTACAATATGAGTATTATAGGGTTTTGTGGGTTTTGTTTTGTTTTCAGTTTCCACCATAGTAGTTTATAGGTTTGTGGAGGCACACAAATAGTGCCAGGCTCAATGTGTTAGATCATTGTTTGAGGTTTCAGATTTCATTATCAACGACATAACTTTAATCATGTCTGTTTATTTCTTAATGTATTTTAATAATTGGTTAGTCACTACCTATTTTGTACTTTCTTACATGTTTTGAATCTTTCTAACATCTTTAAAAGAGTTCGCCTTCTCCATATATCAGGGAGAACTTTTAAGTATTTCCTCAAAGAAAATTAATTTTTCACAAACATAATTTATATGGAACTGATTCTTTTTGAGTTAAATGGGGTTTTTATCCCATGGTTTGTATCTAAGTTGATTTCCTAAATATCAAATGTCTTGTGCTTTGCACTGTTATTGTTGGCTTTCCATTAAGTTCATCTGTTGGCATGACTCTTAAATTTAGAAAACATAACAAAGTATATTGTTATATTCCATGAGTTGATATTTTCGGAAAGCAAATGCTAAGTAATTAGGGAGTAGACAAACATTTGGAAGGTTATTCAATTTTCTAATAGATTTGTTTTAACAGTTGTGGTAGTCGGGACTCTTGAGATCTGAGTGCTGTGTAATGGAAACATGTGTTTATTAAGTTTCTGTTGAGTGTCTTCCAGTGCTTTATAAGGAAAGGCGTGCTGCTTAAATGGAGACAGTGCCTAAAACAACACGATAACATTCTCTTACAGTAAATGCCCTAGCTGCCAAATATAATTAAAGAATTTCCAGATTCTGCCAAGAAAATCTAATCAAAAGCCTACCCTAACAAGTCCATGCATTATTAGAAAATTAAAATGGCTACTGAAGCCTGGATCTGTAAACCTTTCCAGGTATTCTACTTAAGTCCTCAATTCACTCACCTTCACTTACCAGGACCCCACATTTTTATTCATGCAACTTGTTCCTATATACTGTAAGACTAGTTGCACTGAATTACAGTCTATATGTATATACTGTTTGTTTGTTCCAGTAAGATTTGAAGTTATCAAGGGCAGGGACAATTTTTTTTCATCCCTGTACTAATCAACTAACAGAGTGTGAAAAAGAGAGCACAGATAATATGAAAATGGAGTGGAATGGGGAGAGGTGGCTTAAAATCTTACACTGAGAGGCATGATAAAGTAGTCTGTATGGAAGTTTAGTATTGTCATGACCACCGAAGTCCCCAAAACACATGCTAGAGTTTCATAATGCTTCAGCTTCACCAAAAATTACAAAAATAGTTGAGAGATAATTGAAAACACAATTGTTTCTAGCACCATTTTGTATTGTTGGGACATTTAAATCCTACAAATGTAATCAGCAATATGAAAATATGACACTGACTACTTTCCAGAGTAGCAGTACTTGCTTCCACACTGCTGTTCAGGGATTTTTTTTTTAAAGATATATTGTGGATCAGTTTGATAATCATAGTGAAAATAATATATACATGGAGTTAATCAGCTTAATAAATTTGCTTTTTTAATAAACTAAATTAGGCATCTGCAATTGTTACAATAAAGGCCTAGCCAGGGAGATTATGTCAACACACATTTCAGAGATTGAAAGCATAACTTCAAATATAAATGCTGGCCATGACATAAAGTCAATGGGATCTTACTGGAGGGTCAGCAGAATTTAGAAAATATAGGTTTCAGGTGAACTCAGACCTACATGTCCCTCTCAGACTACAGAAAGAGGTGCAAGTACTCTGCTGACATATTCAAGGATGTGGCTGAAATTTTACCAGTTATGTTAGTCAATTCATTCCATTAAAATGAAGTTAGGCAATGTGACAACGGTTCATGTTACCTAATATTAATTTTTGACAAAAAAAAAAAAAGTTAATGTATGAGTGTTTCCAGGCTTCCTCCTTATTCAACTAGCAAAAAAAAAAAAAAAAGAGAGAGAGAGAGAGAGATTTCCGGAATGACCCATTTGATCACTTTTGCTCCCCACCCCTTTTCTCCTGAGATCAACCCTCTCTGGCTTTGATTGCAAAACTGGATAGAAGCAAAGAGGGGCAGAAGGAGACTAGATTTAAGAGTTCAGGGTGGGGAGAATTTCTCAGAGAATGTGGGATGTGAGACATGGCAGCTTTTGTACATAAGAGAAATAAGGAGGAAAGATGGTTTTTCTTTTTCAGTGTTACTACCATCTGCTTGCTCTTCTCCACCCTGGCCCTTTTCACAGTTGTTGAAAATCAAGTAAAGAAGTGCAAGTTTAGAGGACTGTGAAGCCCACCTTTCAAGGATTACATGGCATAACAATAAAGCCCAGAGGGTTTACATATTCAGGATTCAGCAACATTCTTCAGGATACAGCAGATGCTGCCAGACTTCTAAAGAGGCTGTGTTACATAATGAGAAAATATCCATGATATAGGGTCAAATAAACTTAAGTTTGATACCTGGCTCTCCCACATACTACTAAATAATATTGAGCATGTTGCTCTCCTCCTCCGGTAATAATACTGACAAGGCAGGATTATATACATGGTACATACCCAGGTGGGTGTTGTAAATGTGTGTTCATTCTAACTGTGAAGTATCAATTGTCGATAAAAATACCCTTATGCTATTTTCTCACTGAATCTTTTGTCAAATACTGAAAATAATGTGTTCTTCAGGGGTATAATTAATACTATACTATAAAGCATTTGCAGCTTATAAAGCCCTTTTCACAAATTTTTTATCCAAACCCTCCCACTCTGTTAAGTATGCTCTTGTATTAATAGCCCTAACATATGGACAACCTGAGGCTCAAATAAGTAAAGGGGTTTGTACAAAGCCAACGAGCAAGTGATAGAATTAAGGCCTGAATCCAGATCATCTGGACCTAATTTTTATGCTATTTCAGCTGTATCTCTATTGCTGCACTACAACTACATCAGGCAAAATGCTATAAAGATAGAACTAAGTTCCTTGAGAAGAAGCTGATCCACAGCATGGGAATTGACACCAAAGATATTCATATCAGTGAAGAGCCCCACTTCAAGAAATTGTTGACACAATCACTGTCCTATTTCCTAAGTGGAAAGGTAGTATCGTTCCATCTGTACAGAGGAAATACGCAACTTCACAGGACAGGAGTTTTTTGCTTAAAGGAAGTAAATATCAGTGACTTCATTACTACTTGTATGCCTAACCCAAGCCCCTCCACCCCTTCCCTGCCTGGATACATCATTTCATCCAGGACGCTTTCCCTCATTCTTAGCTGCAGCCCAGGCTGAGTTACAGGACCCTTCTCTGTCTCCTGACAGCATTTTTTTTGGCACACCTCCTTCATAGCCCTTACATGCACCAGAACAAAAGCCCAGGGATGGGCTTTAGTCTTCTTCACTATTGCATTCCTAAAATTAGAACAGTACTGGTCATTAAACGAACAAAGAAGGTGCTCAATGAATATATGTACAATAAATGAATGGTACCCTTGAGTGCTTTTGAATCATTCAGTGTCTAGGCCACAAGTACACACATGCTTTGAGAAGAGAGGTTCTCTCAGATCTGTACGCTCAAGGCCTGGTCTAGATTCTGGCGCATATAAACAGTTCATACGTATTTGTTAAATAATGCGTACTTAGCACCAGACACTAAGTCCTTCATGGATATTCACTCATATACTTCTGATCATACTCTAGGAGGTGGGTGCCATTATCCCGCTCATTTTGCAAACAAGGAAACCCAGGCACAGAACACACTGAAGTAACTGCATAAAATCACACAGCTGGGAAGTGGCAAGGGCCAGAGCTACAGTGGGTGGTCTGGCTTCAGAGTCCATGATCTTAAATAAATAGAATGAACTAACCAACAAAATAAAGATACTACAGTGATACCTTCAGTAATAGAGGGCTTTGTAGTTGTGCTACAAACACAGAGAAGGAAGTCATTACTTTGGCTTGGGGATGGTGGAAGCCTTCATAATATGGGTAACATTTGAGTTCATCATCAAAGAATGAAGTTCACCAGGCAGCAAAAGTAGGTATTTAGTGCTTGCGCTACATATCACTTATTACAAATAACATTATTATCTATTTGAAATCTAGAATTTTAGCAGTGTTTTTATTTAGCATCAATATTAACTTCATGCACCGTTTTTAGTTCCTTGGAAACTTCTACCAGGAAGCATACCTCACAATTTTTTCTGTTCTCTCTGATAAGGACAATCTTTTGGGAAATGCAGGCTTTTATCTTTATGAAGTAGATTATTTTTGCTGATGCTCATGAAATGAACTAGAACAGAGCTGAAAAACATGAAGTAATTTTTCTTCTCCATTACATAAGATTCGCTATGGCTTTCAACTTGGAGGAGCTTGACACCGTATACTGATCGCTCCAGGAACCACCAATCTATCTTACAAGGTTCATGTCTGGTTTTGCCAAACTTCCATTTGAGACCACATCCAGATCTCAAAGGAGTCAAGAGAAGGGAATGATAGGGAAGGGGTGATAGGAAACGTGGCCTAACTTGTCCAGAGAGTGCAATAGGAAAATGGGAGTCACAGGGATGATGTGGAGATGAGCTAATGCCAACATGGCAACATTAAGTATCAAGTTCCCCTGAACGATCCTACCAGAGATTAGACTGGCTAGAGCTGATTCTTCCCCTGCACCCCCTCAGCACATTAAGGAAAACAAGGCTTAGCTTCCAAGTGCACAGCTGCTAAGCTTGCAAAAGAGCCAAGAAACGAATGTGAAAAACATCTGCAAGCATGTCACTCAAAAAAGACCTTGAGATAAGTTAATTCTAAATGTGTGAAAGTTGGGACGAAGTGGACGAACACATTTTGTGATTTTGCCCAGTTTCCGAATTATGTGAGGAGGGAATAATATACACAGCTTCAAATCTCTGAAACGCTAGTTCCTTTCCACTCCAGAGGTCACTGTGTTGAATATTTTTGACAAGGAAATTTCAAACCAAATCTCCGTGAAACAAAGCTACTACATCTCAGCTTGATATCCTAAAAGAGACATTTTATCCCTATTGTACTACACAGCCTCAGTCTATAATCTCTTAGAGTGGAGTAAGATCACACATTTATCCCCAAACTACCTGCAGAAACAGTAAATAAAACACAGGCACAGGTCAGGCTGACCCACAATTCTGCAAGCACAAGTGAGGGGGAGGAATTTAACCAGTAGAGCTGCAGAAGACACCAGGGGCTCTGCGAGACATCATCAGTTCACTGTGAAGGACAGGAAATAGCCCTGGAGGACTTAAATGTCCAACTAGTTAAAATGATGCAATGCATTGCTAAAACATTAAGTAAAAGTCAGCACTTTGTCTTCCTGCTATTGGGTATTACTCTATTGGGTAAAATACAGTAATTCTAAAAACAAAAGTCCAATTAAACAAGCTAATTATCAGGACTTTCAAAATAAGCCCTGATCAGAGCAAGAAGTTCTACCTTTTGGATTCAGGTATATAGTGTCAGAAATCATAGTTTTCATTCTTAAAATGCTCTAGGCCCAAATGGACCTCCTAAGAACTCACAATTAACTTTTTAAAAGATCAGACACATGTGAACTTTGAGTTTTGATTCCACAAAGAATATAAATGACCTTAAATAAACCCACACAAACCAGTGGCAAATATCACTGAGAACCCAGTGGGAAATAAAACTCCATCACCCAGGGGGAGATAAAACATTATAATTTTTAAAACAGATATCATAGCAGGACTCTGTAAGAACTTTGCAGTTTTAAAGTTTTCATTTTATTGTTCTACAAAAGACAACTTACTGTTTTAGGTATGGTGTACAGCCTACATGGAGACCTAGAGAAGAAAGATTAAACCAAGGACAAATGATCAAATTGCTGAGGTCAGAGATTTCACTAATATTCGAATCAATCAATATTAAATCATTACGATAGAAAACAATATCAGTGTCTTCAGGAAGGCCTATATTTGATATTTAAATGCAATTTTTTGTCCCTTAAAGCATGTTTATCAGTATATATTTGTATTTCAGTAACCCAAGAATGAAAGATGAACCTCAGGTAAAAGTTTCCTTGCTATATACCTAAAACTGCTCTAAAAAATAAAATTTATTTAAAAAATTAAGTAACACAGGGGCACTTGGGTGGCTCAGTCAGTTAAGCATCTAACTCTTGATTTCGGCTCCAGTTGTGATCTCAGGGTCACGGTATCCAGCCCTGTGTTGGGCTCTGCAATCAGCATTCGAGTCTGCTTGTCCCTCTCTCTCTGCTCCTCCCCCGGCTCGTGCTCTCTCTCTCCCAAATAAATAAATGAATAAAATCTTTAAAAATATGGGGCGCCTGGGTGGCTCAGTCAGTTAAACATCTGCCTTCAGCTCAGCTCATGATCCCAGGTCCTGGGATTGAGCCCCGCATCGGGCTCCTTGCTCAGTGGGGAGCCTGCTTCTCCTTCTCCCTCTGCCTGCCACTCACCATCTTGTGCTCTCTCTCTCTGTCAAAAGAATAAATAAAATCTTAAATAAATAAATAAAAATCTTTAAAAATAAATAAAAATAAAAAATTAAGTAACACATACAGCATTACCAATAAAATAAAATAGTTAATGCCTCAAAAAAATCTTAATGTGAGATTTAAGAGAGTTTAGGATGCTATAGTCTAAAACTTCACCCAATTGCTAAAATTAAAGGGTCTGACAAACACAGAGAGAAGAAATCCCAAATGAATATTATTTCCATTCTTTTTACTGTTCTATAAGTTCACAAATACTTAAACTAAAGAATACATAATTTTAGTAAAAGTAATCTAGTACTTCATTCCCTACTCTGAATTCTTTGGGTTCATATCAGAACTTGCCCTCAAAGAGAAGCTAAAATTCAATTTATGTGATTATATACAAAATCAAAAGTATCAAAATCATATAGTAAGAATGCCAGAATCAGAGGTTCTGGCAGAATACTACCAATAAGAAGACAGTGCTGTATAATAGAGGTCTAGACTGGGAATAAGTAGATTAGCCTTCTCTTTTGATTTTGTGAGTAGCCAGATATTAAGACCTCAAAAAATGAATTAACTTCCCTAAATCTCAGTTTTCTTATCTGCAAATGGGTACAAAAATATTTGTTCTGTTTACCTACTAGGATTGTTGTCATGTGAACGAAATGAAATAATGTAAATCAAAGGATTTCCAAAATACATTATTCCTCAATTTAAATAAGGAGAAGAATGATAACTTCCC
This sequence comes from Leptonychotes weddellii, assembly GCF_054177405.1. Taxonomy (NCBI): domain Eukaryota; kingdom Metazoa; phylum Chordata; class Mammalia; order Carnivora; family Phocidae; genus Leptonychotes; species Leptonychotes weddellii. Next base: position 129,407,065 of record NC_138372.1, read on the forward strand.
CCCACCCACACATACATCCTCCTCCTGAAAACATTACCTGAAATCTTCAGCGCTGAGCCCATCACCAGTTGACAAAGAAAATACATTGACTTTTTTTTTCCACATTCACCTACAAAAACCAGGAGTTGCACACTAACTTATAAAGTTTACGCATTTATATTTGTCATACATGTTTAAAGCTCTTCACTAATTAAACCATAATGATAAGAGAATTAAATTCATTTGCAATTCTAGACTGTTGGTTCTTAAAAAACTTTGAGATTTCCAACTCTCTGTACTCAACATTTTCAGTGAAAGAATTTTGCTTATTTACTATATGCAATCATGACTAAGAGTGAACCTGTTTGTTTTATTATTTTGTTCTCTTCCACATTCTATGTGCTTATCAGTCATTCTCACACCTCATTACCTGGAAAGATGTGCCTCAGAATACACAACAAAGCATCTCTCAGAGGTGCCTGACTTCAGCAAGCTGCAAGTCACTCTTTTCTCTGCTTCAAATGGAAATCAGTATTACATTAAGAAGACTGGACAACATTGTCAGTTGTCACCAGTCTTTCATGGACAACATTTGAAACCAAATTTAGAATTTGTCCTTGCCTGGCTAGTCTTCCTTTTATATTAGAAAAAAATTGTTTAAGGAAATAATGCTGAAGTTTGGGACTTGTTTTTCACAGAAATTTTTATTTTAAGGCTTTGGGTAGCAGGAGGCTATGTCTTTGTAAAAATGGCTGCTTAGTAGGCTAATTGTCACGGTTTTAACCATGTAGATGACTTTTATTCCTTCAATCCTTAGAACCCTTTAATCCCAAGTATCATTTGGATAGACTATAAAATCCTTAAAGGCACAAACCATATTTTATTCAACTTTGTAACCCCAACACCTAATCCAGTGCTTGTCACATAAGCAGGTATCCTTGTATAATCAGAAAAGAGGCCCTTGATATTAATTACTGAGGTGACCTACTTCTTTTTTTTTTTTTTTTTTGAGGTGACCTACTTCTAAACCATCAAATCTTCTGGAATATTCTGCCTTCTCAGATTTGGACTAACATATTTCAAGAACTGGATTCCCCACTGTCAATCAACTCTCACTAAAATTAAACAGTTACCATGTATTTAATTCCATTTTTTTTTTATCTGAATGAGGCTGAAGTTTCCAGATAATGTGTATGCTGGGGGTGAATATATATTTTACTGTATTGTATCATTTGTCTTTGAGAAATTTTAAGAAAATATGGCCCTATCTTTTTTTTTTAAAGACTTTATTTATTTATTTGACAGAAAGAGACACAGCGAGAGAGGGAACACAAGCAGGGGGAGCGGGAGAGGGAGAAGCTGACTTCCCGCAGAGCAGGGAACCCAATGTAGGGCTCAGTCCCAGGACCCTGGGATCATGACCTGAGCCAAAGGCAGAGGGTCAACAACCGAGCCACCCAGGCGCCCTGGCCCTATCTTTAAGAGATATGAATTTCCTGAAGAGGATATCGATATAGTTTTCAAGTACCAGTCCTCTTGCCATGGGGGAAAGTATTCTATTCATGCTTAGTTGATAATTCATTACTTACATCAGTAATTTTTTCTCCTTTACATATTTATAAGAACTTTTGGTCTCCATCTTGATTTTTAAAATGGATATTAATTTAAAAAGTGGCTGTCTCATTATTTAAAAAAATGATGCAGAAGTGGAAAGTGGTCGCCTGTTGGCCTAGGTAGCATGGAATAAAGGAAGTCTGAGATCATGGCCAGTGTATGCCATTTTCTGCAGTGTATGAGATACTCAGCGTCACCACCACTTCCACGAATCCACTTCCCCACATGGTTCCAGGATAATGTTGTAAATATGAGTCCAATTCCAGTTCTGATGTTTGACCACTGACAGCTTTTGAGCCACACCTCTCCCCTATCCCCTTCCTCCTCACATCTGGGCAAGCTGATAAGAAAGCACAGGCACACCTTCCTTTGACGCTGGTGGGAAGTGCAAACCATGCAAGCTCCAGCCTGTGTATGTGCAGGAATCATGCCAAGCCTACTTCCTAACTACAAGAAAAACCATCCAGCCTCTACTCCCTGCTCTCTCAAGCTATCTCTAAACCCATTTGGTAGTCTCCCCAGAAAGCCACGTTTTGTGAGTCATAAACTTTTCACTCTTTCCTACATGCATGGCTATCATCCATCTTGATATCTGACCCAAATTTCAATCCATCTAATTTTTACAAGGTGAACCAGAAAGTAGGAAAGGAATGAGATATCACATGGAGTTGGGTGAGAGGAGGATGTATTTTTTCCATACACTGTGCATTTCTGACAAATTTGTTGATAATTCGCTGTTGGTTATGCTAACATTACTGGCCTTGGCAGGTCTCTTTCCGCTTCCAAGGAATCACGCAGCTTCCAGTTTGCCTTGATTATCATGCCTTGCATGAGACCTGGCAGGAATGGAGTCCATAGATTTATCTAGAAGGAAAAGCCAGCTATGGGTGCCCAAGGAAGTAAGAAACAGCAGTTCAAAAACTAAAGGTAAAATATGTATTCATTGAAGAGTCTCTAGCGAGGATTGTCAGAAAGTAAAACCAAGATGAGAACCAAAGAATGTATATACTTCTGGCATGCAATCCCCTTGCTCTCATTTGTATAAGTTCTTTGAGCACTGTGTTGCAGCTCAAATTGGCTTTAGGAGAAACTGTCTCTCCGACTTTTTGAAGTTGCTAAATAGCTCTTGGCATTGTTTTTTTTGTTTTGTTTTGTTTTGTTTTTTTAAGTCTTATCCCGTTTTGTCTAACAGGTGGACAGAAATCAGCAACTCCCCTATTATGCTATGCATGAAATCATTTGCTGCTTCTGTGAACGTTTGTACTGCTAAATACACTAGTATCACAAACCAATGACTCAAATTTTCATTTGATATCTTCATGTAAACATTGCCAGAGTTTATCTGCTTATTGTCTTTCTCTGATTCCTCTTCTGACCCTTCTTAACTGCATCTCTGTCTTCTAATCCAAGATCAGTGGCTCCTTTTCTCTGAGTTAAGACTATGTACAACTCACTCTGGTTTTCTTCTCCTTCACCTGCAAGATAAAGAGAAGGCACTAGAAATTGCAAGGTATTTTTTATAAGTTTCAATCTGCTGAAAGAGAAGGAATGGGAGAACTATGCAGGGAAGAAATATTCTGCTTGCTGCGGGCTAAAATCAACTTGTAAGGTACTGGATAAAAATATAAAACAGTCGGCAGTGACCTCATGACTGTGTATTTCCTACTGAGGCATACATGCCTCTCTAGCTTTGTCCTTTGCTCTTGAAGGTGATGCTGCCATCTGATTGAGCACTACGATCCTCAGTCTGGGATATATAAATTTCCGAAGCAGCAAAGACATGAGTGATATCATTTAAGCTCCATCTTGGTGAGGTGAGTGGCCAAGATGGCAGAAAGCTACGCAGAACACTGGCAATAAATATTGGTGATCAAATGTCTTATTTTTTTAAAGATTTTATTTACTTATTTGAGAGAGAGACAGAGAGAGTGAGAGAGAACACGAGCCGGGTGAGGGGCAGAGGGAGAAGCAGACTCTCCGCTGAGCAGGGAGTCCGATGCCGCTTGATCCCAGGACTCTGAGATCATGACCTGAGCTGAAGGCAGACGCTTAACTGACTAAGCCACCCAGGCGTCCCATATGTAATCAAATGTTTTAGAAACAATAATATAATACAGATAAATAAGAACGTGGTCTCATCCACACGCAAATTACTCATTAGTATGTTCTTTGTTATAGACACGTATACACAAAATCATATTCAGTCATACTCATCCTTTTACTCACGTTGGTTTACATGGGAATGTGTAGGCCAAGAAAGATTCAGAAACAGAGCTCCCACAGCTGCACTGACTGAAGTTTGCAAGCACATGTGTAGGTCAGGTCCACACCGCCCCAGCGGACACTCATGCAAACATGCTAGAGCAGTGCTGCTGCTAGCATTCGGAATCCCTCTGCCACACGCGAGGTCCACTCTGTCATGTGCACTTATCTGCAAAGTAATTGTGCAATGTGACCAGTTTTTCCCTTAAGTGTTTTGTCTCTTTTCACTGATTAACAGTTAAGTTCCCATAGAAAGTTATTTTGACAATCTTATTGATGAAAGATTCACCAGAAAAATTAAAATAAAAACTGAAGCACACTTCAAATTGCTGAGTGCAAAATATTGAGTCATCTTTTACTAACATGAAATTTCCAAGTTACTGTTTAGTCCTCTTCTAGTGCTCTTCTAAAAGTTGAATTTTCTGGAGTACTTTTTAGAACAGAGTAGTCATTTGAATAGCAGTATTTTCCCCTCTGCCTATGATTATGGTCTGCACAAAAGTGCTTTGAAAGCTAGGAAATATCTCTACACTAATTAAAGTATATAAACACTTCAGGCTAAGCATAGGCATGTGAAGTCGCTATTCAATTTTAGGAACCAAGTACCTTAAAGAAGAAATAAATACTGTGGCATTAAATAGTATATAATTGAAAGAGCAGGGAAAAAAACTCAACACATCATAAAATATATGCTGGAAATTTAGGAAAAGCCCACACTCACAGAAATAAAGGTCTCCAAGTATAATAACTAAGACTATTGACGTTGTTAGCTATGACATAACAGAGTGTTTATCCAAAGGTCCTTTGTAAGGTTCATTCTAGGTTTTCCTTTGTGTTTAGAAATGGAATTTCATATATGTTAATTATACTATTCCCCTGCTGTTTTTAGTACTAATGCAAATTCATAAGGCTTGATGTCCCTTCAAAGCAGTTGAGATTTCAACCTTCAGTTCACCTACTGATGTCACCATGTCTCTTGAAGGAGAACAAAATTAACCTCAAAATACAAGGCACAGATATTAATTTCATATGCTATTCAACACCTCCATGAGAGTTCATCTGATTATAAATTATATTCAGAAGGCTCCCTTGTGCATATTTTCAGATTAAGTCCCTGTTATAAACATGTCAGAGTTCATGGTTAGTAAAGTGCTACATTTCAGTACAGTCAGTGAACCGTAGAACTGCCATTAGACACAAATTGCTTTGCACCAAAAAGCACAAGAGCTGTGTCTAAAGCAGAGGTTCTACTCAGTCAGCAGCATCCTACAGACATCGAGAGTAGTGAAGAGACCAAGAGGTCAGGTAACCATTACAAAGTCAGTTGGCTTTTCAGTTTGTGATCTACAAGTTAGAAGATCCAGATGGTAATAATTATTATGTTCTTAATAAATAACAATATTACCTTTTCTGGAATGGCTTACTCATCCATTCCCTCCTTTAAGTTAAAAAGATAGAAAGCCAGAGTTTATATTTCCCAGACTCCCTTGCAAACCTCCGTTTTTTCTACGTTTACTCATATTGCTTGCAATTGTTTTCACAACATTTACCAGAGCTATCATGTACTATATTTTGTTATCCCAGATTTAGGCTTCCCAAACTTAATTCGGGAACTCCAGCCTCCTGCAGATCAGTACAGACTCAGCTTACTTTGAAACTGATGGTTTTGTGTTTATGAGGACAAATGTAATGGAAATTATACTGGTGTCAACATGGAATGATCTGGGAGTTACCAGGATTAACTCAAAGTGCACAAAGGTATGTTTCCTATCCAGATGTTATAGTATCTGACATTTTACTGCTAGAGATTCATTTCTTTGGATGCCCTAGCACCTGCTTTCAGTGTTAGTTACATCACAGTAATTCAGACTGAAGAGTTGAATGGTTATGTTCCAGCAAGGATTTCACTGCTATAGATGCTTTAGTAAAGATTCTTCTTCATTATTTGTAGCAATACTATCAACCATTTATTGATTTCCTAATGCATACTGAAGTACTAGACATTTTGTAGTTCTATTATTTAACCTACACAATAACCCTATAAAACAGATGTTATTATCATCCATATCTTACAGATGAGAGGAACTTTAGGAGAGTTTTTAAAGAGTGCTGGCTTTGAGGCAAGAGAGACATGGTAAAACCGCAAATTCATTACTTACTAGCAATGTGTCCTTGGAAAATTTACAGTCCCTTCCCCTGTAAAAACAATGGCAATGGTATTTTTATCCTGAGCTTGCTATATAAAGAGGAAATAAGCACCTGGCATCCAGTGGGTCTGAAATACAGTGGTGTGTAAAGAGAGATGAAAAACCAATGATCAGAGGTCAAACAAGCTGCCCCTATCACTAGTTAACAAGATCCCCACAACCTGGACGGCCTCCACTACAATATGGTGGGTTTTGCAAAAGTTTGCACGTCTCTGTGCCTCTAGGTCCTTCTTCCAAAACAATTTGCACAGATATAAAACAGGAAGGCAACAGTCACTATAGTAATCGCAGCAACGAACACACCTCAAAATGAACCAGTCTCCCTCAGAATAGGCTGTCCTTTCCTAACCTGGATTGTTAAGGTCAGCTGTGGATTCAACAATGGCAGCCTCATTTCTCTTCCCTGGCTTCACATGGATTGGTCGCCAGTCAGTCCGTGACACTAACTCTAGTCTATTAGGAGCTGCGTGAGTCCGTGCCAATGCCAAGGCTGAGTCAGAAAAACGATGCTGCAGTCCTCAGACACTGAAGATAGCAATTAAAAATGACCTTTGTTGGTGAATTAAGTAGCTCCATACCCTCAAATTAGTACCAGGAGAGAAATTACTGTGTGGTTCAAGAGAAGAAAATGTAACTGTTGAGAAAGATCTGGCTATACTCGTGAGGAGAAGAAACAAGAGAGAAAAGGTTCTTACACGTGCTGTAATTGGTACTGGACACAAACCTTCCATTTTGCTTTTCAGTATGTTCAACTTAGCAGTACAGAGAACTGTTTATTTCAAATCTGAACTTTTAAAGTGCTCATAAAAAGAGTCCCTTTCTCTCTTATTGACATACTTTTTTCTCTTTTAGCTATTTATACTGACCCTCATCCTAGTCTTTTGTGTCTGGTATTTTGTTAGAACTACTAAAATAACCAAACATAAATTCTAAGAAAAATCTTGCTTTTTTTCTACTCGCCCCTATTACTTCCTTGAGGGACACAAGAGATAGTCTATCTCCTTATTACCAATTGTAGATTATTTCAACAAGATCTTTTTCCTTATACCAGTAGGGCTGTGTTATAATATTCTCTAATATTATTCCCTGGGCCTGAACAAGTCGGATAACTCAGCTTCCAAAGTAAGAAAAGGAAGTAGAAATCATCAACAAGCTTTCTCTTTACTGAACGTTCTGTTTTTTGAAGAAGAAAACCTTTTCCTTTGGTAGAAAATGCCAGTTGGTTCTGACAAACACTTGTGAAACTCTGTCTTCTTGAAAATAGCAAATATCTAAAAATTCACAAAAATTTTCACAGATTATAAGAAATTAGTTGGAATAGGTGTGCTCTTAAAGGCCAAACTTCCTGAGCTCCAGCCCTGCTTTTGCAGCTGTCTCTCCTGCACCGTCGTGTGGAAGTCCTGCCAAAATCTTATGTTCAACTTGTTCAAAACTGAAATCTCCACCCCATCCTCCAGACTTCCTCTCACAGAAAAGGGCATCCCCGCTCGCCTTGCAGATGTCTTCAGATTCTCCTCGCCTCCCAACCACTTATACCCAATTCACCATCAAGTTCTGGCAGCTCTTTGTGTCAATGGGTTTTACCTACTGTATCTACCTCCTTCTCTCCACCCCCCTGCTTGGCAATCGCCATCCTCAAATGACCTTTTGCAGGCATCTCATCAGTGGTCTTCTTGCCCATCACAGCACAATCTTTCTCAAATACAGAATAGTTTTTAGCAGCCTACAGAAGGAGGTCAGGACATAGCCTGGCACCCACCTTCATCCCAGGCCCCACTTTATTTCAATATCCCCACAGAGTAGGCACTCTGGCCTCCCTGGAAAATTCAGTGTTGCCCAAACATGCGTCACACTTCCTAAACTCTCCTTCTCTGCTTATGGACTGACTCCCTGTTTCTAGAATGCTTATCCTGTCTCACTGATTAGAATACTCCCTCCTTCTTGAAGTCCTCCTTCACTTTTTCAAAGTAATATCACTCTTTTTCTTCTTAGTGCCCAGGTAAAATCGTATCACTTCATGGCAGCCAGTAGGATCTTTTTTATAGGACAAATCAAATAATATCACTTTCCTGCTTAAGTCTTTTGGGGCTTCCATTTAACTCAAAACAATATATTAGACACTCCTGAACATGATGTACAAGGCCCTGCATTTTCTGGCTCCTATCTGCATCTCCAGATCTCCTGCTACCCTGCTGTCCTCCCAGCTCCCTGAGTTCTTGCCACACAGTCTCATTTTTATTCTTCAGGATTCCAAGCTCATCTCCACATCACCATGTTGGCACTCACCGTGCCTCTGCCTGGATTACTCTTCCCCCACATCTTCACATGACTGACCTCTTCAGGCCCTCAAAAGCACTGTTCTTCAAGAGTAGCCTACATCAACTCAGTATCACAAACCTCTGCATTTTTTTTTCCTAGCACACACTGCTGTCAATAGCTAGACTTATCTTATGTGTATAGACTTACTTTGTGTTCATGCCTGTCTCTTTCCAACAAAACATAAGCCCCTTGAGGACAGACTGCTTTTTCTTTTGTTTACCATGGAATTCTCAGCACCTAATACAGAGCCAGACACATTCAATAAATGTTTATGTTAGTCACTGCAAGTGCTGGGATTTGATAGATCTGTATGAACAACTAACTGTAAATGCTAATAGTTATTTATCATTTTTTAAATTACTCAGGAATTTCCTGAGAATTCCACAGCAACCTTGATAAATTCGTATATGCTAGAAGCCCAAGAAATCCCTGGAGGCTTTTTTCTTTAATTCCTCCCACTCATGTTTCTCAAACAGCTGAGGTGCAAGCACATGGCCTGAAGTTGGCCATGTTCTCGGGGCCACTGAGTCTTGGTCATGGTGAGAGTGGATGGAGGAAGGAAGGGGAGTTCATTCTGAGCAGCAACGGTTTCTGTGTAACACTGTCCTCCAGTCCCCTGCCAGGGACTGCTCCTCTTCTGTTTCACGCCCGGTTCTCCAGTCCTGCCCTCAATACAGTGAATTCCCTATAACCTTTCAATACATTGTTTGTGTCCTTAAATTTGCCAGATTCCGTTGCTAGCAAAAACAGAACCCCAACTGATATACTGTGCAAAAAAGAAAAACAATGGGAATTATAATGAATTCTCAAAAAAATGTATAATGAATAAATAAGTATGCTACTGAATGAATATCGCTATTCATATGGAAGCATGTAAAGTATTAGATTACAGACCAAGGACCATGTAAAAGAAGCCACAAAAAAGGAATGCCAAAGATAGTATATAATTAATTGCCAAATTAATAGCCCAGGCTGTAAATGTTGAAAGTGATCAGGGAGAAAAAGAACACAGCAAGCTTTCATGGTCCAGAAAGCCTTCGTAGTTAAATAAATACTCAATGAATGAAATCTGGATATTATTTCCTAAGGCAAACCTGAGAAAACTAATGAATGCAATTCTCTGAGACACAAAGAGTGAGGTGTTGGAATGATTCGGCACATAGTCATCTGAACTACTATTCTTCAGAACTATGAAATTCAACAAAGGCCTGTTACAGAAAAACAGGCTTCTGCCATACTATTCTTGAGGGCTGAAAAAGTCAACAAACTTGATCAAGCTCCAAACCTATATCAAGCAACCAGTGTCCCAGACATCAGCGAGGTGCAAGGAATACAGAGAAGAGTCAAATTCAGACATACAGGTATGCACCATCTAAGTGAGGAATAGAGACACCAAATATTATTCAAATAATGCCCTATTGCATTTAGAGAATTGTTAAAGGGATATCTTCCCCAACTGGCAGGCAGGAAAGCCTTTTAGAAAGGCATGCCTAGCTAGGTCTTAAAGGATGGATAGAACTGACTAAGGAAGAGGCAGGGAAAAGGCATTCTAGGAAAAGAAACAAATATAAGCAAAAACAGAAACAAGAAATGCCAAGGTGTGCATGGGTATAGTGTGCGGCAGACAGCAATGAGAGATTAGGTCCGAGTAGAAGCAGGGGATAGATCATAGGGGGTCTGGGATGTGATGACACTGTACACACAAGAATATAAAACCCTAATTGACCAGGCCTGGGTCTCACGCCTACCTCTGGAAGCTGGAGAGGAGTCAATGTCACTCAAGTTACATGAACTGAAAGTGAATTGGAGTGATATCCTGGAGGATAATCAGAAAGCTATTTCCAGAAGAAAAAATAGATGCTCAGTGGGAAATGGCTGATAATACCTATTACTCTGCTCTGCTAAAGAAAAGGCTAAAAGGGCTTAAACTGTAATCTACTAGGCCAAAGAATTCAATAATAACTACACTTCTTACTCATGAATAGTAATTTAAACTTCACAATGTGTGGGAATCTGAATAAATCTGCTAGACAGTAACACCATCAGGGCAAAGACATTGTCTGTCCAGTAACTACCATGTCTAGTGCACAGTAGGTGCTCAACTAAGTCTGTTTAATAAATAAATGAAAGAACGCACATAACGCCTTATTTCGTGTTCACTATCAATTGTATAAAGTTGATATTTTAATTTCCATTTCATATAGATAAATTATTTAAGTGATTAATAATATTTTTGGTGAGGAAATATGTACTCAGATGATTACAAATATGTAATCAGTTATTCTTAACACCGAATAAGGATAAATGATTCAAAATCTAGAAGACAGAGTTTTTATTGTATTTACAAAAGAACTTGACTTTTAGGTTTATAAAAATTAGAACTATTTGCCCAGAAAGCCCACAAATCTCCTACTACAAAGATGTTTTAGGCAGAGTAAGATGTAGATTTAAATGAAGACTGCTTTCCTCAAAGCAAGGAGATGGACACATTGAGCTTCAACAAATTAGTCTGTAATTTCTCTTATAATGCTGTAGTTTCCTAGGGGAAAAAAAAAAAAAGTATACTTCTGAATGGCTGGTTTCTTTTGCTATAGCGACACCTACTGTCATAGACAATACTTTGTTTTTAAGAAAAAATATTTGGAAAATACAAGCTCTAATAAAAAGGTTGTTAATATGAATTTTCTATTTCAGTGATTTAACTTATGAATTATAATATTTAGGAAAGTTAAAAGAAAATTTGTATAATTTATATACTTTTGAAATATATATGAATAAGGTATTTATCAAATACTATTAAGTGATTAGCTTAATAAAATGGTCATTACCAGATCTATATACATATACATACATACATATGCATACATATATTCATATTACACATGTATATATAAGGCATTTTAGAGAATAATTCCAATAATTTTAATACTAAGCCTAAAAATCTTTAAATATTTTGTCAATTTAGTAATAAGCCTGTATATTTCAAATGCAGTATTAAAATAATAGAGTGGTTACGGTGTTCAAAATAATCCTATAATACCCATTTAAACAGTATTAAAGATAACCTATGTGCTCATTTATGTTCACTTTATTTAATAAACACCTAATTCTAATTTTTTTTCTCTTTTTTAAGGACTATAAAGGACCCAAAGAGGACACCGGGCCCGTTTTACAGGATCTAAGAAACTTGACTTTAAATTAACTTAAGATTCTCTATTTCCATAGCTTTCTGGAAATGGAATGTTGAACTCTCCCTCACAACGAAAATATCAGTATCTTTGTAGACATCTTTGTATTTTCATTTTGGTGAAATAAATACACTAATCTACTTAAATTTGTCTAGGTTAGGAGTAAGCTAACATTATTATTATTATTATTAACATTACATTGCTAGCTAGTTAGACTTCACTGACTACTTACTCTGTGACCAGGTCATGCTAACTGTTTTATAAGTTTATAAATTATTATCTTGCTTAATGCTCACAATAGCCTGGAGAATTCTACATTCTCTATATTGCAAACAAGGAACCTGAAGCACAAAGACACCACATAATTTTCTCAAGGTAGATAGATCATCTAATAAGTATAGCTAATGAAACTATTAAAGCCGGGGCAGTCAGAGTCCAGAGCCCAAGCTAGGATCACCTATATCTATTTTGACACATGAAAAATAGCATGCAATTGAAAGGGGAGACAGGGAAATTTCAGGAAAAACAAAGCATAGTGTAAGGGAAAAGTCCTCAGTATACCTGTACTCCCCCTCTACAAACCTATCTAGGCTCTCCCTTTGCAATATTCGCCTGAATACTCCCAGCAAGATATAACCAAGTGGGAAAAACTCAGCATAAAATGATCAATGTCACATGCCTGATCAACCCCATAGCACAATTTTTACTTGCATAAAGACATGCTTTTTGGAAAACATACACAGCTACAATAATCTAATAATACAGAAATAAAGCATCATATAGAAACTAGGAAGCAAAAAACCAATTTGTTGTGATGATCATTGGAGTGTACCACCAATTGCAAATATCTTAACATCAGTTAAAACTGGGATGCAAACTCAAACAATATTAGAACTAAAATGAAATAGAGCCTCAGAATTAGGGATCCTTCCTAGTATTTCAGGAATGAAATATTAAGAGTCAAGACAGTCTTCAGATCTATAGAAATTCTTATTCATTTGAAGGAATTTCCCTGATACAGATTTATAAAGATATCAGTGCATATATACGATGATGAGATCTACATAGACATGGATATCTATATCTGAGCTTAACCTTCCTGCCTGGTCTTCCATATTACCACAGAACTTCAATAACAAGCAAAAAAATCTGTCAATATGCATATTTTGAAGAGAATCTAAGCAGGCACTAAGAAGGGCAGAAAGAAATGCAAGGATGGAGAGCAATGCAAGCAAGTTGGCAGAGATAGCCTACATGAAAAAAAGTAACAGTATCAGACAGAAAAGAAGAGCTTCATATATTAAAAAATGGAATTTGGGAATAAATGACAACTTCTAACTTAGATCATTATAGAGTACGTCACAGAGTTACAAAGTAGATAAAGAATATGAACCGGATTTTTTTAATTGATTTATAAATACTAACTGATAGTATTTATAAAGACAAAAAACAGGGGAAACATTCTGGGCAAGGAAGAAGAGTCAAGTGTAGAACACAAGGTGAAGTCAAGACTGTTCAGTATGCATTCAGAGACAGTGCTTGGATCAGTTTGTCTACATAGCAGGGATCCTAGAGAGGCTGCAGGATCAGTGTCAAATGGTAGAGTCATAACTTACCATGAAGTGTGCTGAATGGAAGGCTAAAGAGTTAGTATTTTACTCTGTTTGGTGATTAGATTTTAAAAGATTTTGATCATAAAGATAGCACTGTGCAAACAGTATTTTAGGAATAATATTCGTAGAAAAGTAAAAGGTAGACCAGGAAGGGTAGAGAAAGATGGAACCAGATGGAAGTTGCTACATTAGTTCAGGTATGAGATTGTAAGAGTCTGAATTAGATTGGTCATGCTGAAGGCAGTAAGAAAAAACGGATGTGAGTTGCCAAGATTAAGTTTAAAGGATCTGGCAAATAGCAAGGATCCTGGTGTTTGGCTTTAGTGTGGATGCAGGCTACAAAGAGCAAGAAGAAAACAAAATAGAATAATGACTCTGATAGATCAGCTATATCCTGCAGCCTCAAGCTTTCAGAAATGCACCCAATCAGGTAGGGGGTAAGCACCTCTAGAAGAGGAAAAGGGAATAACAGCAAAATTGTTAAGAATAGAAGAGCTGAAAATTACACAGAATGTGCAGTGATTGGTCAATTTGTTACACAGAATGAAAGGATATTCTCTAAATAGTTCATAATGACTACAAGCACCAAGCCAATTTGTGCAAAATCCAAGCCATCTGGGCCAAGCAACAGAAAAAGATATAGGAGAGAAAAGAAATAAGAAAAATAAGCAAGTGGCAAGCAGCCAAGGAGACAAGCAAAAGAAGTGGCAAGGGAGAATAGAGGCATTGGGAGTGACAAAGAGCTGTCACCTTGACAAAAGAGAAAAATAGAGTTAACAGTAGAGATAGAGGTGTCCGTACAGCTCTGAAGTCTAGCATGACTACAAAATTAAAGGTGCATCGCTTAGTAACCACTACAGTGACTGTTTCTAGGAACAAAAATTAAGAACCCTGTAGTCACCAGTCCAGACTTATTTATGAAGGCAACAGATAGAATGCTAGATATTTGACATCTGGGAAGGAGGGGTGGAGAGAAATTAAGTGAAAATAGAACACAAGCCATATGAATAATCTCCCAAGACCCTTGCTTTCCATTTTATGGAAATGTTCTTCCTTGGGATCTCCCCATAGCTCACAATGTCCATTCATTCAGTCCCTATACAAATTGTCACTTCCCTGTGCTCACTAGCTAAATTAACCACTCAGTCAGTACAATCACTCTTTAACTCCCCAATATGCTTTGTTTTCTTTATAAAACTTACTGCTCTCTGAAATTGTGCTCTTATTTTTGAGTATTTTATTTTCTGCTCGACCTAAGATGTAAACTTCATAAGGACAGGTATGTCATCTTTGTTTGTTCATCACAGTATCCTATAGCTTTGAACAGCACCTATATGTTTGTTGAATAAATGGAAAACCATATTTTCACATAGATGTTCTAATTCACACAAACCCAGGTTGAAATTTTGACTCAGCCATCTACAGGTTTGTAGTGGGCAGATCCTTTCATCTCAGCATATTTTGGAGAACCTCTCATTGCTAGTTTCATTCCAACTGGCTCAGGATTCTGGCCCCTCTTCCAGATCCAAGGGGGCACCTAATACAGGATGGGTTACTCGGAGGACCCAGTCACCATGACAAGAGTTGTTAGTTTGCGGATTGGCATGGAATCCAAACTAGGTCAATTCAGACTCATCCCCTTTTTCTGCAGCTATCCAATCCACATATTCTCTGGGTTCTCTTATAAGTAGAATGTAAGCTTTGTTACTGCATGAGAAGTAGCTGCTGAAAAATAAATCCAACATGAAGAGAAAGCTGAGAGATATGAAAAAGAGACACATTTTTGATGACATGGCTTGAGCCCCTGGATCCAAAGATGCCTAAAATTTAACCTTTTCAACTTTGCAGGAAGGTAAGACAATCAAAAGTCTTGTTTAAGCTAATTTGAGTTGGATTTCTCTCACTTGCAATACAAAGAGTCCTGACAAGCAAAATTGTGAGAATTTGAGTCTCACATCAGTTATTTGCAAAACAGTGATAATACCTACTTGGGTGGGCAGAAAATCAGTAATAGTTTAACTTACAAAAAATAAATAGCATTAACAACAAAGCAGATACTCGATAAATGGGAAAAGCAGCTCATGAATTGTGTATGGAAGACATAGCTGGAGTAGCAACAGCAGAGCTCCCAGTTTGTAAGACATAATTGCTAGTACTCAAAACAAGCAATGGAAAAACATTTTCATGTCAGATCTGCTCATAAGAAAGAGGACTGATGCAAGCTAAATTTAGCAATCAGCACATGAGAAATCTAAAACAAGCATCACACCAGGAGGGAGAAGACAGGTCATAGACAGTATGGACTGGAGGAAAAAAACGAGGTTAAGACTATCCATCAGGTCAGCAAATTATAGACACTGAGTTGATAGGAAGTTAGAAAGAAGTCAGGTTTTAAACAAGAGGGACAAGAAAAAAGTATTGAGACATGGGTGAATGAGGGACAATTGAAATAATATTGCAACTATTTGCACTGATCCTCTCACAGAGACCCTGGGCTGATTTACTGGACCAAGGACATGTCCTTGAAAATCAGAAACTTTGTCTGATATATTTTATTCTGAGTTAATCTGCCCAATTAATAAATCAAAGCTAGGTATAGACATCCTCTTAAAATGTGAATTCCTTTCTTTCTCAAGCTAAAAGCAGCGCTTTAAAAAGTTAAAAAGTTTCTGAAAGAGAAAATGACTATTTGTGAATGACTTGAGAAGAGCTAGCCCCTGGAACTAGCTAACAAATCCTCATGGTGTGCAATCTTCCCCATTATCTGACATCAAAAGGGCCACTGGTCACACTATTTGTCAGTTTTTAATCAACCAAATACTGTTGAGCATTACTGTACCAAGCAATTATGTGGGAAGATGAATGTATTTCCCTATCATGTGTTCAAAGTTAATTAAAAATAAATATAGATGTATATATGAGCAAATGCAATTAATTTATTGACAAGTATTTTCTGATGAGTAATTTGGTATTTTGAAATAAGACACATCAGAGAATACTAACAATAGCAGCTTGAGAGAAAGACTCAGACAACTTTAAAACCAAAGAATTATAGTTCCCCAGTGGATCCAGATTGAAATCAAAAGCTCACTCATCTTCTATAATCCAGCCCAAATGTCACTTCCTCTAGGAGGCTTTTTTGACCTCTTCCCCCAGAAGATCTGATCTCCTCAGCCTTGTTTTGTCCATATGCTTATTACGGCACTCTCCACAATGAAGTAATTCTTTGCTTCCTTTCGTTTCGTTTTCCCATCTACCTCCATTATCCCAGTCCCAAAGCTATGACCTTCTTGAAAGCACATCCTTACAACCCTAGAATCTAATACAAAGCCTGGCACCAGGCAGGTGAGCAATGAGAGAACGATAACTGAATGAATGAGCACGACCTAAGTTGAAGTGTCCCACATTGCTGTTCAAATGAATCTATTTTGGCAAACCTTACCATTATTTGGATAGCTGCCAGTGAATCAAGTTCACCTAGATTTTAAGAGAACGGAAGTGAATTGATTGTTCTAGCATTTGTTAATCTTGAAATTTCTCGTAACTTAGAAAATACCATCATCTAGGAGCTTCCAAAGATATTTTCTCCTTGTTACTTATACAGTGCGAGCTAATTCATGGATGAATGAAAAACATTTTTTGTGTTATCATCTTTTCATGTGTTTAGTGAAAGTTAATTTCAGAACTAAATGCTTAGCTGAAGATAGCAAAGCTGTTCTACTGCTATAATATTGAAGAACTCACCCCGAGGAAGCAGGGTTATTGTCTGTTCATATTTTTAGCATTTTCCTGCTCCCCATTGTTACCTCATTGATTCAACTAATGGACCAGAGTGTTTTTCAAAATATGAAATGCTATTAAGCAGAGTTCTGAGGAAAGTTGATTCATTTGAAATAATAACAAAAACTCTAAGCTCATTACAATATTAAAGATGCAATTTCTTTGATATTGCTTATACTGGCATTCTATTCAGAGTCAAATATTATGGAAAATTTAAGAGGACAGTATGACCTGAGGTCAATATGCAGAACTGTTAATAAAGAATAATGAGCGGTTAAGAGCACAGACTCATGGAGTTGTTGTGCCTGAGTTCGAATCCACCACTTAGAGATGTGTAACTTGAACAGGTTACTTTATCTCTTTAAATAGCTTCATTATTTGCAAAATGAGAATAACAACAATAATATCCATGTCCAGACTGAATTAGATAATCCATGTGAAATAGAGCCTTCAATACATTTTTAACTAATACTATTATTATTACACTACGAGTATGAAGATATTTTAGGCTTGCAGATTAATCAAGTCTTTCTAAAGCATCTTCACATTTATGTTGAAATGATAAGGGTTATCCCTCCTTCACACCCAATCAATCAACGCCCAGCTAATAAGGTAGACATGTGGTTCCTCATTCAGTAGACAATAAATAATATAGAATTGAATAATATTAACAGATGAAAGAACACTGGCTTCTACATAGAGGAGGAAAAGAAAAAGAATTTTTGGAGGAAGGTGAGGGAATCATTTGATAGAAGGTTCTTCAGCTCAGACATGCTGAGCTGAGTGAATACTATGTCCAAACATTGCCCTAGCGCTTACTTCCTTGAAAGATTAATTAATGTGTGTGTGCATTTGCATTTAATAACTTCATCTTTTTTTCATAAAGGAAATATGAAATGCACTAATACAGGACCCCTAGTAGGGTTGTCAGATTTAGCAAATAAAAACTAGACAGCAAATATAACACTAGGTAATTTTTTAGTATATGTCTCATGCAAACCCCCCCAGTTGGTATCCTGGAAGGTAGAGATACTCACTATCTAATTAATATGGTAGCCCTGCCCCAGAATCAGTGGTGAAAGGGAGAATGAACTTTGTGAAAATACCCATTTAAATGAGACTTTACAGGAAGAGGTCAGCATAAGTTAGGGGCAGAATCACTATAACAGCCTCAGTTGAAAAGATGTTGCACAGATACTCTCAAACCTTATTTCCCATTTTGTGAGGCCACAAGGTATCACAGAACTTTAAGATTTAAGTTCTTGGCACATAGTAGGCCTCAAAAAATACATTTCAATTCAATAATTAGAAATAAAAGTGTCATCAGATTTTACAATGAATTCTTTTCTCAAAGTAAATGGCGATATACCTTTGTGTTCATTGGTAATGAAAATTCAGCAGTTAAAGAAAAGACCCTTAAATTCACTGCCTGCTTTCATCTGTTTATATGAAGTTTGAAAAATAATTCCCCAATCTATATCTCAGCTTCTTTGTGCCGCTGGTATTATACGACTAGAATCATTCAAAAACTATTTTCCCTAGTCCTTTAATATTCTAAGCATCTGTGCAGAAGTCGAACTTACGCCTTTGGAATTGAGATTAAATTCCTTGAATGCTTTTGGCTGTCATCCCCATCACTGCTCAGCACCAGTGCCATTGGATAAAGTGGGGGAGGAAAAGTAAAACAATACTGCAGCAACTGAATGATATGTGGGACGTGGAGCCGTAATAGTGACAGAGCTTGACGCACAGTCTTACTCGATATGACAGAGCATGTAATGCACCTGGAATTGGGCCCCGTGTAGTGACTAACAGTTTCAATTTTCTGAGTTTTATAGAATTCTGTATTATGTTTGACAGCTCTGTTTCACACCAATGCTGGTTCCATAATGCTAATGAAGTACAAAGATGAGAAAATGTCACACACACACACACACACACACACACACACGGAATGCAAAAAGTGTATGCAAGCTTCAAGCTCATAAAACCTAATTTCCTATGGGAAATTACCATTTTCATATTGTTATGACATTTTCAGGGTCCTGGAAGTGCAAAATCCAGCTCTTCCCCACATGTTTTCAAGAGCTCATTCAAGGGTATGGATTGGGGGAGGTGGAGTGAGGCAGGGATTTGCTAAACCTGTCTGTGCTCCCCCACGCATTTTTCTACTCCTTGCCTTATTCATCGTCACCCCTCACTCCTGCTCTTAAAAACCCAGGACTTTTTCCCCAATCTGGTTGAAACATAAGCTGATGTTCTAGCAAGACTGAGACAGGTAACATTCCATCTACCCCTCGGCAACATTCATACATAGTGAGGAACTATTTGTGCTATTTTGCATATAAAAATGAGAATCTAGCTCACTTTCTAATGGCTAGTCTCTCCTCTGTGTGGTTCTTACTTCCTCTGTGCCTCACCACCTGCCCCCAATAAATTATTCTAGGGATGGTCTCCTGCCATCTCCTAGTACCTAGAGTGCAGAAAGTTCCAGCCCCCTAGTACCACACCATCTTCCCAGAAGGAACGTTCCCAAGGACATGTAAAAAGGTAACAGGGATCAGAATCTCTTAGTCTATCCCACACTGCCTCTGCCTTCTCTTCCAAGTTTCTTCCTGCTTCAGCCAAATCTACTCTGGTTTCCTGGGTCCCCCTGCTTCCCTGGCCTCCCGATTCACAGCTGGTCTCCTTTTTTATGTGCAGCCGTTTGTCAGACTGATTAATTATCTGGTAGCTGCTCCTCTGACTGGGCCTCCGGTCTTGTTTTGTGAGCTGCTCTCAGAGGTAACCCTGGGGACAGTTTTCTGTCATTTCCTGGGTCTCACCCTCCTGATTCTGGTCCCAGAGCATTGGAGGTAGACACCTGTTCTCAATTCCCTAACAATAACAACTAGTAATTAGAAGCACTTCATAATGAGGCAGTGTATCATGTTGGACACCATGCAGACTTTGAAGTCAATCAAGGGCTTGAAATCCTGACTCCTACCCTAGTTAGCTCCATAACCGTGGCAAATTTACTTAACCTTCCCAATCCTCAGTTTCTGCACCTGAAAAATGGAGTAATGATGCTGTGCCCATAAGGAGAGTAGTGAAACGAAGATGCCTAGAGTATGTATTGGACCTATGCCGCCCAAACTAGGTTTTCTGATAACAAAATACATTTCATTGTATACCTTACTATCTTTCACCTTCCTTCCTGAACAAATGAGAGATTTCAAAGTTATTTCTGTCCTTCTACTCATTCTCCATGTTCTATCTTGTGCTCAGGTGAACATTTTTCTTTTTTGCAAGATTGTTAAAGTACACAGTGCAACTCAATGGGAAATTTTACTTTATTACATAGCATTGCCCAATGGGAATATTTGTGCTTGTGAAATGCATTGGTCTCCTGGGTTTCTGTTTTATGTCATTACTAAATACAATTGAAATCTATGTACAAATGAAAAGTTATTCATTATTAAAAGGCAAAGATATTTTCTTTAAAAAGAGGCAGACCAGTTGCTGTCTATGTGTTTATGTGATCTTCTGAAGTCACTAAATTCTCATACATTATGGCCACTTGCTCTCTCATACCTCTTACACCCCCACTAAAGGGGCAGAGAGGTAAAGTCATTTGGTACATCAGGCTTCCACAGAAATCCAGGCCAAAAAGTACATCAACAATAACATGTAATAATGATACAGTGATTGGTCACACTGCTCAGCTGCCACAAAAAAAAAAAAAAAAAAAAAAAATTACCTCCCTTCAGTCCTTTCAAATGCTTAAGAGAATCCCATGTGTCTGGGACCTTATCACTTATCACTTATCACCAGTAACAGATGATACATCGTGGCCAGAAACCACACACCACCCTCCCTGGTGAGAAGTCATTCCCAGAAATGCTTCTTAGAAAGTGAGGTTCCAAAAGTGGAAGTAATCCAAAATATATTGCCATCATTACTTATTGATGTTATTAGCAACTGTAATGACCATATGGATTATGCTATAAATGCTTATTTTTTTATAAAGGAAATTCCATCAGCTTTCTATCCGAAACATGAGTATTTGAAAGCTTACTTGATAGGGCTATAAAAATTAGGGCAACAATAAGGGGGCAGAGCAAGATGGCAGAGGAGTAGGAGACCTGGATTTCGTCTCCTCTCAGGAATTCAGCTGGATAGGGATCAAACCATTCTGAACACCTACAAACTCAACAGCAGATCGAAGAAAAGAATAGCAACAACTCTCTGAATAGAAAAGCAACCACTTTCTGGAAGGTAGGACATGC
>NC_138372.1:129428794-129462806 GCF_054177405.1 Leptonychotes weddellii
TTTCAGAACATTCTTTGCTGTGTATAAATACTGATTCTATGACCACTGGAAACAAAGCAGATATGAAAATAGAAAAGAGTGAAATGTTAGCTTTCAAGGAAGAGAAGGTTAGAAAAGAATATCAGTATGATTAGAAATGACTGCTCTAGTTTAATTAATAGAAAAGTCAATAGTAACCAAGAATATTGAATAATAACTTAACAGGGAATAAAAGTTGATACAAATTTTAATAATAAACATTCCCTTATTTGAGAACAATTACAATAATACAAGTAGTTCAGCATATTCCCAACCACCAGAAAAGTGCTTTTTTTGTGGGAGGGGGTGGAGAAGGCAAGGTTGTGAGGAAGCAACTAACATGTATGAAGTGCTTGCTACATGCCATCCATTCTAAGAATATCAGCAAAAAGAAGAAAGAATCCTAACAAGTATTTATAAAATCCTACAGTATCAAAAAGCCAAAATCATTCTTAAAAATTAGTGATAAATACAATTATGATAATGAAAATATTATTAATTCATGGATTACCTCCTATAATGCCAGAGCACACACTTAAAGGAAAACTTGCTACAGAATTTTGGATACAAATATTTATATTAACATATTGCTACTACACGATATTTTACAAAAATGCTCCACAAACCAGCAGTAAAATGTAATTTTTGAAGTTTAGAAATAATTGCCTATTTTCACAGCTGCCTTTAACATGAAAATATTAATACTCCAACTTTTATCAAGTGTTACCTAATGGCAGACCTGACCAATATCTACATTTTATATATTTATGCATAAATGACACCTTTTCTTTTTATAATAATAGAAGTCAACAGTGGTCCTGGCATGATTCCTAAAGTAATGGCTGTTGGCATCAGGATCATAAAAAACAAACTAGGTTTGGGAATTTACCAAACTAAAGAGAACTGTAGGAGGCCTCTTGGATATTCACCACAACAAAGAGTGATGAGTATCCAAAAAAGACTGCTGGGGAAGGAACCCAGAGTCAGCTGGTAAAAAGGTTAGTTTTTTCATTGTCAAAAGAGACAGATGAACAAGGTATAAAGTAGAGTGTTATTACAGGAAAATAGATCTATGAGAAATAATCTTCAAGGAGAGATTCTCTTTTTAATTATTAAATCTTACTAGGCAAAAAAAAAGATTTTACAACAAACTCTAATCTAACAGGGGCAAGGAACTGAACCAGATTTTTTAAAAACTATTTCAGTCAATATTATCCTATAATTGTATATTTCAAAACAATGCTATCAACTTGACTGGTAATTTAATTAGCAACTTGAGGCTTGATGCCAATGGCAAAGATGCAAGTTTTTAAAAAGCATCCCTACAAAAAGCAAAGCCCTCCTTCCTTCTTTGTCCCAAACAGAAATAATGTATTTTATTTTGAACTAAACAAATCAAAGCAAATCAAACATAGTCTTGAATCCCAGCCTTAGCACTTATAAACTACATGATTCTAGACCTAAACCCTGTGCATCCCAGATTCCTCTTTAACAAAATGGAAGTGGTGATAGTTCTCTTACACAGTCACACAATCTAACAGAAAAAAACAAAACTGTCTATCACAACACCTGGCTCAGAGAAATCAGTCTACAAATTCACATGCACATTCATTCATGCAATTGATCCTTCTTGAGACTCACTATGGGTCAGACCCTATTCTGGATGCTAGGAATACAGAGATGAACAATTCACAAAAGGTCCTTGCCTTCGTAGAATTTACATTCCAGTGGGGGAGATGGACAATAAATAAGAAAACAAATACGTAATACAATTTCAGGTAATGATAAGGGCTTTGCAAAAAATAAAGCAAGGTAAGGGGGAAAAGAATGGAATGAAGAGAACAATGGAAAGCAGAATTAGATGGAATGGTGAGGGAAGGCTTCTCTGAGGAGGTGATATTTGAGATGAGATCTGAATTATGTTAAGGAGAGAGCCCTGCAAAGTCTAAGGGAAGAGAATTCCAGGCAGAGGGAAGACCAAAAGTTAAATCTTTTAATTCTGGATTGAAGTTGCAAAAATGAAAAGAAAGCGTGTGTGGCAGAAACACAGTCAAACTAGGGGAGAGCAAAAGGAAATGAGACTGTTGGAATAGCCACTGGCAGGTTACAAAAGATCTATATGCTAAGGGATCATATTTGAAGAATGATGTGAAGCCCATTAGATGGTTGCGAACAGCAGAGTGACAAAGTTTGGGAGGCAATGCTCCCTGATCACAATTTGATCAATCGTTAACCCTAACTAGCTTGTGCATGTGTTAGACATCTGTGAACGGTGGCCAGAGTTTAGAAGCGGCACCATTTATTGACATTGTTATGCATTAAATCAGTCATTCATAAGTGTGTCATACTTACATATACTGTCTAAGCTAGATAACTCATTAAATCAGACATCCATACTAAAGAATACTGCCTATAATGTGTATAAATAATATTTGCCATAAAGCAGAAACAGTAGAAACAAAATACAGAAAAAAAGTTTGAAATTCATAAGCAAGTAACCATGGTCCTTTATCCCTTCTTTCAAACCATTACTATTATTTTTCCACCTGCTGAGAATCCATTAAATGACTGATGTGAAAAAAATTCAAAGGAAATCTGCAACAACACTAACAAAACACATGTATCATAAACTTCTTTAGTTTTAAAAAAAATGTGTGTGTCCCTTCAAAAATATATATTTACTACCTGAGGAGAAGCAAAATGAAAGGCAAATGAAAGAAAGGTGTCGTGCTGCATAATTTTGAATTCTTAAATGTTTAGAATAAATTTATTAAGCTTGATACACTTGATTTATTTAACTAAAGAAAGAAAACCATAAGACCTTAATAACATGCATCAATGGATAGGAAACTAACTGCAAATTACCTAATTTGGTGGATTTGAAAGTATGGAAATAAGGGCGGTTTTAAAATCAAAGCTATTACATTAACAACACATCATCATGCAATAAAAATGTTAAAACATTGGTCTCATTCCCACTCCAGAATGTACCAGAAACTGTTGTCCAAAGCAACACACAGTTTGATGTGTTACTAAAATGTGCCTCCATCACTGCTCATTAGCAGGGAGCTCTTGAAAGTCTAAATGCAAATCACAACTCTTGTTGGAAACCAGCAACGTCTAGAGAAGCTGGCTAACAGACAAGGGACAAGATGAAGAAGCTGATAGGGCTAGATCCAGGGCTACACACTCACATGAAAAGTTAGTCACTTGGTACCTGGACAGCACCACTTTGTAGCAGCATTACACACAGATCAGAGAGGAAGACACCTGCCCATACAGCTGTGAGTAAATTCTTCATGGCTTCATGTGACCCCATTCTCCAATCTACAGAACAGGGCTCTGACTTAATTTAACTAGTCCTGGAATTTACTTAGTTGCAGATATAACTTTTTGAAAAATATATTCCTGGAAACTAATGGCAAATGATGCAAATATCTATATTTCAATCATTTGGGGCAACTAGATAAAGACCCTTTCAGACCAGGAACTAGAAATCTGGGTTTATAAGATCTATTCTCTTCATGGCTATTAGGTAGCAAACTTGAGGCTGCTGGTTATGTAATACTGATAGCATCATCATCATAATAATGGATAACATTGATTGAACATTCAATTAGTCCTATGCATGTCCTAAACCTTTTACATGTACTCTCATTTAATTATCACAATGCCTCTCTGGAACAATGTTAAACAAAAGCATATGGTGGATGGATATTTATTAGTGAAAATGCATCATCCAGACATTGTATACAACTTCCTAGGAAAATCCTAAAATCTGTTTGTATGCATCCCATTGTTTCTTGGAATTAACTATAATGTTGACTTAATATCACCTACAAGATATATTTTATTATTTATCCATCCCTAGTAGGAGTTTAGTTTTTTAAAAAATCACATGTATATCATTAGGAATGAAGGACTTCATGCATGGTCCATTAATACATAGTTACATACCTGGTGATTAGTTCATTAATCTCAATGAGCTCAGAGCGGTAAAGGTCAAAGATGCCAGCCCCAGTCATGTTCTTTTATTCATACATTCACTCATTCTTTCAGCAAGTATCTTCAGAACTGTACTGTTAAAAACAAGAAGAGCATATCTGATTTTGCTGTTATTATAGGCTTAGTGGGGAAACAATTACCCACTGATCAAGCATAACACTTTGAATTACCTTGAAGGTGCTTGGGGGAAAAGTAATTCCTCTGTTAGACAATCAGGCAGTAACATAAATTGCAAAACATAACTGTTATTGGTTAGTAGGTGTTGGGCAAAATAGCATTTTCCTTGGCCAGCTCTGAGTGTGTAGTATACAAAGGATAAATAATTAAATTGGTTTTTTTGAATTTTATACTTAAGCATGTGTGATATACACTGAGGAATTTAAGAACACTTTTTCAAGGGTGGCTTTCAACTCATTTAAAGACAGCAACTCTAAGAATGAATGATACTTTATTAGACCTAACTAAAAGTATTCATTCTTTACCACAACCTGACACTAGCAGTAGGAACAAGGAATGTTTTATGGGTGAGCATGGTAGTTGCCCTACGTGATATCAGTCTCAAAAGGCCCATTTATTGTCTCAGCATGAATGATTCCTATAACTATCTATTGTAAAAAGTAGCTCTTGCTATTATTTGTCCTCCTTCAAGCTTTAAGATTTGCAAAAATCAGTATTCTAAAATTTGGTGTGCTTATTTGTATGCAAATCACGTATATTTGGTGTGTCAGTTTGTATCCAATTTGGAGTATATCCAGTGAGTGTATAGGCAGCAATCATATTTCCCCCAAGTCATCACTTTTTTATCAGTCCACATGTGGAAATAACCCTAACCTTGATTGATTTGGCTCTTCTCTGAGTGTTTCTTGTACAGTATGTCTTTTTAAAGTGGCAGCTACTCTACACAAGACTTTCCAAAGGCACATAGTTCTGGTTTTTACTTAAGCTAGAGTAGTGTTCAAAGAACTTTAGAAAAGCTACAGACAAGGGCCTAAATAAATAATTAAGGTTGGGGCGCCTGGGTGGCTCAGTCATTAAGCATCTGCCTTCGGCTCAGGTCATGATCCCAGGGTCCTGGGATTAAGCCCCGCATCGGGCTCCCTGCTCCACAGGAAGCCTGCTTCTCCCTCTCCCACTCCCCCTGCTTGTGTTCCTGCTCTCGCTGTGTCTCTCTCTGTCAAATAAATAAATAATCTTTAAAAAAAAAATAATAATTAAGGTTATTTACTACCACAATAGTAAGCATTCCCATCCTGTAATTCTAAAATATTCAAAATAGAGCAGACCTTTATAAGAAGCTAACTCCCTACTATACTGTAAACCTCTGGTGGGGGAGGGGGGAGTCCTAATTTCTTTTTACCTCCAGTAAAAAAAAAAAAAAAAAGATTCTCAATACATTTTTGTCAAGTTAAATTTGTATTAATTATGTTATTTTGAAATAAGTATAACATATATTCCACAAAGAATCCAAAAGGTTCATTTTAACCTAAAATGCCAACTGTATCAGGAGCAAAGTTACCTATTTGACATTTTACTTGATCTCTACAACCCCCTCCTTTTTCAAAAAAAAATGGTAAATGAATAAAATGTCTAATAGTTAAGGAACAAGAAAGAAAGAAGGTCAATAGACTGGATGCTATACCACAGCATAATCACTGCCTCTCTCCTTTCATCCTTAGCTGGCTATGAAATTGTGTACTTATGGCCCATAAAAAGATCAAGGTAACTGAAAATATGTCAGTGGGGCTGACCTTTTATAAAGGAAAGACTCCTTACAAAATGGAAAACATAACTCATTTGATGAAATAATTAAGGAAAAACTAATGGAATTTTGGTTACAAATGAAAGCTAAGAGATTCTAAAAGTAACACTGGATTGGGGCGTCTGGGTGGCTCAGTCATTAAGCGTCTGCCTTCGGCTCAGGTCATGATTCCAGGTCCTGGGATCGAGCCCCGCATCGAGCCCCGCATCGGGCTCCCTGCTCCATGGGAAGCCTGCTTCTCCCTCTCCCACTCCCCCTGCTTGTGTTCCCTCTCTCACTGTGTCTCTCTCTCTGTCAAATAAATAAATAAAATCTTTAAAAAAAAAAGTAATACTGGATTAATGAAAACTACTGTGACCTCTCAAAATAAGTCCACACTTCAGAGAAGCAATTAAAAGAGCTCACAAAATGTAGACTGCATAGCTAATGCCACAGAATGCAAGTCTGAGGAATTTACAGGGTAATAATAAAAATCTCTAATAAGTTGCTGCACTTGAAGAGGCAAAAAGACAGTCAATGGGGTTAATCACTAGACTGCAAAGTTTAAAATATTTGCTAAAATGAAAACTAATTAAACACATAAAGCTTTGGTAAAAAGCAATCCTGAAAGCACAGGAGCTCACATAGAATATAAATTCTGTCTGCCTCACTTCTCCTCCTCTGGAAACTAGGGTACCCACCACAAAGTTTTTCAGGGCAGTAAGAAGAGCAAGAGTTCTCAAGAAAGACTTGGCAACCCTTCTGTCAGTGATCCTCCTTATATGAGCCAGATACTCATGCATATTTTTCCCTTTTCAATAATGTGATGTGGGGAACAGAAAATCATATGTTGGTTTATTCACTGGGTGATGAGAGAAATTATCCTCTACCCCACAAGGTTTATTAACACACATAAGGGTTGTGAGGATGTATTGCTACTCTATATTCCTTATGCAAATAAGAGAATTTGGCACAGGAGCTCAATGGTTGGACTATTGTGCCTGGATAAATCTGCAGAAAAGAGCTTTCTACCAACTTTTGCTGTGAGTAAGAAAGGATATTTGTCCTCCTTTGTGGATTCAAGTGAAGTGTGTTAATGTGACGCCTGGCAATTCCCATCTCTGTTGGGGGCTATGGTCTAAATGGAATAAAGTTAGGACAAAAAGTACTAGGCTTGGAGGCTCTAATTCCCACTAGGAATCCTCCTTAGGGTATAGTAAAGGCCCTTGCATAAGATTCTCAATACTCTGCTAAAAGCAGAGAGAAGAAGAGAGATCTACTAGAGTTGGTGCCCAGAGGCTACAAAGAACAGCATGGACTGTGAAAGCTACTCCTTATTTCCACAAACTCATATTTCTAAGTATTGAGCAAAATTTTCAGGGAAGATGATAATTTAGCTAAAACCTAAAAATGAAATGGAAGCAAAGCCATTGCAAGTAAGCAAACTATCCTTTTGAAAATGTATATTATTTCATTACATTTAGGTAATGTGCACTCACTATTAAAAAATAAAGCTTAGCAACAAAGAAAAGTAAAAACTGACTAATGTTCTTATCATCCAGAAACAAGTACTAGTAACATGTTGACATATTATATTCTAGGTGTTTTTATACATCTAAAACCTGTTTTTTATAAAATGGGATAAGACCATATATACTATTTTATAAACTTCTTTTCCTCCACATTGAACACTTTTCATAAATGTCAATTTATGTATATATGTCAATTTGCTTATTTCAACATTTCCCAAAGTATCTTATGTGAAACCACTAGTTCCACAAGATACAGTTTAAGTGTATTAAGGGGACTATAGCATGCTGCATCTTCTAAAAAAAAAAAAAAAAAAAAAAAAACATGCCATCATGAAAGATTTTTTTTAGAAATCTCTCTGGATTAATGTTCCTGAGAACACATTTTAGGAATCACTCTCTAGAGTGAATTCAAGCACTGATCTGAGTCAATACAAAGAACATCAGTCCCCGTTGTTAGGGAAGGCAATTGTCAAGAGAAGAAAAGATGAAGTTCAGAAGTTCTCACCTCAGGAAGGCCTGGGTGGCTCAGTTGGTTAAATGGCTGCCTTCAGCTCAGGTCATGATCTCAGGGTCCTGGGATTGAGCCCCATATCAGGCTCCTTACTTGGTGAAGAGTCTGCTTCTCCCTCTCCCTCTGCTGTTCTCTTGCTCACACTCTCTCTCTCTCAAATAAATGAATAAAATCTTTAAAATAAAAAAAAGTTCTTGCCTCAATGTGGAGTAGTAGAGCCATGATCTATCTCTAACCTGGCAAAAGAAACCCCTGAAACTCATGATTCTCCAGGGGAGATAACAGATAAGGATTTGAGACCAATGACCTTGCAAGTAAGGAAAGGTAGTTTTGTTAGGATCCCAACTGTTCTTTCCTTCTTTGGAGATGACTATAATGTAGTGTCAACCAACAAAATATAGCAAAAATGTGTATAGGAAAATGGTAGGCTCACAATGGGATCTCAACCAGAAATTATCCTTCTTATGGGCAAAATCCCACTTAGAGGGCAAAGCCCTTGAATTGGAGAGGATTTTGATCTCTGCCTATAGTAGTTATCTGAAATTTTTTAAAAGGAAATGGAATCCGAGGTGCCTGGGTGGCTCTGTTGGTTAAGCGTTCAACTCTTGATTTTGGCTCAGGTCCTGATTACAGGGTTGTAAGATTGAGCCCCATGTTGGGCTCCATGCTCAACATGGAGTCTGCTTGAGATTCTCTCTCTCCCCACTTGTGCTGTCTATAAATAAATACAAAATAAATAAAAAATTTTTAAAAAATAAATGGAATCCATTCTGAAAGCCAGAGTTTTGGGACCATGAAGCTAAGATGGAAACTCCAGATATTGTTGGAAACATCTCATGTGGAGTAAGCAGAAACTGGTCTGGGTAATAATTCAGTCCTGGAACCAGGGAAGACTGGACTTGTAGTAGGAAGAGTTCGAGTATAAAGCCTTTTGGTTTTGTTCACATCAGGCACTTTTCAGATGCAGAGATTTCTTACCCTAGCTTTCCACGCCACCCCCCCGCCCCCGCCCATTTGTTCTCTGCTGCAGTCAAAGACAAGAGACTAGCATATAGATTTTAGAGAAAACAATCTGAGACAAAGGTGCTGGAAAAAGATATTAATATAAAAGTAGCATAGATTATCCAAGACCCATGAAAAGCAGAAGCTTTGAAAATGTAAGATTTCAGAGAGTCCATGTCAGAAAGGACTTTTGTGAATGATTGACAAACTTCCATGGTAAAACAATATGAAAGTTTAAGATCCAAAAAGAACTTTAAAAATACAGATGAAATTCATGATCATCACAACCATGAGTTGTTATTCTCATCCAAACAAAAGCTATAAATTTTAATAAGTCTTCATTGAATTCAGAATCAAGGTACCAGGAACTTGTGATCAAAGGATGAATGGAAAGCCAAATCAAGTAGCTCCACATAAATGATTTAAACAGAAAAAAAAATAATAACTACTAATTTCTAACATGTATTAAGTACTTCCTATATGTCAGGCACTATTCTAATGGCCTTAAGGTAGGAGCTATTATTATTCTTATTTGCAGATGAGAAAACTATTGCATAGAGAAGTTTAGCAATTTGTTCTCTGCTATACTCACACCAAACAGTATATTGGAGATTCCAACCCAGGCTGCCTGGCTCCAGAACCTGAAGAAGAAGGAGTTTTAGGACCTGCACACTGGGGACACCACCTCTGTAAGTTTCTACTTTGCCAGAAGATGGAGGTGTTTTTACTGCCTCTCCTCTATGAGAGAAGAGATCGTCGGCACAAGTAGTACACGATTTCCCTTCATTCCCAGGGACAGTGGCTACCATGTGAACCATGATGCTAGGAAGTGGCCATATCTGAGAGCAGAGTGACAAAATGGCAAAAGTTCTCACTTCTGTATGGAGTGTTCTTATGGAGGATCTGCCCCTCTTACTAGGTCATTTCTTTATGGTGGCTACTACTAGGTGACCAACTCATCTTGGTTTGTCCAGGACTTTCCCAGTTTCAGCACTGAAAGCCCTGGACAAACCAATAGGGTTAGTCACCCCAAATCATACAAAGTCATGATGACAAGAGACATCTACCTTTTAATCTCTCTTCCCAAATCAAAGTGGGGCTCAAGGAAAAGTAGGCAAGTCCAGAAAAAGAATTTCTTTTGTGATCTATTCTAATTCACAGGATAGGATACCAGGAAATATCCAGCAGCAGTATATAGATTTTCATGTATTTCATGGGTTCAAGTGTTTTATAAAACTAAACACAAAATCTGAGCCAAAATCAAGATTTGAATGCTTAACCAACAGAGCCACCCAGGCACCTCGGATTCCATTTCCTTTAAAAAAATTTCAGATAACTACTATAGGCAGGGTAAGTTGAAGATCTTATTGCAGTCCCAAAGAGTCTAGTCAGATGAATGTTTCTCATATAATAAACGGGGTTGAAAGTTTTACATGTAAGCCTGCCATTCTAAAGTTAACCTGAGAAGGGTATTTGGCCAGTATGCAAATGGACAGAGGGTCCAAGGGCAATTCAGGTACACTGTTTATTGGAAACACTGTAACTGAATTAATTCTTTCCCATTTCAAGAAAGAGTAATCAGAGGGGCCCCTGGGTGGCTCAGTTGGTTAAGTGACTGCCTTCAGCTCAGGTCATGATCCCAGGGTCCTGGGATCGAGCCCCGTATCAGGCTCCTTGCTCAGCCGGAAGCCTGCTTCTCCCTCTCCCACTCCCCCTGCTTGTGTTCCCTCTCATGTTGTCTCTCTCTCTCTCTCTATTAAATAAATAAATAAAATCTTAAAAAAAAAAAAAAGAAAGAGTAATCAGAAACCACAGGAAAAACAGTTTGGTAAACATGCTGCAAAACATGGGAAAAGTAACATTACACCAAGGATAGAGAAATCTTAGGATGCCTGAAACCACACGGGGAATATTTAAAAAGTCACTGAATCGTACACTTTACAGTGGTAAAATGTAATGTATGTAAATTAAACCTCAAAAGCTATTTCTTTAAAAAAAGAAATCTTAGGGTGCAAATAGATGTGGCCTCTAAAAGCCAAAGAAAAACTTTAAAAAGTAGAAAAACTGGCATTCAATGACAATAGAAGGATTTTAAAAAGCCAAAAGATATAAGGAGAGAAATAAAATTCATAAACTGGGTGTTCATCTCATGGAGTTAGAAAATGAAGCACTAAGGAAAGCTAGAGAGTGGGAATAATAAAGAGAAAAGCCACAATCATTATTTTGAAAACAGATACAAGAGTCTATAAATAAAGTTAAGCTTCTGATTATCAATTATTCCCTCTGTTATTATATTACATACAAAAAAAGCTAAATCCATTTTCATAAATTTAGATAGCAATACTTGAGATGGTCTGAATTAAAAGACAGGCTACGTCGCATAGCATAATTTCACTTGCTCTGTGAGTGGGGCCACAGAGGTACAACAAAAACACAGGCAGTCATTCTTAGCAGGAGCAGAAATGACACACTATGACAAACCCTGTGTGACTGCCATTTGAGTTAGGACATAGTAGGCACTAAAAAACAAGAGTGGTTCTGAAATATATAAATCCAAATAGAAAACAATGAGCACCAACTCTCCAAACAGTAGGCCATGATTTGCAATTAAGTTGCTTCTCCAGTGGGTAATTCTATGAAACATGCTCTCAAGTATCAGGATTTACTCACCTTTGCTGCAGACAGTAGAACTAAAAAATATGGCATATAAAAACCTTTGTTTGAAAGTTAGAAATTTTACAGATCTGAATAACTATAATTATAGAGGATTATTGTAAAGATACTATATTTTGAAATTAAACTCTATTTAATACTGGCTTTAGGGAATCTCACATGTAGCATCAGGGAATAAAGTCAGGTGATAAATAAATTCAAGAGCTGATTATTTTAAAAAACAAATAGATTAAACTTTTATAAAACTAAACACAAAAAGGACCAAAAACTAAGAATTAATAAGAAGATACAACTAAAAAATGTGGAAGAGTTATTACATCATTTTTAAAGCATAAGGTATGGATGTCAAATTTAATAATTTTAAAGATCAAGAACTTTAACAGGTATTAGAATGACTTACAGAACTTGTTAAAACCAGAGTTTATGACTCAGTAGGTCTAGGGTGGTACACACACAAAAAAATCTCATTTCTAACAAGTTCCCAGGTGATAAAGATGCTGCTGATCTGGCAACTACATCTTGGGAATCACAGATTTATGTAAAGTAGAGGTATTTCTGGAAAAATGTGAATAAGTGAATGATTCAAGAAGTTAAAAACCTGAAAAATCAAAGTTATTGAGGAATTACTTTTTTGAATGGTTCTTAAGCTAAAGAATTTGCCTGTTGTGCTATTTAAAATATTAAGAAACATAATCCCAGGGCGCCTGGGTGGCTCAGTCATTAAGTGTCTGCCTTCAGCTCAGGTCATGATCCCAGGGTCCTGGGATCGAGCCCCGCATCAGGTTCCCTGCTCTGTGGAAGGCCTGCTTCTCCCTCTCCCATTCCTCCTGCTTGTGTTCTCTCTCTTGCTGTGTCTCTCTCTGTCAAATAAATAAATAAAATCTTTAAGAAAAAAAAAGAAACATAATCCTTATGTCAGAGCAACTATTTCTAAGCATCAAAAAGTATGGAAATCTATCCAATTCATTTGGAAGTTAGTATAAGTCTGAAAGCAAAACCGTAAATAGCACAAAAAGAAAAAAAAGTATAAACCTACAGTTTTTGACCATTTATGTAGTTATGGAATCTCCTTCAACATGAAATCTTATGTGGGAGGCCAATTCAAAAGGTCAAAAAAAGCAGAAATGCATTCTATAGAGAGACGAGAGTCTTCTCAGCCTTAATATAGTGGCCTATAGAGATTACTGTTTTAGTCCAAACTCACATGTAACATAAATTTAAAATCCTAAGGAAAATAATCACAAGCTGATGAATAAAAAGAAACAACCAGGTAAGTATTATCCCATAAATGCAGGCATGCTTTAATAATAGGAAAATCTGTCAATATAAACCAAATCAATTGCTTCAATAAGAAAAAGATGGTTAAAACAACTATTTCCATTAAAAATGTTTTTGCAAACTAGAAGTGCAATAGAACCTATTAATGGTGACTAAGAATATCAGGTTCAAACCAGCAGCATCCATTATAGAGAACCTATGGAGTTTTGAGTACTTTCTCAAGCCCTTAAGACTTTTTTTAAGACTTCCAAACCTGCATAGAAAACTGTTCCACTTTTCAAAGCAAGATGGCAGAAGAGGAGGGAACCTCATTTCATCTGGCCCCTTGAATTTAGTTAGATATCTATGAAACCATTCTGAACACCTATGAATTCAACCTGAAATGTAAGAATGGCTGGAATTCTACAAATAGAACAGCAACCACTTTTTGCAAGGTAGGAGATGTGGAGAAGTGAAATCAATCTGAGGAGATATATATATTGGAAGATAAATGGCAAGGGGAGGAAGCCTCCATAAGCCAGCTACCAGAAAATGATATAGTCCCAGAGCACAAAATCAGAACTTTTAGAAGTCTGCTCCAGTGAGAAACTTTCCTGACTGAAAATTGGGGCAGAATCCTAGGTGGGACAGTGTGGTCTCAGGATCCCTGGGGTCACAGAAAGAGCGGAGCCGGCAAAATTCACAAGCACTGGAGTGGGGAAACCAGCTACAGTCAGCAAGCCCAGGAGTAGGCTCTCAGCTCAGTTTGCCATAAACCTCAAACTGAGGCAGGATTGGGCAACCACTCTCCATGCAGGGATCCTGCAAGCAGCAGGCCCACAGCAACCCTCCTTCCCTGGGAGGATGGGGCCAGTGCACACTACAGGAGTCTACAAAGTTTGGCACACACAAAAGTGAAAACTGCTTTTCCCTGAGGGTTTACTGAAGAGAGGGGGCCAGATCTTTTGGCTCTGAGACTGGAAATCAGGACGCAACCATTTTAATTTTCATCCTCTAAAGCGGTGCGGAAAGCCTTCAGGGAAAAAAAGCCACATCGAAGAACCCAAAGCAGCTTACACTGAGTCTGGCCCCCCTGTCAAGGGTCAGTGCAACTCTGCCCAAGCAAAGACACCTGAGAACCAGTGCAGCAATCTCCTCCCCCAGAAGACCAGCTGGAACATCAGGCAAATATCAAGTTTATGGAGCACACAGAACTGCAAAACTCCAGCACTAGGGGAAAATAGTATGTAGAATTCTAGGTTTTTTTCTCATGATTATTTTATCTTTCAGTTAAAAATTTTCCTTTTCTTTTTCTTTTTTCCTTTTCAACTAATTTCTTATTTTATCAACTCTTTGTTTTTAAGTCTTTTTTTTTAAGTTTCATTTTTGAATTTACATTTTATAGATACATTCTTCATTTTTGGCTTCCTTTCACTGTATTCAAATATATGTATATATATATATATATAAATTTTCCTTTCTTTACAATTTTGGGATTTCCTTTCTTCTAACTGACCAAAATACACCTAGGACCAAGTGGATCACCCATTTTGTTCACCTGAGAGATTATATTCTCTCTTTCTTCCCCCTTTTTTTTCTTCTTTTTCTTTTCCTTTTTGGTTTCTGTCCTCTTTGGTTTTGTCTAGTGTGTATTTCACTTGGGTTGTAGTTGATATTTTTGATTTTGTTCTCTCGTTCATCCATTCTTCTCTGGGCAAAATGACTAGAGGGAGGAATTCACAACCAAAGAAACAACCAGAAGTAATACTCTCTGCCACAGATCTAATCCATATGGATATAAGTAAAATGTCAAAGCTGGAATTCAGGATAATAATTATAAAGTTACTAGCTGGACTTGAAAAAAAAATAAAAGACACTAGAGAATCTCTTAGTGCAGAAATAAAATCTAATTGGGCTGAAATTAAAAATGCTTTAACTGAGATGCAGCCTAAAATGGATGCTCTAACAGCTAGGGTAAATGAGGCAGAAGAAAGAGTCAGAGACATAGAAGACAAGACAGTAGTAAGGAAACTGAGGAAAAGAGAGAAAAGCAACTAATGGACCATGAGGGGAGGCTTTGAGAAATCAGCGATTCCATAAAGCAAAACAATATTAGAATTATTGGGGTCCCTGAGGAAAAAGAAAGAGAGAGAGGGACAGAAGGTATACTTGAGCAAATCATAGCTGAGAACTTCCCTAATCTGGGGAAGGAATCAGGCATTCAAGTCCAGGAGGTAGAGAGAACCCACCTTAAAATCAATAAAAATAGATCAACACCCCAACATATAATAGTGAAGCTTGCAAATTTCAGAGATAAAGAGAAAATTCTGAAAGCAGCTCAAGGCAAGAGCTCCCTAACCTACAATGGTAGAAACATTAGACTGGCAGTATCCACAGAGACCTGGCAGGCCAGAAAGGGCTGGCATGGTATATTCAGGGTACTACATGAGAAAAACATGTAGCCAAGAATACTTTATACAGCAAGGCTGTCATTCAGAATGGAAGGAGAGATAAAGAACTTCCAGAACAAACAGAAACTAAAAGAATTTGTGATCACTAAACCAGCCCTGCAAGAAATATTAAAGGGGATCCTGTAAACTAAGAGAGAGCCCAAAAGTAACACAGACCAGAAAGAAACAGACAATCTACAGAAACAGTCACCTTACAGGCAATACAATGGCACTAAATTCATATCTTTCAATAGTTACCCTGAATGTAAATGGGCTAAATGCTCCACTCAAAAGACACAGGGTATCAGATTGGATAAAAAAGCAAGACCCATCCATATGCTGTCTACAAGAGACTCATTTTAGACCTAAAGTCACCTCCAGATTGAAAGTGAGGGTATGAAGAATGATTTATCTTGCTAATGGACATCAAAAAATAGCTGGGGTAGCAATCCTCATATCAGACAAAATAGATTTTAAACCAAAGACTGTAGTAAGGGATGAAGAGGGACACCATATCGTACTTAAACGGTCAATCCAACAAGTAGATCTAACAGTTACAAATATTTATGCTCCCAACTTGGGAGCAGCCAATTATATCAACCAATTAATAACCAAATTAAAGAAACACATTGATAATAATACAATAATAGTAGGGGACTTCAACACCTCACTCACAGCAATGGACGGATCATCTAAGCAGAAGATCAACAAGGAAACAAGGGCTTTGAATGACACACTGGACCAGATGGACTTCACAGATATATACAGAGCATTCCATCCTAAAGCAATATAATACACATTCTTCTCGAGTGCATATGGCACATTCTCCAGAACAGATCACATACTGGGTCACAAATCAGGTCTCAACTGGTGCCAAAAGATTGGAATTATTCCCTGCATATTTTCAGACCACAATGCTTTAAAACTGGAACTCAATCACAAGAGGAAATTTGGAAGAAACTCAAACACTTGGAGGTTAAAGAGCATCCTGTTAAAGAATGAATAGATCAACCAGGAAATTAAAGAAGAATTTTAAAACTTCATGGAAACAAATGAAAATGAAAACACAACTTTTCAAAACCTTTGGAATACAGGAAATGTGGCCCTAAGAGGGAAGTACATAGCAATACAAGCCTTTCTCAAAAAATTAGAAAAATCTCAAATATACAAGCTAACCTTACACCTACAGGAGCTGGAGAAAGAAAAGCAAATAAAACCTAAACCAAGCAGGAGAAGAGGAATAATAAAGATAAGAGCAGAAAGCAATGAAACAGAAACCAAAAGGACAGTAGAACAGAACAATGAAACTAGAAGCTGGTTCTTTGAAAGAATTAAGTAGATTGATAAGCCCCTAGCCATACCTATCAAAAAGAAAAGAAAAAGGACCCAAATTAATAAAATCATGAATGAAAGAGGAGAGATCACAACCAACACCAAGGAAATACAAACAATTTTAAGAACATATTATGAGCAACTATATGCCAACAAATTAAGCAATCTGGAAGAAATGGCTGCATTCCTGGAAACTTATAAACTACCAAAACAGAACCAGGAAGAAATAGAAAACCTGAACAGACCCATAACCAGAAAGGAGATTGAAGCAGTAATCAAAAATCTCCCAACAAACAAGAGGCCAGGGCCAGATGGCTTGCCAGGGGAATTTGACCAAACATTTAAAGAAGAACTAATACCTATTCTTCTGAAGCTGTTTCAAAAAATAGAAATGGAAGGAAAACTTCCAAACTCTTTCTATGAGGCCAGCATTACCTTGATCCCAAAACCAGACAAGGATCCCACCAAAAAAGGAATTACAGACCAATAATCCTGATGAAACTGGATGCAAAAATTCTCATCAAAATAATAGCCAATAGGATCCAACAGTATATTAAAAAGATTATTCACCATGACCAAATGGGATTTGTTCCTGGGCTGCAAGGGTGGTTCAACATCCACAAATCAATCAATGTGATATAATATATATATAAAAAAAGAAAGGACAAGAACCATATGATACTCCCAATAGGTGCAGAAAAAGCATCTGACAAAGTACAGCATCCTTTCTTGATTAAAACTCTTAACAGCATAGGGATAGAGAGAACACACCTCAATATTAAAAAAGCCATATACAAAAAGCCCACAGCAAATATCATTCTCAGTGGGGAAAAACTCGTCAGGAACACGGCAGGGATATCCACTATCACCACTACTGTTCAACATAGTACTAGAAGTCCTAGCCTCAGCAATCAGACAACAAAAAGAAATAAAAGGATCTGAATTGGCAAAAAGAAGTCAAACTCTCACTCCTTGCAGATGACATGATACTCTATGTGGAAAACCCAAAAGACTCCACCCCAAAATTGCTAGAACTCATACAGGAATTCAGCAATGTGGCAGAATATAAAATCAGTGCACAGAAATCAGTTGCATTTCTATACACTAACAATCAGAAGAAAGAGAAATTAAGGAATTGATACCATTTACAATTGCACCAAAAACCATAGGAATAAACCTAACTAAAGAGGTAAATGATCTGTACTCTACAAACTACAGAACACTTATGAAAGAAATTGAGGAACACATAAAGACTTGGAAAAATATTCCATGCTCATGGATTGCAAGAATAAATGTTGTTAAAATGTCTATGCTACCCAGAACAATCTATACATTCAGTACAATCCCTACCAAAATACCACGAACTTTTTTCACAGAGCTGGAACAAATAATCCTAAAATTTGTATGGAACCAGAAAAGATATCAAATAGCCAGAGGAATGTTGAAAAAGAAAACCAAAGCTGGGGGCATCACAATTCTGGACTTTAAGATACATTACAAAGCTGTAATCATCAAGACAGTATGGTACTGGCACAAAAACAGACATATAGATCAATGGAACAGAATAGAGAACCCAGAAATGGGTTTTCAACTCTAGGATCAACTAATCTTTGACAAAGCAGGAAAGAATATCCAATGGAAAAAGGACAGTCTCTTCAATAAATGATGCTGGGAAAATTGGACAGCCACATGTAGAAGAGTGAAACTGGACCATTTTCTTACACCGTACACAAAGATAAACTCAAAATGGATGAAAGACCTAAATGTGAGACAGGAATCCATCAAAATCCTAGAGAACACAAGCAGCAACCTCTTTGACCTCAGCCACAGCAACTTCTTGCTAGACACGTCTCCAAACGCAAGGGAAACAAACACAAAAATGAACTATTGGGACTTCCTCAAGGTAAAAAGCTTCTGCACAGCAAAGGAAACAATCAACAAAACTAAAAGGCAACCTATGGAATGGGAGAAGAGATTTGCAAATGACATATCAGATAAAGGGCTAGTACCCAAGATCTATAAAGAACTTATGACACTCAACACCACAAAACCAAATAATCCAGTCAAGAAATGGGCAGAAGACATAAAAAGATATTTCTCCAAAGAAGACATACAAATGGCCAACAGACACATGAAAAAATGCTCCACATCCCTTGGCATCAGGGAAGTACAAGTCAAAACCACAATGAGATACAACTCAGAATGGCTAAAATTAACAAAATAGGTTGAGCCCTACATCTGAAACTAATGATGTACTATATGTTGGCTAATTGAATTTAAATGAAAAAAATAAATAAAATTAACAAGACAGGAAACAACAAATGTTGGCAAGGATGTGGAGAAAGGGGAACCCTCTTACACTGTTGGTGGGAATGCAAGCTGGTACAGCCACTCTGGAAAACAGTATGGAGGTTCCTCAAAAAGTAAAAATAGACATACCTTACAACCCAGCAATTGCACTACTAGGTATTTACCCCAAAGATACAAATGTGTTGATCCAAAGGGGTATTTGCACCCCAATGTTCATAGCAGCAATGTCCACAATAGCCAAACTGTGGAAAGAGACAAGATGAATGGATGAATGGATAAAGAAGATGTGGTGTATATATATATACAACGGAATATTACTCAGCCAT
The DNA here is from genome assembly GCF_054177405.1 of Leptonychotes weddellii. Lineage (NCBI taxonomy): Eukaryota > Metazoa > Chordata > Mammalia > Carnivora > Phocidae > Leptonychotes > Leptonychotes weddellii. Next base: position 129,447,949 of record NC_138372.1, read on the forward strand.
CAGAAAGAATGAATGCTTACCATTTACATCGACATGGATGGAACTGGAGAGTATTATGCTGAGCAAAATATGTCAATCAGAGAAAGACAATTTTCATATGATTTCACTCATATGTGGAATATAAGAAACAGCATGGAGGATCACAGGGGAAGGGAGGAAAAACTGAATGAGAAGTCATCAGGGAGAAAAAACATGAGAGACTTAACTATAGGAAACAAACTGAGGTTGCTGGAGGGGAGGTGGATGGGGGATGGGGTAACTGGGTGATGGGCATTAAGGAGGGCACGTGATGTGCTGAGCACTGGGTGTTATACGCAACTGATGAATTACTGAACACTACATCTGAAACTAATGATGAAATATATGTTGGCTAATTGACTCTAATTAATTAATTAATTAATTAATTAAAAATAAATAAATAAGGGGAAAAAAGAAAAAAGAAAACTGTTCCAGACTAAAAACACTAATTTTACAGATGGGGGGGCCCCCTCACTGGAGTTTGGAAAGTTTGGGAGACCTCTTACTACAGTGAAATATAAACTGTGATATTCTATGCAGTGCATCCCAAATCTGAATGACCACGTACAATATTCTTTTTGATGAACAACTTATGGAACACTTTGGGGAAATCCTATAATAAAGGATCAAAAAAAATTTTTTTAAGTACACATGTGGTGGACACAATTTCCTCCATTTTATCCCAAAGACTGCTTGTCTTTGTAAAAGCTCATTGTGGCAGCACTATAATGCTGCACTATAAAGCCCCGGCAAAGATGTTGGTAGCAATAGAGAGCAGCGAAATGCCCTGAAGGTTGTGTTTTTATATTACTTCTTGGGATGCTATGCATGTTGTCATATTTGAAATATTTTGTCATTTTCTTGACATTCCAGATGCTCACTAAAAGCTTTGCAGAATTCTAGGAAGTTCTGTCTCTATCTTCTTGAAAAGATTCCCAGGTAATTCTTTGGGACTTGTCTTATAATTCATGTGACATTATTTTTAAGTAAATATGATGTGCATATCATTTCATTTTGGCAGGTCTGAGATGCTGTGAGGTCTATTAGGGAAGCACTGCAAACAACTGTATATCTACTAAGAATTATTTCCCAAATAATAACGAAGATTAAGCTTTAGTATGTGTTGGTCCATATTCATTTCTCAACTCTGTTCAGGAAGTAATACTCCTAAATTTCTATAGTGCACACAAATATAAGATGAAAATTACTTCCCAGATGCTTCATTCCTCCTTACACTGGCCAGGAAGTGCTCACTACCCATTGGTCTATCCAGGGTATCCAGTACACTTTGTGTACTCTTCTTATAATTTATACATTATTGCCTACTTCAAACATGCCTCCTGATAGTCTATTCCCTCTTCTAATTATTATGGAAAAGAAATGCCTTTAACATTAAACTTCTTTAGTGAAATCAAAATGCAGTAACTAATTCCTAATTCCTTTTGGAATCTAAACAGATTTTCCCCCACTATATTTGTTGACCCTTTCGAACAATTTCACACTATAGTTCAATTATTTTCTCCTCTTCTCCTCTTTTTTTTTTTTGGTCAGGGTTTTATTAAGGCAAATTGTCCAATGTGCAAATCACTCTTTGAGAAGAAGTAGAAGAGGGGCACCTGGGTGGCTCAGTTGGCTAAGCATCTGCCTTTGGCTCAGGTCATAATCTCAGGTTCCTGGGATCAAGTCCCACATCGGGTTCCCTGCTCAGTAGGAAGTCTGCTTCTCCCTCTGCCTCTCTCCACACCCCCACTTATGCTCCTTCTCTCTCTTGAATAAGTAAATAAAATCTTATTTTAAAAAAAGAAAGGAAGTAGAAGATTTAAGGAAGAAATAACATTTAATAATGAAAAAAAAAGGCATTGCATTGGCTTAAAATGTCTAACTCATCTTTCAAGTATGAATTTCTCCTAAGAAGTATGTTAACCACTAGAGAAATCTCGTTTATTTATGTGTTAAATCTTTCTCCATATGTCTACAATGGCTTAATATATAAAGGTTTTTTAAGGGGGGGTGTTTGTTTTTGTTTCAGAAAATTTATTCAGGCACAATCAATTATAGTAATTATCTCAATATCTCAGAATGAAGAAATTCATCATACTTTCTTAGTGTCTTAGGATAAAGGGCAAATAAATTCAAATGAAAATAACTGACTAGGCAAGCAGCACTGTGCTTAGGAATGTGGAAGAAACAAATGAAGTAGAAAATATATCACCTGTTCCCAAAAAGGCTACTATCTACCTGAAAAGAGAATACTTAGAAGACTTAAAAAACAGATACAATATGAGGACAAAGTTCTGAGACCATAATTCATGTGGCTTTGTCACAGAACAGTATCACATTTTAAGATAAAGCAAATTTAGTAGAAATTTTAATTTTTACATTCACTTCTCAAAGGATATACTAAAGAATCAGTAGGTTCCATTTTGAAACCAACTCAGAAAGGCAAATTTAGCCCTAGACTGGACTTTGAACATCTTCCCTTTCTCCAGAGACTCAGCATATAGCCATATAGGTTGTATACTGCACAACTCCAGAGCATAGAGTATGATGCAAAGGGTGCCCTGAGGGATCATGCAATGGGGCATTCCTGACTCCACTGTCATATCAGAATTCATGCTCCCTGCATGTTTGTCCTCATCTTCTTCTATCTTGACCAAGAACACAAAGTTTTGTTTTGTTTGTTTAAATTCAGTTTAATTAACATATAGTGTATTATTAGTTTCAAAGCTAATTAATTTCATGATTCATCAGTTGCATATAACACCCAGTGCTCATTACATGAAGTGCCCTCCGTAATGCCCATCACCCAGTTACCCCAACCCCCTACCCACCTCCCCTCCAGCAACCCTGTTTGTTTCCTATAGCTAAGAGTTTCTTATGGCTTGTCTCCCTCTCTGTTTTCATCTTATTTTTTCCTTCCCTTCCCCTATGTTCATCTGTTTTGTTTCTCAAATTCCACATATGAATGAAATCATATGATATTTGTCTTTGAATGACTTATTTCACTTAGTTCCATTCACATCATTGCAAATGGCAAGATTTAATTCTTTTTGGTGGCTGAGTAATATTCCATATGTGTATATGTATATACACATACCACGTTTTCTTTATCCATTCATCTGTCAATGGACATCTGGGCTCTTGCCATATTTTGGCTATTGAAAGACACAAAGTTTTTAAAAATCTTGTTTTAAATTTTCCTTGTTCCTTTCTTTTCCTGTTGCCTGTTGTCTGTTTCTGTTTTCTGGTGCCACTACACACATGCACACACCACATATGTATTTTATTTTATACTAAGTCAGGGAGTATACCTCTTCATCACATCTGCCCTTGGATTTCATTATGGTACCACTTTTTTACATTTTTGAACAAATTTTTGTTAGTAGGTTCTCTAAGACTCCTTTTTTGTTGATTCATTTATTCAACTAAAATTTATTGTGTATATATATGCACACAGTAAATGGTAGTAGCAGATACATATGTGCATTTTCATAAATATATGTGTGCCAAACAGTTTGTTGCCTCCCCCAAATGGCACCTCTTCATCCTTCTTCCTTGCTATTAGAATCAAGCTTCAGTTCAGGTATCAAGGTATGCCTTCAATTCAGAGAAAGTAGACCTGGCCCTTGGTCTAGATGAGAAGTTCTGAACAATGAGATAAAAGAGGAACTCTGATGGAAGAAGGAAAGCCTCTGGGGAATACTTTCCTCTCTCATATTGAGGCAGGCATGGGAGGAGTTTCTTGTCTTTGACATGATGTCCAGATCTGCTGTAGCTATCTTGCCATAGTAAAGACAAAACCAAGCAAATCACTGAGACACTGATTCAGAGCCAAACATTGTTAAGCCACAAAACCAATGTCAGAAGTGGCCCTAATTCCTGATATGTAAGGGAAAAAGAAAGTCCTATTATTTCACATATGACTAGTAAAGCAGTTTCTTAAAGCCCAAAAGTATTTCTAACTGATATAGCTCTTCTCCATATGAAATAAAATCTCACCATTTGTTAAACAATTTCAGGTTTCAGTGAGCATGAGGAAGAGCATTTTGGAGGGCTAGGGACTTTCCCTGGAGCCGTGATGTCACATCACATAAGTACTGTGTCTTTTATGACTTATCTAAGGTCATTTATCTTATTATTGCATCTGCCTATTCTCTGCATATATTTAGTGAGCCTAGGTCTTAAACCGGGTAGTATGGAGAAGAACTCTCAGAGAAGTGGTAACTCTCTGCAAACAACAATGTGAAAAAAGACAAGGTAATAAACAAAGCCAAGTTCTGCAAATACTGAGTAAAGGCCACATACCCAAGACCTCAAGAGCTGTTTGTGCACAGCTCATACAGGGAGGAGAATCAATTGTATTTAACTCTATTCATCCCCATCCGAACAGAAGCAGCTGATCACGATGAACAGCATCATTCCCAAGCACAAAGAACTCACACAGTGCTCATTCTGAAATGTTCAAAAAACAAGGTGAGTGCATATTGGAGAATTTACTGAAGATTCGTTTCCAAGCCAAATGATCCTCCTCCCAGAGCTGCATTCCAGCTTGCTGCTACTTTAAACACAATTTTAAATGTGGATAAAATATGTCACAGCAAAAGCTGTAAAGCTGTAATAAATCACTCAGAAAGCACAATTCATAAAAATTTGCTTACATGAGCATTATGTTAGTAATTTAGCTGTGGATCTTCTTGACAAGTAGACACTATTGGATGCACAATTCAAAGAAGAAAAATAAAGACTTACTCTGATAATAACCAAGTGTGCTCAGAATTTAGCAGAATAGCAAGATGCGCTAGCAGCACAGTTACCACAGGGGAACCAACTCCAATGATGCCTATTAATATACATTGTCTGAATCATCAGCCATGAGAACAATGGTTCCCACTGAATAGACTCTATTATGTCTTAGCACAAATTAGTAAGAAAAAAAATTGCTTCCTATATAGGGTATACTTGATATATGCAGAAATCTAAGATTATGAGATAAGTGTTTGAAAACGGATAAACTGAAGACCTGGTTCTTCCATTTACTATTGTATGTCACTTTGAGAATGGCTTCACTGATCTGAGCTTCCGTTTCCTCATTTGATATCCTGCTGCATTTAATGACAATTTGAAATTATCTAATTTATTTGTGCTTTTGTCCATCTCCCTCAGTAGAATATAAGCTGCAAATAGAAGGATAATGCCTGTCTCGGGTCTCTACAAGATCCCTATCACCTACCACAGGGCTAGGACCTATTATAGATACTCAATAAAAATACTGAATAGTTAAATAAAACCTTATAAATACAACCAAATTCCTAAGATTGTTTTAAGAACCAAATGAGATACTATGCTTCCAGCTGTTTTGCAAACTGTATTTTTTTTTTAAGATTTTATTTATTTGACAGAGAGAGACAGAGAGGGAACACAAGCAGGGGGAGTGGGAGAGGGAGAAGCAGGCTTCCCGCTGAGCAGGGAGCCCGATGTGGGGCTCGATCCCAGGACCCTGGGATCATGACCCGAGCTGAAGGCAGACACTTAACGACTGAGTCACCAGGCGCCCCCAAACTGTAGAGTATTATAAAAAGTGATATTAACAAGACAATGGTCTCAGTCAAGTCATCCTGAATTTACAAAAAGTAAAGCTATGTTATACATAACTAATATCATTGAGTCACTCAACCTCTTGATGCCACAGATGGACATTCTAAAATTGAGATAGCCTACTGCATCTTAATTTGAGAATAAAATAAAATAATGTATGGTAAACTGAACAATGGCCCCCAAAGTCCTAGTCTCTAGAATCTGTGAATTTTAACTTAGATGGCAAAAGAGACTTTACAGATATTATCAGGTTAAGGATCTTGAAATAGAGTGATTATCCTAATTATCCAAGTGGGCTCAATGTAATCACAAAGGTCCTAAGGGGGACATAAGAGGACCCAGAGTTAGCGGAGAAGGTGATGTGATGGTAGAAGCAGAGGCTGGAGTGACACTTTGAAGACAGAGGAAAGGGTCACAAGCCAAGAACAGAAGCAGCCACCGAAAGCTGAAAAAGGCAAGGAATTGTATTCTCCCCTTCAGAGCCTCCAGAAGAAATCTGCCTTGTGACCCCTTGACATTAGCACAGGGAAACTGATTTTAGATTTCGGCCTTCAGAACTGTAAGACAATAAATCTGTATTATCTTAAGTCACTACGTTTCTAGTAATTTTTTATAAGAACAATAAGAAATTAATACAGGTATGTTAAGTTGGTTTTGGCTGTGAATCAGTGCACAAGAACAGTGTATTAGAGTTTTATGTCTGAAGGAACAGTATGAAGGGATCCTTGCATTCAAAGGAGCAGCGGACCAGCCATTATATAATAAAATTATATAATGATATAATTTTAAAAGAATTAACTGTTTAGGACTTTGATATTGTTAGAAGATTACTGCTAGGGTGAATATTAACCCCCACTTCTCTGACAAAGACATTTGGAATTATAATTAAGGCCTCCATATGTTGTAGTACATGTTTTTTGTACATTGACTCATTTAATTCTTGCAATATCCCTATGTGGTTGGTATCACTGTCCCCATTTTATGTATAAGAACACTGTAGTTCAGAGGGATCAAGTAACTTGCCCAAGGTGAAACACATGTATAGCTGGAGACCAGTTATTTTTATGGCAACTTGGCTTTGGAATTGTGAAGATTTCTGTAGATCAAGCTGAGAGCAATAAGGAAACATTGCTTCATCCTGCTTCCTGCTATATCATTGGTTGCCTGGTGACTTCTCACACACTCTATCTCTATTGTAACTATACAGAACAAAATGAAATTGGACTTCTGCCTAGAGTTGCAGAGTCTCACTCTAAAGTGTCAAAGATTACAGATTTCTCTGTCAACATTAACTTGCCAGACATTTAATTAGATAGAGAGCCCTTATTCTGCTCCATAGATAAGCTTTAAAATAGGAATAAAATTACCAGCAGATTCATTCTTTTTTACCTTACTAGGGACAGTCTGGGTTGGACGAACTTTGAAATATCCTTTTCTTGGTCTCTCCCCCTTTTTAAACATGTGTAAAGATGGGGTTAACTTGCATTGATCTGTGACAGCTCTATGCATGTCTCCAGGCACATCTGCAACCATGGATCTGATAAGGGTGGCCAAGATAGGGCTGAAATATACTAGTTGGTAATTTGTAAGGTGCTTTTTGAATTATGAAAGTCCCTTGGAAGCACCCTGTACCAACTTATCTACATTGTTTATTGAAAAATTACAGACCAGTGTTATACACTTGACTCACCTGGTTACATAACCTCGTTTGGGCTATGTGACCTACAGGATATAAAAGATCCCTCAGTAAACTTAAGCCTTGGCTTCAACTTGGACTTGGTGGATTATGATCCAGAGACCCTGAAAGCTGTACCTGAATGTCTCAAATATCCTCTTGTTTGGGCTATCTTTCTCCTTTTACTGTTTTGTGTCCTTTGTCTGTATTAAAAGTTTATGAAAGTATACTTTGTGGAGTCTTGTGAGTCCTTGCAACTATATGACCCTATGTAATTGTGGCTGTATATATTCTGGTCCACTATCACAGAACCCAGAAAGCCAATGGATTTTGTCACTTTTAAGAAAGTGAGGGTGGGGTGCCTGGGTGGCTCAGTTGGTTAAGCGACTGCCTTCGGCTCAGGTCATGATCCTGGAGTCCCGGGATCGAGTCCCGCATCGGGCTCCCTGCTCGGCAGGGAGTCTGCTTCTCCTCTCCCTCTGACCCTCCTCCCTCTCATGCTCTCTGTCTCTCATTCTCTCTGTCTCAAATAAATAAATAAAATCTTAAAAAAAAAAAAGAAAGTGAGGGTGAACAGTGTATTTCAAGTATGTCTAGGGCTTAACACCTGCCACCCAGTTCTAGGACTTCAAAGGCATTTTCCTTTAATTTATTGCTCTTTCTCAAACATTTAGTGTGTCCCAACTATGTGCAAACACTTTTTGATATGCAAACACATATCAACAATCCACAGGCACATTGACCTACCCCCTTCTCTCTACAAATCTCTAAACAAAACACACACAGTATTTGAAGTCCAGTGTCATTTGATTAACCTCAATAACATTTCAATCCTACCCCAGAAACAAATGGTAAACTATATTTAACCTGATGAGTTTTATTCTATGCAAGGAAGTAAATCTATTAATTTTAGAAATTTCAAGCTCTCTTCTTTTGTATTTGGTGTCTAAACATTTTTTAATGTATATGATTGAGAAATGAGACAAGCCTCCATAATTTCCTATGAATTATATTTTCTGAAAATTTGTTTCCTTTTAACTGAATTAAACAGTAGTAGCTAATCAGTAACATCCTAAAATGAGGACCAAATTTTGCTCATATCCAAACATCTTATATCTTATATCTTACCCATCTTTAAAATGTGAATATTACCAATACTGGGGGCACCAAGTAATAGCACATCCTGTCACCAAAGGATAATTTTGTTGACTTAGTGGCCTGTGGAAACAAACTATCAGGGTAGTAGGTTGCTTTCAGGATACAAGATATTTCTATTCACTGGGCTGGACATACATTAGTTCTCTTTTCTCCTTCAAGTCATATGGCTTCTTCACACACTCATTTTGGACTCCAGGCTAGTGAGAGTAAACTGTACTTTTAACCCTTCATATCGTGTTCTTTCTTTTGTTGTTGGGTTATTGCACATGCTTTTTTCCTCTGCCTAGAATACTTGTCCTTTCCCTTTATCTCCCTTGTCACCCTTCCAAATTATCTGGCCAACATCTTCTTATACTTTTAGACCTCACCATAGGCACTTTTCCTCAAGAATGGCTTTTTGACTCCTCAGACCAGATGAAAGGCCTCGGTCCCATACATTCCAATATCTCCCTCCACTTCCCCTTTCAGAATATTATCATTTTCTTGCAATAGCTGTTTAACCTTCTGAGTTCAAGTTCACTCTTGAAGATTAGCACCTAGGATAATGCTGGACATAAGGCCTTAAATGTGTTCGTTTGTAATCTCTCCAAGATTTCTTCCTCTGTTCATGGAGCTCATTCATGCTTATCAGTCTGATTATTTTAGTAACAGTGCTATGGAAAACATGAAACTGTATCAGATCACGTACATGTGCATTTATATGCATAGGTGCTATTAGAAAGATAATCTAAATAACCTTTTTCTCTGACAAGTGATAATGGGTGACCCCTGCCAAAACTATAAAGTCTGAATACCCCATTCCCACCCTCTAACCCCCACTTTTATCACTCATTATCCCCAAACCAATGCTTACATACCTTCATCTTGCTCTTCAACAAAGCATTTCCCTTTTGTTCAGTGTCTATCCCCCCAAAAAACAAGCAAGTTTTTGTATCATCATTTCCATGCTACAAAACCCAAATTATTTATATATTAGTAACTCAATTGGTCACATATATTTGGACCAATTTGATAATTTTTGTAGATTTAAAAAATAAATTCTCAAGGGAGTTCACTGTTCATCATAAAACTACAAGGTCAAAATCTGATCCGTGAAGGTAATACTTTGTGACAATAACTACTTTAGGGTGTATTAGTAAAAGTTAACTTTGACTGAGTGCTTACCATGTGCCAGGTTCTATGCTAAACACTCCACAGGAATTTTCTCATTTAATCCCCATAACAAATCTATGAGATAGGTACTATTGCTCTCCTCATTTTAAAAACTAGAAAATTGAGACTCAAGAAGAATTAAGGAATTCAGCTAAGATCACCCCATTGGCTAAGAGCATCCCATTAATAGAATGCAGATCTAGGGCTCAAACCAATCTAACCCTACGGAACATCTGATTACCATATGATTACCATTAGTACTTCTCAAATACAAGAAAAATCAAAGTTTAGAACTTCTGTCTAATCAAATGAGTTTATCAGTTTTACAATGAGTTTTACCTCTGGTGGTTGGATATCTTATGAAAATATATAAATTTTAATGATTTTCACTACATATTTCCCTGTAAGAAAATGTTTCAACCACAAACAATTCCTGACACAGGTTGGCAACACTGTCTAGAACTACATTTCTTGTTTCCATATGAATTTATTAATATAAGCTTGATGCCACAAGTACTAAAACTGAATCATCACTTGGTTCCTTTAAAAAAAAAAAAAAGCCTTACAGAGTTTTTAAGAGAGTACACATTTCTATTGCAGCAACATTTGCTGGCCTATGAATGTCTGAGAGTGTTTAATGAGTAATTTTAACCAACTCAAAATTTTCCACCTTTTTAACAGATGTAGTAAATAGTAATTGAAACCTATACATCATGCCAAATCCTTTTTACATTATGAAATAGAATTAGCAATTTCACATAGGAAAGGTGTAATATGGGAGTCACATAAAGGATATATGAATCTTAATTGTGGGGGAGGAGATGGGTAAAATAAGTGAAGGGGATTAGAGAGTACACTTATGATGATGAGCACTGAGTACTGCATAAAAGTGTTAAATCACTATATTATACACCTGAAATTAATATAACACAGTATGTTAACTATACTGGAATTAAAATAAAAAACTTAATAAAAAAGGAATGTAGGAATCTTAATTTTTCAGGCACAAAACTTATACTGGAAGACCCTTCTGCTTGCCTTACATATTGCCATGAGTGCCCTCCACAGTCAGGTGAGGAGAGCCCCAGGAAGAGGGGATCTTCAAAAATGCAAACCATATGCCTCCATGAGAAAGGTGGCATTTAGCTGCCTGCCACACAGAAGCTCTCAATGGCCAATAGATGCCAGCTAGGGAAGCAAAGTCACCAGTGGGGAGGGACCAAAATCATAGGCCATTAAGGAAGGGACATTTGTCCTTTCCCTTTTCTTAACCCAACGCCAGAGAAGTTAGGCCTTGAAAAAGGGAGGGGAAGAAGTATCCCAGAATCAGACTCTTTACCATCTACACACACACACACACACACACACACAAACACACACACACTTCACCTGGATATCACCTAACTATCCTTTAAGACTGAGCTCAACTCTCTTATCACTCTCTAGGAAACTACCTTTCTTGCCCCTGTCCTACTCCCAACCCACCTCTTAGCCCCCTCATGGCTTCATCCTTAAACTCTATGATAGATGTGCTTTTCCAGTTCTCCCATAGCCTGCCTCTAGCATAACACTCAGCAGCACCTACCACACTAAATTGTCCTCTTCTCTTACCTCCATCCCCCATTAGACTATAAACTCTTTGTAAGCAGAGACTATATCTTCATATTTACAATCTCTAGTGCCTAATAGAGAGCCTGGAATTTTAGTAGATGCTTAAATACTTATTGAATGAGTGAATAATGACTGTTAAAGCAAGTGTAGTTTAGGACTTTTTTTTATCCTAAAGGTTTATCATAGTCTACATAAGCATCATGGCAACCTCCCTGCAATTCATCCCAGGGTCCCTTCTCTTTTTATTCTCTCTGTAAGTAATCTTTTTTTTTTTAAGATTTTATTTATTTATTTGACTGAGAGAGACACAGCAAGAGCGGGAATACAAGCAGGGGGAGGGGGGGAGGGAGAAGCAGGCTTCCCGCCGAGCAGGGAGCCCAATGAAGGGCTTGATCCCAGGACCCTGGGATCATGACCTGAGCCAAAGTCAGACGCTTAACGACTGAGCCACCCAGGCGCCCTCTCTGTAAGTAATCTTATCCATCACTCCTGTGGCTTCACTCTGAATATGTATGAATTCCAAATCTATATTACTATTTTTCATCTGAACTCCAAATGGGCATTTTCAACTGTACTGAACACTGCCACCTGGATTCTTATTCTAAAATCACTCATTACCTTCCTCTCAAGTTTTTCTCCCTCCCCTCCTCTAGCTGACATCATCACGCATCTGTGCCTTCATGTTAGAGACCTTGGCCCCTTTCCCTCTGGCACCATCCTTATCTAGTCAGGCACCAACTCTTGTCAGTTTCAACTTTTAAATCTTTCTAATTTTCTTCATCTCAGCCATTACTCTGTCAGTTCAGACCTTCAGTCTTTACACAAGCTCTTCTGAAAGCTTCTTAGGTAATTCTCCTAACTTTAAACAAACAACCTTGTATTCCCTTTTCATCACAGGGACACATCCCTGTTTGAGTATATCAAATATCATTCTAGCATTGTGGATACATGGTGAATAAGACAGTCAAAGTCCCTACCTCTGTGTTAGCTGAAGTAAAAACTAAGTTTTTGGAACCACATACCAGGTACTTCCTGATCTGAATCATCCACCTTCTAGCCTTAGCTCCTTCCACTCTTCCGCTCACACCCCATGCTGCTCACTTAAACATTTAAACATTTTATTCTTTCCCACAATATTTTGCCTTGGGACATGCTATTCCCTCTGCCTGGGATTTTCATTTACAACTAGCCCATTCTAGTACCTGATCAATGTCTGCTCATTCTTCAAGACACAATTCAAATGTCATGTCTTCAGTGCAGCTTTTCTCAGAGCCAGTCATTCTTCCATGTGTTCATGGCACTCTGGACCTGCCTCTATTATAGCATTGGTCACACTACTATAATTGTGGATATGTATATCTGTCTTAGCCCATTTGACAGTGAGCTCTTCCAGAGGAGACTTCATTATCCTTGTATCTGAGCAGAATCTAGCACACTGTTTGTTATATAGTAGACCATAATACTTATATGTGGTGTTGAATAAATAAACAGAAGAGTAAAGCAAGTATTTATTTTATCTCTCTTATTTCTAACTCGGAAACAAAAGATAACCATTCAGAAACAGGAAAGCATAAACACCAGGTCTCTTGATTCTTTAGCTTGAAATTTCTGCCAATTTTTTCCTTAAGTGAACGGCAGAACTGAATTTTAACAATTTAATGTTTTTAAAAAGGCTTATTTTAAGAAACAAACTCTTAACTATAGAGAACAAACTGATAGTTACCAGAAGGGAGGTGGATGGGGAGATGGGTGACATAGGTGATGGGGATTAAGGAGTGGATTTGTTGTGATGAGCACTGGGTGTTGTATGGAAGTGTTGAATCACTATATTATATACCAGGAGCTAATATTACACTGTATGTTAACTAACTAGAATTTAAATAAAAACTTTTAAAAAGTAAAATAAAAAGGCTTATTTTATCAACTGAGTAAGTAAATAAGTAAATGTACATTTCTTTTGGGAGAGATTTTATTTAAATTCAATTAATTAAGATATAATGTGTTATTTGTTTCAGGGGTACAGGTCTGTGATTCATCAGTCTTATATAATACCCAGTGCTCATTACAACACATGTCTTTGTATCATGCACCATAAAGCAACAAATTGAAAATGGAAGACCAAAAGTGTCTTTCAAAATGATAAAGGCCAGTAGTATAGTGACATACGTGCTGGCCTTATGTAATCCTTCCTTTGCCCTAGAAAGCTGGAAGCAGCCGGACATGGCATTTTTCTTCTCTGAGACTCAGATCCATCATCTGTAAACTGAGCAGAACAGGTTCTGGCCCCTTCCAGGCTGATAATCAATGACACTATAATACACCATAGAATTGCCAGAAATGCCACCAATGCATAAAAATGAATACAAAAGCTACAGACGAGAGGAACTCACAAAGGGGCATCCTCGACTAAAGCAAACATGACTACACAGAAGCAAGAAGACCAGGGTAAGATAATTTGAATTATGCCAAGGGATTCTGACTGAAATGCCAACAAATACATGCAATTATTCTAAGTGTGCACAGGAGAAAAGAGACAAAATGAGACTGTTGAAGCTTTAAAATGTCTTAAGAAATGTGAATCTCACAGGGCTCAATCAAATGACACAGAAAGGCAAAAGCATTTAATGACTTGGAGGCAAGGGTTTAAAAGGGCCTACTTATATCACAACATCTCCCCCTTCCTTTTCAATTTGACAAAACAGATAATCACAAAATGTTCCAGTTATGTATAGTCTCTAAGACTTACTTAAAGTAATGCACTTTTTTCTCTTTTAAGCCAAAGCTTGGGCTCTTTCTCTTCACCAATGTCTATGAAGGTGAGTGGGGATAAGAATATCACAGGCAGAGTACAACTTATCAAGCTAGATAGATTTACCAATCTCAAGAATTAGTTGCACATTTAAATATTTCTAGGCCAAATGTTCTAGCCTGCAGAGGTATATCATTTTGAGTTTCCCCCCTTCATCTCCCAAATGCCATGCTCCGTGCCCTGACAGCTGCTGTGTTTTGCCACTCTGTTGGTTTCTAAGCTGCTCTCTCTGCATGTGACCGGCTGATATGAGAAGAGGGAGAACAGACAAAAGATGAAGAGAGCACTAGAGCAGAGCACAACAGCTGCCAGAGGAAAGACGAGTCACTGCTAGGTACGTAAAAGCAGACACTAGAGATGGAAAACTTTTGGAAGGGACTTCTATGCAAATGAAGATTAGAAACATGTGGAAGGTCAACGAACAGGGGAATCGAGCACAAAACTGCAAATCCACTTTCACAAATTCTGTGTTCTCATCAGCTTTTTAAAAAGGTAATTTCATTCCACTTCAGAAGGGAATGATTACTTAAAAGCGTGAAAACCATGTTTTTCAAGGAACAGTCTATTGAATTTTAAAGGAGTCTTTTTTTCAGCTTTAGAGAAAAAAAATCAACAAACTGTAATATATTTAAAGGATACAATTAATGATTTGATATATTTATATACATTGTGAAAGAATTCCCACCATTGTCAACATCCGCAAATCAATCAACGTGATACAATACATTAACAAAAGAAAGAACAAGAATCATATGATCCTCTCAATAGATGCAGAATAAGTGTTTGACAAAGTACAGCATCCTTTCTTGATCAAAACTCTTCAGAGTATAGGCATAGAGG
>NC_138372.1:129463306-129531835 GCF_054177405.1 Leptonychotes weddellii
ATTAAAACTACATCTTTTTATATTGTCTATACATTAAAAAATTATTGTAACAATTGTTATTTTCAATACTTTTTTCTTTTAATCTTTATACTGGTGTTGTAAGTGATTTACCCACCATCATTACAATAGTGGAGAATCATGAATTTAGCTATATGTTTGCCTTTACCTATGAATTTCATATTTTCATATATTTTCAATGTTATTAATATCCTTTCATTTAAGTTTGAAAAACTTTCCATAACATTTCTTATAAGGCTGGTCTACTTGTGATGAACTTCTTCAGATTTTGTTTATCTGGAAAAACTCTATCTCCCTTTAATCCTGCCAGATGGAGTGTTCTTGGTTGGCATTTTTTTCCCGCACTTTGAATATATCATCCCACTCCTTTCTGGCCTGCAAAGTCTCTGCTGAAATATCCACTGATAGTCTTGTAAGGGGTTCCTTTGTATGTAATAAGTTTTTCTCTTACTGCTTTTGAATTTTCCTCCTTCTCTTTAACTTTTGACAATTAATTATAATGTGTTTCAGTGTGGGTCTCCTTAGATTCATTGTATTTGATGATTTTTAGGTTTCTTGGATCTGGATATTTGTTTCTTTCCCCAGGTTACAAAAATTTTCAGCCATCATTCAATTTTAACTAAGCTTTCTGTCCCTTTTTCTCTCTTTTTTCCCCTTCTGCAACTCCTATAATGTATATATTTTTCTGTTTGATGATGTCTTCCCTTAAGTCCCTTAAGCTATCTTTACACTTTTCCTTTTTTCTCCTCTGATTAATAAATTTCATGCCCTATCTTCAAGTTAATTGATCTCTTCTTGCATGTGATCTAGTCTGCTATTGAATGCCTCCATTGAATTTTTCATTGTAGTTACTGTATCCTTCAGTTTCATGATTTTTCTTTTGTAACTTTAAAATATTTTATATTTTATATCGCTTGGTTGAAATGATCAATTTGTTCATGCACTGCTTTCTTAACCTGGGTGAGCATCTTTAGGATCATTAAATTGAACTTTCTAATGGGTAAATCACTTATCTTGAATTCCTGAAGATCAATTTCTAGAGATTTATCTTGTTTGTTGTTTGGACCATATTTCCCTGTTTCTTCATTTTCCTTAACTCTCTCTGTTGCTTTCTGCACATTAGATGAGACAGTCATCTCTCCCAGTCTTGACAGAGTGATAGAGTGGTCTCATGTAGGAAATGAACCTAGTCAGCCCCAGCTCTTGGTTGTCTTTTAAACCATTGTGATTGTCTAAGCCACATCTGGTTCTTAGTGGTCCCTGGTAGTTGATGATGTGCAAATACCCATCAGTATCTCAAAGGATAGGTTCATAGTCAGTACCTTAAATGCAAACTAGGGTACTGATTAAAAACCAGACCCCACAGGCAGTACCTGGAAAAGTATATAGTTAAGCCTCCTGGGAGATAGAAACTGGAAGATGGGCATTTTTGTCTGTACTGAGGCTGCAGCTATATAACAGGGGCGTATATAAACATTTAAAAAGTGTTTCTTTGTTTGCTACAATCCTGTGGGACTCATGAATGCAAGCCCAGTTGGCTATCAGAGCCAGGCAGTCTGGAGGCCTATCCCTTCAGTGGCAACTGCAAAAAAAAACCAAACAAACAAACAAAAATAACAACAATGAAAACAAAAAATAGGGCACTAGACATGTGTACAAGCTCCTTTCAGAGACATGCTGGTGACCCGGTTTTCATTTTGGGATAAGGTAAAAGGAGAAAGTAAGGGAAATAGCCACCAGCTCACCTGGATTCAATGGAGGACCACAGCTAGATGTGAGTTAATTAGAAGACAGACCCCCAGCAGCAGCTCATAAAGTCAAACCCCTTCTAGATGGAGCATTTTTGCCTGATTCCATTGCACTGAGCTGGGGGTGAGAGGGGGATGGAGGGGAGAGAGTCTTAGGGAAGGGGAGTAGAAGAGGCAAGTGTTCATGCAACCATTAAGGACTGCTTCTTTGCTATTGTCCTATGGGTCTTGTGAATTCAAGCCCTATTGGCTTTCAGAACTGTGGGTTTGTGGGGCTTGGCCCTCAGGTAGGAGCCTTAAAAGTTGGAGTGCTAGATAAGTAGCTCAAATCCTTCACTCTTCCGGCATAAGCTGATACTATGTGCGTTCCCCACCTATTGTAGATCACTGTGCTGAGGGTACGGTTTATGGCAAGAGTGTGTATCAGATTCCCATTCTGATATGTATATTTTCTCTTTCGCCCGAGTATAGGAGTCACTCAACTATTTTCTGAATTTCTCTCAGAGGGAATTTCTCTTTATGTAGCTGTACAATTGGTGTGTCTTTGGAAGGAGGGAAGTCCATGAGCCTTCTACGTCATTATCCTGTTCCTTCCTAAAGGAAATTTTTAATGTCTTCAATACAATATATGAAGTTTGATTAATAAAATTAAGCTAAGTCAAGAACCAAAATAGTTGTAAATAATGTGCTTTAATTGGTTAAAAGGGTGTTGAAAAGTATTTGGCCCCCTCTGCTTTCATTGGGTCTTTATGGAGGCAAAATTCTTATTCTTAAAAGGTAACAATACAGAATAAAATGAAAATAGTTGATTGAGATGACAATGAAGTTATTCATACTTATATTTTCAAAGCAAATGAGATAATAATCTGTTAACATTATAAGCAAAATTTTAAAAGAAGAGGATGGATACTTTCAGAAAACAAATCTATACAAAAGAGTCCAAACAAGCATTCCATGTGTTTTTGAAATATGAAACACTGAGTATTTTTTAAGGTCTTCAGAGACCACTTTATCCAAAACAAATATCAACTTCTTATAACATATTTGAGATAATGTTTCAAGCAATAGAAGATAATACACATATTTTCAATCACTATGTATATTTATCCTGTTTATCACTATATATATTTACCTACTATATATATTAACCCCACTTGGTTAGAATCTCATTTTCCAAGCACATCTAATGTATAGTATGCCTGAGTGAGCCACCATGTCCATGGGGCCCCTGGAGGACCATCTTGCATTCTCTCTTAACTTCAGTCATTAGCCTAATATTTGATTCGGTTCATAAGAACCCTCATTCTATTCTTTCTCTGTTGGCACACCCTAGTCCTCAACTAGAAATTAGGATCTTACCTGGAGTTCTCTCCCACTAGCCTAGCACCCCGATGGCTGGATACTGCTCCTGTGTCCATGATGTCTGCCATGAATAAATCATGAATAATCCTGCCAGACTTCACACCAGAATCTCACTCTGCCAAATCCTGCTCTACAGAGTCTCCCACTCAATGAGCTCCCTGCCTACATTGGCAATTTGACAGATGTTGGCCTCTACCTAGTTGTCTTGTACTCTTATAACCAAGTCAATTTCTGAGATAAAACCAATCTTAGTTCTATCCCCATCTTGACCACTGAAAGCTTCCTCTTACCCAAGATTATCTCCAATGGGAGAGACGTATACTTTAATTAAAAATTAAATTTATGCTTTCCATGGGCCATGTCCGCCCTGCTACTTGTCTTTCTTCTGGGTTCATTATTTCAACTCTTATTTCTGGATTCACTATTTCAACTCTTCTCTGAAGAAAAGGGAGCTTGTTTACAAAAATTTGCATAAACATCCCTTAGGTGATGGTTGTGCAGAAGAAAAGAAGCGTTTGAATCCTGATCCAAATTTTCTTGAGACAACTGGACAGTGAATTAACTGGGAGAATCTCAAGGAGCCACTCTAGCCATTCAAGGAGCCACTCTAGCCTCTCTCACATAAGTGGTCCACACATGTAGCAGCTGGACTAGCTCAGACCACTGAGGCAATTTATTCATACAGCTGGACTTAGGCTGCACAATTAAC
This sequence comes from Leptonychotes weddellii, assembly GCF_054177405.1. Classification (NCBI taxonomy): domain Eukaryota; kingdom Metazoa; phylum Chordata; class Mammalia; order Carnivora; family Phocidae; genus Leptonychotes; species Leptonychotes weddellii. Next base: position 129,467,144 of record NC_138372.1, read on the forward strand.
TTCTCTCTTAAAACTATTGGCTGCTCCCAATACCTCCTGATGTGAGAGGTCAGTTCAACCTGTGTCCACACCTAACCTAACCCAACCAATAGAGACTCACTTTCCCCACCACTTCAAGGTTCAGATGAAGCACTCATCATGGGACATGTAATCTGACTTTTCCAATGGCTGCTCACTGGGGTTGGCTAACACAATCTATAAGGACAGAGTAGTTAATGCCCTGGAGGAAATACATAACCAATGAGAAACAGGAGATGACAAGGAGATTTAAGATAAATTCATTTCCCTTCCTCTCTTTCAATTCCAATGAACTTTTCTAGGACAGATTGATTCCAAGATAACCTCTCTAGAAATGTCCTGTAACTAAACCACTGCCTATGTTATGTATAATGCTTCGAAATCCTTTAGAATACTGTAGGGAAAGTGTTTTTAAAAATTGGCTTATCCGTTACCCGAGCTCTTAAGACTTTCTTACAACAAAAACACTAGGATTTATCTGCAGGGTTGCAGAGAGATAATCCTGCTTTAAATAGTCTGAAACAAAAACAAACAAAACCAGCCAAATGATATTATACTCGATATTAAAATCTATTTTTCCCCATTTCTTTCCCTTTTCTCTTCCTGCCCACACTATGCTTTTATTTTATGAGCTCCTGTTTCCTGGGTTTAGTCAAAAACAATTCAACTCTAAATATTGAATTTAGAAAGCTTTTTTCTTAGATAAAAAGTCATATACTTTTTAAAAAATATCTGTTTATTTCAGAAAATATACTGGAAACCATGCTGTTGAGCTTCCATTTTCTCTGATGTTTTGGTTCAGTATTCTTTTATCATAAAACATAAAACTTAGAAAAATAAACCAACATTTAAAAATGTACTGATGTATGTTTAAAGCCAATAAATTGCTTTGTTAATAACAAACAACAACAATAACATGAGTTGTAATCAGCTCAATAACACAATGCCTCGTATTTGCTCTCCTTCCTACCCTGCCCCACTTTCCTTCACTCTTGCTACCCTGGAGTTGCAGGCCTAAGTAAAGCATGAATGTGAAAATTTTGCCTTATATGTTTCTTTCAAGGGAACTTGGACTAAGACATAGCATATTAATATCAATTAATAATCATGACTCTTGCCTCGTGAGTCTCCAGAGAAGAACAGAGTCATATACACAATCTGGAGAGGTCTTATTACTTTTAAGCTTATGATTAGAAATCTCTCTGGTAGGGATGGCTGTTCACTATTAGCACTAACCACTCTGCCCCTCCCCACCATCTGCCTGTCTCTCCCACTTTCTCTCTCTCTCTTCCTGTCTGCCTCACCTCCTACTTTGGTTCTACCTCCCTCTCTCTCTTTACACCCCCTCTTTGTCTCCCTCCCTCCCTCTTTCTCCTGTATACCCCTCTCTCTCTCTTTCTCTACCAACTCAAGAAAAATATCTTAACACAGTCAGATAAGAAGTGACATGAGGAAACTTTAAATTTAACCAATGCATGTGAATGATTGGGGTAAAGAGCTAAATAGAGAATAAGAGGAAATAAAAATATTTTCATTGACATCTAATAAAGAAAATTTAAATTTAAATTCTGGGTGACTTCCAGTGCAATTCATTTCAATATTCCCATTAGTCTCAAAAGTGTGGAGAGCACAACTTTGACAAAAATTTTCCCAAAATTTTTCTAAGTATGTGTGACATCTGCCCCAAATTTTGACATTTAATTTTAAAGCACAAAGTGTTCTTGGGAAGAATAAGAAAATAGACCATGACCTTCTTAATAAATGTACTATATATTTTTTAATTCTAGATTATTCTTTTCCCAGAGATTTAAACTCTCCCTTATCTCTCAATTCAGTATTCATCATGGATTTAGAAATCCCATTGATTAATACAAAGAGTGAACTGGGCTTCGCGTTTATAAGTGGACTGCTTGGTAAATTTATTCCCTTGGGTTTAAAATAACCACTAAGTAGAAAATTGTAGCAGCACTATCAATGCAACAGAAGAAGGCTGATAAATTAGGAATGGAAGAGAAGAATTAATTGGTATTGGACATGAAAGGGGAATTTTAGTTCATAAACATTTGTGCTGTAATCTCCTCTAAACTTTAATTAAACTCTCTCAAGGTTCATAATCTTAAAATACATTTATTTTAAATTTACTCACTTGCCAGAAAGATTTATTCAAGCTGTCAGTTTTCTACTTTAAAGCATTTCATTTTGAAGTGACTGATTCCAATCATCATCCCTCTGATGAGGTAAAGTCTTTTAAAGCTGACTCTGGAAACTTCTGCTACAAAAAAAAGATAGACTCTTCCACTCCAGGTATGAGTGTAAGTTGATACAATCATTTGTATAACAATTAAGCATTGTTTGGGAAATTCGAATGTGCATATGTTCTATAATCCAGTAATTCCACTCCTAAAAGGCGCAGAAAAAACTCATGCATGTACAACTGGTGACATTAACAGGAAAGTTCGCAGAATCATTGTTCATGATAACAAAAAAGTGGAAAAAGTCAAAAATCCATGAAGAATAGAATGGATACATAAATTGGAATATATTCAAATAAAGAATAACTATAGCCATACATCAATATCTAAGCTTATTAAAAAATTATACAATTGAGTGAGAAAAGAGGATCACATTTATAAAATTCAAAAACAGATACATAAATAAATCTACCTGGTAAAAGAGTAAAGAACCATAAAGTCATGATTCACATACTGCATGGAGCACAGAGTGTGAGTGAGCCGGGGTGAGGGGCAGAGAGAGAAGAAGAGAATCTCCAGCAGACTCTGTGCTCAGCATGGAGCCAATGCAGGGTTTATCTCACAACCCTGAGATCATGACCTGAGCTGAAATCAAGAGTCAGACCCTTAACCAACTGACCATCCAGGCACCCCCCAGAACCATCAATTTGAACAACTATCCATGAAGGAAAATACCTTCACAAGAGCTAGTTTCCAGGTGACGAATTACAGCACCTGGGTGAAGGACAGAAATAAGAAAAGATGCATTGAGAAGGTTAGAAAAGATAGATTCATATTACCCCATCACTTTTCCCCCAACCCCAGGCAGCCCAGCACAGAGAGAGGCACTGTCCCCATGGGAGAAGGACCCACCCAACATCAGACAAACTCCTATGGTCCTAGATGGCCCCTGGTAGGCTCCCATGAATCAGACACCCAGCCCACACCAGGAAATCCTATGACCTTAGGCTCCCAAAGGCTTCCACAAATCCAAGCTCCAGGCATATCCCAGAGCTGGCCAGATCCCATGGACCCAAATGGCACTTGTGGCTCCAGGCTCCTAATCAGCCTTCACAGTCCCAGGGTCCAGGCATTACCTGAGATCCCAAGCTCCCAACTGGGCCCAGCTCCAGGCCAACTACCACAGACTCACACTTTCTATCCACCCCAGTACCAGGCCAGCCCCTATAGACCTAAAGTCCAAACCACCTCCTGTGGATACAAGCTTCCAGCCTGTCCTAGCCCCAGGCCAGCCCACACAGCCCAACCTCAAGACCAGCTCTCACTGACTCAAGCTCCTGGCCCACCCAAACACCAAACTGGCCTCTACAGATTAAATCTCCATGTGAGGCCCCAGGCTACAAGCCCATACCCATAACCACAGGCTACAGGCTTACCCTAGTACTAAGCCAGTTCCCATGGCCTCTAGTCCAGCTCCTCTAAAACCAGGCTCTCAGCCTGTCCCAGTACTAGACTGGCCCCCATAAACCCAGATGCCAAGCCCATACCAGCAGTCCCCATCACTTGGTTGACTCCTGTGGACCAGGATCCAGGTCCACCCATGCAGACCCAGGTCCCAGGTGCCTTACCACAGATTCAAGAGCCAGGCCCTCTCCAATGAACCAAGGCTCTAGGTACACCCCCATGGACCCAGGCACAGGCTGATTCCCATGTACCAAGCACTGGGCCTGTTCACCTGCTGACCCAGGCACCAGACCTGACCAACCAAAAACTCCAGTAATAGGCCCACCCACAGACACCACCAGAGGGCCCACCAAGGATCTCTGGATGGGCTGAGTAGTGAGGGGTTTTGCCTAGGAAAGCCAGTCTTTAATGACTAGAAGAGATATCTATTTCCTTAAATGTGTACTAACTTAATATTGCAAGATCATGAATAACCAAGGAAACATGACACCACTAAAGGAAACTAATACAATTCCAATGACTGACCCTAAAGAAATAAAGACCTGTGAATTGTCTAAAAAAGAATTCAGGATAATTCTTTAAAAGAAATTCAAAGACGACTAAAGAGAACAAGTAAACAACTTATTAAAATTAGGGAAACAATGCATGAACAAAATGAGAAGTTTAACAGAAAAATAAAAACCATTAAAAAAAAAAAAACTAGAATTGAAGAAAGCAATGACTGAAGTGAACAATTCAATGGAGAGCTTCAATATCAGACTCGACCAAGCAAAGTAAGATTGAACTGTAAGACAGGTCATCTGAAGTCATCCAGTCAGAGGAGCATAAAGGAAAAAGAATGAAAAAGTGTGAAGACTCCTTCAAGAATTATGGAATACCATTAAGAGAAATAACCTATGTATTATTGGAGTCCAAGAAGAAGAGAAAAAGGGGCAGAAACAACCTTCAAAGAAATAATGAAAGAGAACTCCTCAAATCTGGGGAGATATCTGGATATCTGAGTTTCTGAAGCTAATAGGCCACCCCAAAATTTCAAAATAATCTTTTCCAATACACATTATGATAAAACTACCTAAAATCAAAGATAAAGAGAATTTTAAAAGAAAGAGAAGAAAATCCTCACATAAAAGGAAGCCCCCATTAGGCTATCAGATTTCTCAGGAGAAATCTTGCAGACCAGAAAAATGGCAGAATATATTCAAAATGCTGAAAGAAAAATACTACTAACCAAGAATACTTACCCAGCAAATCTGTCTTTCAGAAATGAAGAAGAGAAAAAGACTTTCTCAAACAAAAAAGGCTAAGGGAGGTCACCATTACTAGACCTACCTTACAAGAAATGCTGAAAGGAATTTCTAAAGCTAAAATAAAACACTCTAGTTAGTAACACAAAAATATATGAAAATATAAAACAAACTAGTACAGGTAATTATATAGTCAAAGTCAGAATACTCTAATATTATAATAAGGTGGTGTGTTAATATTTTAACTTTAGTATAAAGGTTAAAAGACAAAAAATGAAAATAACTATGGCTACAATAACTTGTTAAAAAATAAACTTGTAAATAAATAAATATATAAAAACAGGTGAATTATAATATCAAAAACAAAATTATGGGGAGAGGAGTAAAAGGATAGAGTTTTTGCATACAATTAAAGTTAACTTGATATCAGTTTTAAATAGACTTTTTTTAAAGATTTTATTTATCTATCTGAGAGAGAGGGAGAGAGAGCACGAGTGGGGTGAGGGACAGAGGGAGAAGTAGACTCCCCACTGAGTGGGGAGCCGAATACAGAGCTTGATCCTGGGACTCTGGGATCATGACCTGAGCCAAAGGCAGACACTTAACCAACTGAGTCACCCAGGAGCCCCTAAAATAGACTGTGTGTGTATATATATATATATATATGCGCCTGGGTGGCTCAGTTGGTTAAGTGTATATATGTATATACAAACATACATATTGTATATGTATGTATACATACATACATGTACATACATGTATAAAACATATATATGGTTGTATATTATTATATGTATGTATATAAACATATAAAAATATATACAAGATTATATATATATATATACACACACACATACATATAATGTTTTGTGTAAGCGTCATGGTTAGCACAAAGTGTAAACCTAGAATAGACACAAAAGATAAAAAGAAGGGAATCAAAGAATACCACTATGGAAAAATCATCAATTCACAAAGAAAGACAGCAAAAGGAGAAGAAAGCTACAAGGGAACTACAAAAGAAAACCCAAACACATTAGTAAAATGGCATTAGTAAGTCCTTACCTATCAATAATTACTTTAAATGCAAATGGATTAAATACTCTAATCGAAAGACATACATAGAGAGCATGAATGAATTATAAAACAAGATTCAATTATATGCTGCCTACAAGAGACTCACTTCGGCTTTAAGGACACACATAGGCTCAGAATAAAGTGATGGAAAATATTATTCCATGCAAATGGAAACAAAAAGAGAACAAAGATAGCTCTATACCTATATTAGACAAATTAGATTTTAACCCAAAAACTGTCATAACAGAAAAAGAAGGTCATTATACAATGATAAAGGGGTCAATTAATCAAAAGATATAATTGTAGAGATATATATACTCAATAACAGAGCACCTAAATATATTAAGCAAATGCTAACAGATTTAAACAGAGTTTAGATAAAAATTACAGGTAATATAATAATAGGGGACTTCAATACTCCATTTTAAACAATGGATTTATCATTCAGACAGAAAATCAATAAGGACACAATGGACTTCAAATATACTTTATATGAAATGAACCTAACAGACATATATAACACTCCATCCAACTACAACAGAATATACATTCTTCACAAGTGCACATGGAACATTCCCCAGGATAGATCATATGTTGGGGCACAAAACAAACCTTGGCAAATGTAAAAAGATAGAAATCATACAAAGTATCTTTTTCCAGCCAAAATGGTATAAAATAGAAATCAAAGCTGACAAATTCACAAATGAGTGGAAATTAAACAATATGCTCCTGAATAAACAATGCATCTAAGAAGAAAACAAGAGAAGTCAAAGAATATCTTGAGACAAATGAAATGGCAACAGATCATACCAAAACTTATAGGCTGCAGCAAAAGCAGTCCTGAGAGGAAAGTTAGCAGTGATAACTACCTATGCTAAGAAATAAAACAGAACACAACAACCTAACTTTACACCTCAAGAAACTAGAAAAAGAAGACACTAAGCCCAAAATTAGCATAGGGAAGGAAATATCAAAAATCAGAGCAGATATAAGCCAAAAACAGACCAGAAAACCAATAGAGAAAAATCAATGAAACTAAGTGCTGATTTTTTGAAGATAACAAAATTAATGGACTTTTAGCTAGACTAAGTAAAACAGATAAGTAATCAAATAAGTAAAATCAGAAATGAGAGAGATATTACAACTGACATCACAGAAATACAAAGAATCATAAAAGACCACTATAAACAGTTATAAACCAAAAATTGGATAACCTAGAAGAAGAAGATGAGTTCCTAGAAATATACAACCTACCAAGACTGAATCATGAAGAAAAAAAAATTGAACAAATTATGAGTAACAATATTTAATCAGTAACCAAAAACCTCCAACAAAGGAAAAGCATGGGACCAGATGGTTCCAAGGGTGAAATCTAGCAAAGATTTAAAGAAGAATAAATACCAATCATTCTCAAACTCTTCCAAAAAAAAAAATTGAAGAAGAGGGAACACCCAAACTCATTTAAGAGGCTAGCATTACCCTTATAATAAAGCCAGAAAGGACACTACAAGCAAAGAAAACTACAGGCCAATATTCATGATGAATATAGTTATAAAATTCTCAATAAAAGACTCACAGGGGAAGGGAGGGAAAACTGAATGGGAAGAAATCAGAGAGGGAGACAAACCATGAGAGACTCTGGACTCTGAGAAACAAACTGAGGGTTACAGAAGGGGGAGATGGGGTAACTGAGTGGTGGGTATTAAGGAGGGCATGTGTTGGAATGAGCACTGGGTGTTATACACAACTAATGAAACATTGAACACTACAACAAAAACTTATGATGTACTATATACTAACTGAACATAATTAAAAAATGTTAAAAAATAAAATAAAAGATAAAAGACTCGCAAATCAAATTCAGCATCACATTAAAAAGAATCATATACCATGATCAAGTGGGATTTATCCCTGATATGTGAGGATGGTTCAACATACACAAATCAATAAATACTATATAGCACATTAATAGAATGAAACATAAAAATCATATGATAATAGAAGTAGAAAAAGCATTTGACAAAATTCAACATCCTTTCATGATAAAAACTTTGAACAAATTGGGTACAGAAGGAATGTAGCTCAATATAATAAAGACAAAATATGACAAACTCACAGCTAACATTATACTCAATGCTGAAAACTAAAAGCTTTCTCACTAAGGTCTGGAACAAAAAAAGTGCTCACTCACCATTTTTATTCAACATAGTAGGGGAAGTCCTAGCCATAAAACTAGGCAAGAAAAGGAAATAAAGGTCATCTAAATGAGAAAGAACTAAAATACTCTGTTTGCAGAGGATGTGATCTTATATGTAGAAGATCCTAAAGATGCCTCCAAAAAACTGTTAGAACTAATAAACAAATTCAGTAAAATTGCAAATACAAAATCAATACAGAAATATAAGGTGTTTCTATACAGTAACAATGAACTATCTAAAAAGGAATTAAAGAAAACAACCCCATTTACAAGAGCATCAAATAATAAAATACCTAGAAATAAATTTAATGAAGGAGGTGAAAAATCTTACACTGAAAATTATAAGACATTGATAAAAGAAATGGAAGAAAACACAAATAAATGGAAAGATATCCCATGTTCATAGATCAGAAGAATTAATATGGTTATAATTTCCATACTATCCAAAGCCATCTATAAATTCAATGCAATACCTAACAAAATTCCAATGGCATTTTCCACAGAAATAGAAAAAACAGTCCTAATGTTTGTATGAAACCACAAAAGACTTCAATTGCCAAAGCAATCCCAAGGAAGAACCAAGCTAGAGGCACCGCAATTCCTGATTTCAAACTTTATTACAAAGCTGTAGTAATCAAAACAGTATGATACTGTCATAATAACACAAAAACCAATGGCACAAAATTGAGAGCCCAGAAATAAACCCATGCATATACGGTCAACTAATATTTGACAAAGGAGCCAAAAATACTCCATGAGGAAAGGATAGTCTCTTCAATAAACGGTGTTGGGAAAACTGTATATTCACATGTAAAAGAATGAAACTGGAGCCCTAAATTGCACACACAAAAGTTACACTGAAAACAGATTAAAGACTCAAATCTAAGATCCAAATTTGTAAAACTACTAGAAGAAAAGTACGAGAAAAGCTCCTTGAATATGATTGGTCCTGGCAACAATTTTTTGGCTATGACACCAAAAGCACACAAAATCAAAAATAAAGAAGTAGGCCTACATCAAACTGAAAAGCTCCTGCACAGTTAAAGAAACAATCAGCAAAATAAAAAGACAACCTATGGAATGGGAGAAAATCCCTGCAAACTATCTGATAAGGAGTTAATATTCAAAATACATAAGGAACTCATACAACTCAATAGCAAGGAAAGAAAACAATTTTAAAAATGGGCAGGAGGGGCACCTGAGTGGCTCAGTCAATTAAGCATCTGACTCTTTATCTCAGTTCAGGTATTGATCTCAGGGTCGTGAGTTAAAGCCCTGCATTGGGCTCCATGCTGGGCGTAGAGCCTACTTAAAAAAAAAAAAATGGGCAGAGGAATTAAATAGATATTTTTTCCTACTAAGACATACAAATGGCCAGCAAGTACATGAAAAGATGCTCAACATCATTAATTGTCAAAGAGATGCAAATCAAAATCACAAGATACCACCTCACACCTATTAAAATGACTACTATCAGAAAGACAAGAAATAACAAGTATTGGTGAGGATGTGGATTTGTCTGGAATAAAAATTGGTGCAGCCACAATGGCAAACAATGTGGAAGTTCCTCAAAAAATTAAAAATAGAGACAACAATATTGTACTATATTTATATAATGTAATAAATATTGCTACAATGGCAATCATGTTACAATATATAAATGTGTTAAAATAACACAATGCCACTTAAATTTACACAATGTTATGTGTCAAATATATTCAATAAAAAAATAAAAAATAGAATTGCCTTATCCAGTAATCCTACTTTTGGGTATATATCGAAAAGAAATGAAAATGCTATTCTAAAGAGATATTCACATTCTCTTGTTCATTGCAGCATTATTCACAATAGCCAAGACATGGACATAACCTAATTGTCCATCAATGGATAAATGGATAAAGAAGGTGTGAAATATCTATACAATGGAACATTATTCAACCATAAAAAAGAAAGAAATTCTGCCTTTTTCAACTACCTAGATAAACATTGAGGACATTATACTAAGTGAAAAAAGTAGTATATACAATAGTAAATAATGATGTGTGTGTGTGTGTGTGTGTGACACCTTCCTTTGTGCGTGTGTCTGTGTAGAGAAAGACTGTAGGTACACTCCTCACACTTCCTGATGATTATCTCTGAGTGGTGGGTTTTCAATTTCTTTTTTGTTTTTATACTTTTTATATGATCTAAAATAAACAAGGTCCTTTTAAAAAATATAAGTATTTATAAGAAAAAGCATACACATAACTTAAACCTCTAAGTGAAGCTATCAAGTTATAGAATTTTTTTCAAAGATTTCATAACTTCATTTCATATAAAATATAAATATAAAAGCTATAATACCTGAAAAAGTAAGACAGAGAAAGACTAATACTGTATAATATCATTTATATGTAGAATCTAAAAAACTGGACTCATAGAACTAGAGAGTAAAATGGTGGTTGGCAGGGATTTGTGGGTGGAGCAAATGAGGACATGTTGGTCAATGGGTACAAACTTCCAGCTATAATATGAATAAATTCTGGGGATTTAATGTGTGGCATGATGACTATAATTAACAATATTGTGTTATATACTTAAAAATTGTTGAGAGTAGGTTTTAAATGTTATCTCCACCAAAAAAAATAAAAGGTAATTATGTGAGGGTATGGTGGTGTTACCTTATTGTGGTAGTCATTTTGCAATATATACATATTCAACATCATGTTGTACATCTTAAGTATACATGTTATATGTTAATAATATTTAAATAAACCTGGTGGAAAAAAATTAAAATTAAAAAACATTGGTCTAATCCTAAAGAGAACAATATTTCATTTTAAAAGGGAATTTGGTAGTATTGTGATAGATCTAGAAGCTTGTAATCCAAATAGTCTATAAACTTTAGAATGCTGTCCATTCAATTTTATAATACACTGGTCATTCCATATTAATGGAAGTGAGAATGACAAAGATGCGTCTGTAATGGACATATCATAATAATGCCCTCATAATCCCTGCCTCCTGGTATTCATGCACACAGCAACAAGAGAATGGGGAGAGCCACCAATGGTGGGGACAAAGGTGAGGGTAGAAGGAGTCAAACAAAGCAGAATCGAATGCATCAGGAAATTGTTCAGTGGGAACACACACACTCCTTGGGACCTCTCAAAGAACTCACCCACATGTGGGATGGCCCAAAAGATCCAGCATTTGGATACTTGCCACACAGTCAGAAGATATAACAACCAGTAGTGGAAATAGAGAGCAGTAACCATCCAAGAGAAGACTGCAGCCACAGCCAGTTAAGTAAGGAGAACATTTCTCTTTTCTTCTCCTTCCTTTCCACTCTAGGGCACTAGAGCCTAGAATAGGCAGGAGCAAAGATATACAGCAGTGGTTCCCAGCAAGAGCATCACCTGGGATCTTATTGGAAACAATTATTCTCAAATCCTTCCACAGACCTACTGAATCAGAAACTCTGAGGTTAGGGCTCATCGATTTGTGTTCTTAACAAGCACCCCAGGTGATTCTGATGCATGCTAAAGTTTGAGAATCACCATTGCAGAGCTTAGCTAAACACAGAAATTTTAAACTGTACTGGAATGAGCTTTAATAACTTAAGTGATCTGAAAGTTATGGGATCTGCCTGAGATGTTACTAAATGATAGGAAAGGGAGATTGGAAAGAACACAATTGAAAGCAGTGGCTTGAGAAAAATAAAACCATTTCATATTTTGCCCCTATGATTGATTAAAAGTTACATATTTCTTCTTTTAGGTACATTGACAGGAATTGCATTTGGGAATTTATATTTGCAAATACCTATTACTTGAACAAGAGTAGGATAATATTCTTATTTTATTTTCAATATGAAATCTGTTCATAAGCTATGCAAATACCTGCCTTCCAAAATCGTGTACTCAAAAATAGCATGGTCGTCCAATATGAGAAAGCAGAGGTTACCTATACTACCCAATTCAGGACTCCTGCACAACACCCCATACAACACCAAACAGATTTCCTTGAAATAATACAAGCAGTTTACCCTGAAGAGATATGGATTGGTATGATGAGTATCTGGTCAATTATTTATATACACTATTTCTTTACTTCTAAATTTATTGCTTTAATCACAACTACTAATAGTTATTGAGTGCCCAGCATATTCCAGGTGCTGCCAGATGATAAAATACCTTAGGTAAATTTGCTTCTAGAATTTTCAACTGAATGTATTTTCTTTATACTTGTCAAAATGCTTTATCCACAGTAAATCATGAAGACCTACAAGTCGTGAACTATATATATTTACCCTTTGACTATCAAAGCCAGCGTAGATGTAAAAAAAAAAATAAAAGCAGACTCTTTGATAAAAATTATAGAAATTATTTTAGTTGCCAAAAAAAAAACCTGTTAGCAATTATTTCTGATATACCTGCTATGCATATTTTCTGAGCACAGAGGGGGAAAGATGCTGTTGCACACTCACCCTATAACTCTGCCTCAACACTGCTGAAACTGACCGCAGTCTTTGCATGTTTCAGGTAATATTAACAATGTTCTCTTTATATTAATAATTAAAAGATACCAGACACCATCCTAAGCACTTTACTCATCTTATTTAATCTTAACAAATCTTCCAGGTGGGAATGATTATGCCCACTTCACAAATGGAAAAACCAAAGGTCAGAAAGATTAAGTAAACCACCAAGGTCATACCAAATGGTTTATCTAAGATTAGAACCCAAGACTATTTTACTCCAGAGACGAAGCTATTAAAGACTACAGGTTATGGCCTGAGACATCCCTTTGAATGCACAATTTAGAGGAAGGAGGAGTCATGGGCTACCATCATGCCCAAGAGGATGCACCATATCCCCATCACAAGGGAGAATCAGTGCCATTTAAAGAACTACTGAGGGAGAACAGGGAGGTGGCAACTAGGAGACGGTAAAAGCGCCACATTTCTTCACTTGGCCACATAAACCTGCAAAGAAATCTCCCACTAATGGTTTATGATTGCCCAGCCTCTAGCCTGAGGATGGCTGAAAAAGAAAATGACTTATCTTTTTCCCAGGGGACACTACCACTCTTTTGGTTAGATCAGATTATTGTGAAGGTAATTTTTGAAAAACACAAGATTCACAAAATATACCAAGAGGGGGAAAAATCAATTCCTAGGTGATCTTAAGCAGGTTTAGCAAAGCCATTGAGGCACAGAGGTAGGAGAGTATAGAAAAAATATACTGAGGTCTTAAAAATACATGTAATAGAAACAAAAAACAGTATTTAGGTTTTGTAACCTAAGTTCTTAAGAAGATGGATGAATAAGGATACACTAAAAATAACCCAAATAAGAATCCCCAAAACACATCTGCATGATTCCGACATCTTTGAGCTATAGAAAAACAACTGTAATTGGATTTCATTAAGAAGGCTCTTTTATTTGAATTTACTCTTCAAACAGATGTGTTGCTACAGACCTGAAGCTATCATGTTCAACCTTCCCTCAGCTCCAGCTCCTAGTAAGAGTCAAATGGATTTAGTTCCATCTGTATGTCACAACAATGACATCCAGTGGCTAGTTCACTGAAGTACATCTTCAGGGGAAAATTATACAACACCCTTTACAAAAGTAATGAACATTTTGGCACTTAGCGTTTTCAAAAGTCATCTCTAGTATGCACCTTCATAAGGTATGAAAGGGTAGAATGAAGAATTGTGCTCCTCAAGCAATTACATTCTGTGTTCATGAGGAACACTTATATGAAGCTAGAGAAATTCAGCACATAAACTGAGCCTGAAAATAAAGCCAGATCTGGCTGCAGTTACTGAAGTCATCATATAAGTAAAAAAAAATTGGAATTCCTAGTAACTCACTTTTATACTACTGTTTATTTATTAAGGCAGAGGAAAATGACTAATCATTTCTTTTTGTTTGTTTCTTTCTTCAACCTACAGTTTCTACTATAAGCATAGTGTTTCTCTTTAAGATAAAAAAAAAATAGAAACATTTAGTGAAGTGTTTTGGTTAAAGAATTAACACAGTTTGCCTGGGAATAACTATATATAATCCCAGAATACAGTTGTTGGCACAATGGAAGAATCTACTCCATGGTTTTCTTGCATTGTGGAGATTTTTTAGTTGGGAAGTGTACATATTCAGGAAGAAATTTCACTACACAATGTTTTGTTTTGTGTCTTGTTTTTTGTTTTTGTTTTGTTTTACACGGTGAAGAGCCAAAGTTGAAACCTGTAAGAACCAAGCTTATACGTTGGCTAAACTGTAATATATGGGTATGTGTATGATGTTATACAAGACTTATATCACTGTCCTAGCCCATTTCTGAAGCAGCAGTATACAAGTGACAATAAATCAGATAAGTGTGGTCCCAGTAAAGAGTGTCTCGTTTCAGTTATGTGCACATGTAACATAATCATCACTAATGGCATCTTTCCATCATTAATTAAATCAAGTTCTTACAGAATATCTGATACTGTGCCATTTGTGAGGGGGAGGGGATGGATAAAGGGACAGACTACAAAACAACCGCAATGTCTTGGGTTAATGTATGTAACCAATGTCATCTGCCTCTGTGTTCTCTGGCCTTCGGAGATCACCCTTTTTTAAATTATAAGTTGGCTTAAGCCCCCATACCACATAGGTGAGGAAATAAGCTATCCCTCAAATCCCTTCCCCCTATTTATACTTCCAAATGATCCTCGTAGGGTTTAAATTTATCTTATTTACCTCTTGTTATCATATCCTGCCTCTGCTGAATTCTCTCTACTTCTCTGCACCTGCAGCTCTTGTTCATTATCATTCCAGCTAGACTGAAAAATAAGCGACTTAAAAGCAGGAGCCCTTTCTTAAAGTCCTGCTCCCCATTCTGTCCCCAAAGTCTAAATTAGGACTTGGTCCATAGTAGTCACAATATCCTCTCATTTTTTTAATTCAAGCAATTCAGCGATGCTTTCATCTATTCTCTCCTTCCAGACCCTTCCCTAAGCCCCATCTTTTCATGCCCACGGGACATAATTATGTCACCAGAATATTCTCCCTATTACTTGCATATGATGTATTTAAAACACACCTAGATATAGTGGACTGAGCCACCAAAAAGTAAAGTTGACCTCTTCAATAGAAGAAGCTGAAACAAGTTCAGCATAGTAAGAAAAAGAAATTCACCCTGGAGCAGATCTGAAGCACCCATTTTAGAAAACAAGCCTCCCCATCCCTACACAATAATCCGAGATTTCAGCATAGGTCAGAGCAGAAGGCATGAGAGCCAGAGGACCCTTGGGACGGAAGCAGTGGTGTGCTGCAAAGTGTAACAACAGGCTCTCTGAATTTGGATGCAGATGTTGGTTAATCTTGTCATTTCTATTAATGAGTAAGATGAATAGAGATGAACGGTAGAACTTAACTCATTTGTTGATGATGTGAGCAACTGTTTTGCTAAATAAGATAACAGTTCTCAAACACTAAAGATCTTGTATGCTTTATCTCAATGCAAAGATGATAGACACAACACACTTTTCAGTTTAATCTGCATTACTAACATTTTCTCCATCACTTAAGTTAGACCAAACGTCAGCAAATTGCAGCCTGCAGGTGAAATCCAGCCTGCCATGTATTTTTGTAAGCAAAGTTTTATTGGAATGTAGCCATGCTCATGGTCCAAGCATTGCCCACGGCTGCTCACAAGCTACAGTAGCAGAGTCACGCAGCTGGGACAGAAACCATATGGTCTGCAAAGCCTAAAATATTTACTATCTGGCTCTTCACAGGAAAGTTTGCCAACCCATTCTGTACTCTCTCCATTTCTGACACCTTCTCTACTTGATCTTAGCTATCAACACACTCCTCTGGCTGTTCAAAGTCCCTGCTACTCCCAGTGACCACCAACCCCTCCATTGCTTCTCTAACCTCCTTTTCACCCATAAAACGTTCATTTTCATCCATTTTAACTAAAAGTTGAGGAATAGATTATATAATTATTTTATAGTAAGTTTTGACTGTGTATTAGATTCAATCCTCCTAGTTTTAAAAAAAGGACTTGTAGCTTGTTAAAGAAATCTTACTGGAATAACATCTGAAGAACATCAGTATGTTTACAGCACCACCGACCATGTTCCTGTCTTCTCAGCTTCTATCACAGACTCTCCAGAGAACAGTACTGGAGTGGACAATGAGCCAGAGCCATCTATACTTCTCGCGACCCATTTCTGAAAGGGAGTTACTTTCAATCAATTCTCTGTAAAAGGAATAAGAGACTAGATGAGACTTACGTACTATTTTAGATGAAATTTGGTTCATGTATCTCCTTACTTCCTTTCCTAAAGCTTTCTCCTACTCCTCTAGTTTCTAGGTAAAGATTTTATAGGAATATTCAGGTATTATACCTTTTATATTTATATTTTATATGAAATAAAGTTATGAAATCTTTGAAAAAGAAATCTTTGAAAAAAAATTCCATAATTTGATAGCTTCACTTAGAGGCTTAAGTTATGCATATGCTTTTTCTTATAATTACTTACATTTTTTAAAAGGACCTTGTTTATTTTAGATCATTTAAAAAGTACAAAAAACAAAAAAGAAATTGAAAACCCACCACTCAGAGATAATCATCAGGAAATGTGAGGAGTATACCTACAGTCTTTCTCTAACAGACACACGCACAAAGAAGATGTCACACACACACACACACACACGTTTACTATTTTATATACTACTATTTTCACTTAGCTTTATATAGTGAAGATCTTTCAATGTCATTGAATATTGCTTTACAAAATCATTTATATTGGCTAGTGTTTGAATGTATAGCTAGACCATGATGAATTTTAAAAAATAGCTTGATATATGGTATTGCATGTTTAAAAATATTTTAAACACTGCAATAAATGCCCTAGGCATCCATCTAGTAAGTATTTCCTTAAGGAAATCCCTTTCTGAGCCAATAATTAGGTATCTTTTTATATGAACTGACTTTTAATTCAAATCGTTAAATTGCCCTCCCAAAATATGGTATTGTGGTAATAGTAATGGTCTCTGAAGTGGAATTCTGGATGGTTTAAATTTACTTTCTATTATTTATCAGTTTTTGCGGGTATTCTATAATGAACCAATAGAGATACCCAGGATATTCAGGAGCATCTTTCTTAATAGACAGATGTATAGGTACATAAGTAGATATACCAAATTATGTATTTATGGGTCTAAGCTGTTTTAGTTATAAAATATAAAACAAATTTTAAATGTAAAGTGCCTCTTTCATGGTATCCAGCCATTTAAAAGCAAATGGTTTACGCTGTATATATGCTTAAAAGTGTTAGAATAATATAGCAGAATCTGTGTCTTTAATGTGTACATTAGTGTCTTTCTCGAAAACATAAATGAGATCATTTTCCTTTCTACCAATAAATACAAGAGTACATTTAATGAATATATTCTCAAGTGTTCCATGTCTTATTTCACTACCAGCAGTAACAACCTACTTCTGCCATCTTCCTAATGACAATTTTCATTATAGGGATTAAAAAAAAAAAGGCATTACATTTAGAAACACAGCATCTCAGGTATAACTCCTAGGTGAATATTTCCATCAGCTCCTCTCATTTTCCTGTTCAACATTAATCAGCTCTTTCCCTATAAATATGCTGTTTCATTTAGAGATAATGTTTAAAGTTAATCAGCTCCTACATTGTTGTTTCACTTTCAGGAACCATTTAGGTGTGCATTAGGGGAACACAAATATTAAAGCTGTAAATGTGTTTCTTAAGGAATTTACAGTAACATTTCATTAATTTAAAACCCTTTCATACAAAGAAGTGCAGCAATAGAAAAACTCCTGCATTCTATAAATCTGTGAAAGTGATTGTGTCCAGAAGGAGGTTTTCTGAGCACAATTTGAAGAGGAAGGTAAGGAAGATCACCTTGAGTGAGCTTGAGATAATCCACTGCAATTCCCTAAGCTACACAGAACGGCTCCAGTTTGATAGCTTTCAGCAAATATCTAGACATTTCTTTCCACAGATAATTCAAAGCAGCATAATTGATTTTCTTACTTATTGGTAGTTTCTGTCTTCAACCTGCCTTTAGACCTGTCTCACCATTCTTATTTAAATCAGGTCAGTGTGGTATGGATGTCACATGGTGGACATCAGAATGATTCTTCTTCAAGAAGTTCTTATAGTAGGAAACCAAAATTCATAAGAATGGGGTTGTAAAGGATCAGCATGCTCCATGCATTATTCATTCAACCAATATTTACCAAATCATTATTGAGTGCTAGGCACTAGGCTAAATAACGCTGCCCCTGCTCCTTGTAGATCGTAATTCCTATAAGACTTTATTTGCTCCGACTTTACTATCATCTTTTAAATGTCCATTTGAATGATCCTTTGAATAACCTGGCTTCTGGGTTCCTTAATTTGGTTTCTCCAAAGCAGATCCTAAAACAAGAATTTGGCTGCAGGTAATTTACTAGAGAGATGATTCCCAGAAGTAACAATGGAGGAGCAGGAAGGAGTGTATGCTACTGTATTAGTTGCCAGAATATACAATAGCTACTCAGTCCTTCTGGGGAACCATGTGAAACTGAACTGCCCTTCCAAAGAAGAGAAGCTGGGGCATTTATCCATCCACTCCTGTTCCCAACTGGTTTAGCTTTGTTGCCAGAAGTACATACTCTTCCACATTTCCTGACTACCCTTCCCTGCATTGAGGGAGCTCTCAAGAGAAAACCCTGAGGCAGAAAAGCAAAGGGAAAATAGGTGCTCAAGGTAGGAGGGCAAAAGCAAACGGGAACTGTTTGCCACAGCTGCTGATGAAATCAGAGGTCGACCAAGGGGATGTGACCTAGGGCATGAAAACTGTCACTGCAACTTCTTCTTTTTCAGTAATCTTGTTCTCTACCCGTTTCAGATAGTCACTCTCATAGTCAACCCCTAGCCTTGTAGTTTCCTCTTCCCAACTTGCACTTTTAAGAAATCCCTTCCCCAAACATCGCTTTCATTTTTCAAACTATCTCTCTCCAGTACCCTGGTTTAAATAATTCTTACCCCCCATTAGATCCTACAGTCCATTAATCCTACCACCTTTCTATTGGCCACCACTACTCAGGTCCTCTTCCTTTCACAGCTTAAATACACAGTCCATCTTTATCATCATGCCCTTGCACATATTCTCAACTCTCTTGCTTCTCTCCCACCTCCTCATTCTCTTGTAACAAAACTCTCATATTGGGTAAGTTTGTCTCTCCATCTACTCTGGTCCTGCGTCCATCCTGTAGCTGGATGAATCCAGAGAAAATTGACTGTTCTCATTTTAAGGGGATAGTCATTTTGCACAAGTAGCCTTTTAATGCTGCCCAACAATCAAACCGAATTTCCCTGGTTCCTTCACACACCCACCCTAGATGGCTGTTTCATTTCTTCTATTCTCATTTCAATCCTCCAACTTCCTCTTTATCTTCATTTCCAGTTGACAATCTTGCTTCCTGTATCTCTGAGAAAATAGAAGTGGAAAACAGAAGTAACTTATTTTGAATCCCCACAAGCTCCACCAACACATCTACCTATCTCATCCCTATATATGCCCATACACTCTAAATTACTCTCCCATTAGGGGCGCCTGGGTGGCTCAGTTGGTTAAGTGTCTGACTCTTGATTTCGGCTCAGGCCATGATCTCAGAGTTGTGAGATCCAGCCCTGCGTCGGGCTCCATGCTGCGCATGGAGCCTGCTTAAGATTCTCTCTCCCTTTCCCTCTCCCCCTCCTCACCCTCTCTCTCTCTAAAAAAACACAAAAACTCTCCTGTTAATACAAAGGGTCCATACCCCATCCAAGGCCAATGCTTCAACTCGTCCTCTAGATCCCATCAACTTTCTCCTGGTTAAGGATATTGCTCCTGGAAATACTTTCTCTTTTTCCATATCATAAATGTTTCTCTCTCTGCTGAATCCTTCCTATTAAGCATAAAAACATGCTAAATTACACCGTCTTAAATTATCATCGTCGTCATCATTGTCTTTATAATCATCGTCATCATCATCATCTCCCTCATTACCTTACTAACCCTCCAACCTACACTCCTTTACACTTCCTCACTTTACAACAAAACTAATTTGGAGTTGCCTATATTCATTATCTCTGATTTATCTACACCCATTCTTTTTTGAACCAATTCAATGCAGTCCCAGTCAATATTCTCTTGTCAAGGAAAAATATGAATTGCCCTCATATTTGTTAAATTCAATAAGAAATATTTATTCCTCATATTTTTTACATGTCAGCAGCATGTGATACAGATTTATCATTTGCTTCTTCCTGAAATACCTTTATCATTTGGCTTCCAAGATATTTCACACAGTTTGTTTTCCTTACTGACTACTCCTTCCTCATCATTTTTGCTACTTCCTACTCATCTCCCTGGTTTCTAAACACTGTAGTACCCCAGTGCTCAATCTTTGAACTTCATATATATCATCCGGTTTCATAGCCTTAAATACCATCTATATGCACATGAGTCACACATTTATCTCTATCCCAGACCTCTCTTAAAATTTTTTAATTAGCTGTTTTGAACTATAATCTATATTCAACAAAATTATACAATTTATGAGTTTTGACAAATGAATACAGTCACCTACCCACCACCAAAAGCAAGATATAGAACATTTACTTTATCCAAAAAGTTCTCTGCTGTTCCTTTGCAGTAAAACTGCCGCCACCCCCACCCCACCCCACCCCACACACACACACCCTGCATCAGCTTCTGGCAACCATCAGTCTGCTTTCTGTCATTATAGTTTTATCTTTTCTAGAACTTTGTATCAGTGGAATTATACATTATCTGGTATTTTGAGAATGGCCTCTTTCATGTAGCATAATGCTTTTGGTACTCATCCACATTATTACATCTATCAGTAGTTCTTTCCTCTTTATTGCTGTATAGAATTCCAGGCATGGATGTATAGCAATCTGTTTATTCATTCCCAGTCAAGGAACATTTGAGTTATTTCTAGTTTTATCTATTACAAATAAAGCTACCAAAAATATTCACATGTGAACATTTCATTGTGATTTTATTTTGCATTGCCCTAATAACCAACATTGTTGAACATCTTACTTATGCTTATTTACCATTCATACAACTTATTTGGGGAAGTGTCTACAAATCTGTCACCCATTTTTATTTTCATATATTTATCTTATTATTGAGTTGTAAGGGTTCTTCTTTTATTATGGACACAAGTTCTTCATGAAATACATGTTTTGCCAATAATTTCTTCCCATCTGTAGCTTGCCTTTTCCTTTTCTTAACAGTGTATTTTGAAGAGAAAACGTTTTACATTTTGATTAATTCTTATTTTACCATCTTTTCTTAAAACATATGGTTTATTCATTTTGTATCCTAAGATGTATTTGCCTAAACCAAGGTTATAAAGATATTTGCTTATGTTTTCTTCTATAAGTTTTATGGTGTTAGCTCATATTTAGGTGTATAATCTACTTAAAGCCAATTTTTTTATAGAATGTGTGCTAACGGTCAAGGTTCATATGGCTATCCAATTGTTCCAACACCATTTATTGCAACAACTATTCTTTCCCCACTGAATTACCTTGAAACCTTTGTTGAAAATAAATAAGTGTATGTATCTACTTTGGGATTGTCTATTTCTATTTTTCTATATATCTATCCTTCTGCCAATACCATGCTATTTGATAACTGCAAAGCTTTAGAGTAAGACTAGAAATCAGATAGTGTAAGTTCTCAAATTTTTGTTCTTTTTCAAAAATTGTTTTGGCTCTTTAGCACTTTTAATTTGCATATAGATTCTTGAATCAACTTGTCAATTTTTACCAAATAATAAAAGGTACTGGGGTTATCTTATCATATTGCACTAGCTAGAAATCACAATAAAAATAGAAAAGAAGTGGTGGGAGTGGACACCCTTCCTTGTTCCCTTTGTTCCCAGTTTTAAGGGGAAAGTATTCAGTATGATATTGGTTGTATGGATTTTGTAAATGCCTTTCTTCTATTTTTGGTTTGGAGAGTTTTTATCATGAATGAGAGTTGAATTTTGAGAAAAATGTTTTTACTTCATCCATTGAGGTGATTATGAATTTCATCTTCTTTATTTTCTGTTAATTGGTGAATTATATTTATTTTTGAATGTGAAACCAACACTAAACTCCTGAGATAAACTTTAATTGGTCAAGATTTATTATCCTATGCAAACTACAGCCACAGTGAGATATCACCTCACACCTGTTAGAATGGCCATCATCAAAAAGACAAGGGATAACAAATTCCAGTATAGATGTGGAAAAAGGAAATCTTTGTGCACTATTGGCAAGACTGTAAATTGGTACAGCCCCTAAGGAAAACAGTATGGAGGTTACTCAAAAAATTAAAAATAGAACTACCATATGATCCAGCAATTTCACTTCTGGGAATATATCCAAAGGTAATGAAAACATTACCTTGAAAAGATATCTGCACCTCCACGTTCAAAGCAAAACTATTTACAATAGCCAAGACACGGTTATAGACACAGGGGGTAGGGGGAAAGGAACTGAAGGAAAATAGTCAAAAGGATTTAACTTTCAGTTATAAGATAAATAAGTAGTAGGGATACAATGTACAACATGATAATTATAACACTAACATATGATATATAGGAAAGTTGTTAAGAGAGTAAATCCTCCTATCAAAAGGAGGAATTTCCTTTTCCTTTATTATTTTCTTCTTTCTTTTTTTTATTGTATCCATATGAGAACACGGATGTTAGCTGAACCAACTGTGATAATCATTTCACAATATATGTAAATCAAACCCTCATGCTATATGCTTTAAACTGATATAGTGATGTACATCAGTTATTTTTCAATAAAACTGGGGGGGGAGATGTATTATTCTCTTTTATATATGGTTGGATTAGATTTGCTGAAGTTTTGCTAAAGGAATTTTTCATTGATGCTCTTGAGTTTACAATATATCACTTTGACTGACTACAGTTGAGTTAATCAGCTTCCAAGATGTCCTCCAGTAATCTCTGCATTCTAGTGTTCAGACTTAATATAGTCTACTCCCACACTGAATAGAGATGACCTGTGTAAACAATAGTACATATAAAACTGACATCATATGACTTCTTAAGCTAGGTCAAATAGATATTGTGGCTTCCAACCTATCTTTTTTGCATCACTCACTCTGAGGAAAGCCAGCTGTCATGCCCTGCAGACACTCAATAGTCCTATGGAGAGTTCACATGTAAAATAACTGAGGACTGTGGCCAAGACGCAGCACCAACTTCCCAGTCACATGAGTTGGCCATCTTGGAAGCAAACCCCTTTCAATCTTAACTGCAACCTCATGAGAGATCCTGAGCCAGAGCCACCCAGTTAAGCCCATCCTAAAGCACAGAAACTATGTGAGAAAACAAAGCTTCACTGCTATTTTAACCTGCTAAGTTTTGGGGTAATTTGTTATTCAGCAATAGGTAACTAATACAACCATCTACCTTCAAATGATAAATCATTTTATGCACAGTATGAGGGACTTTCAACACTATATTTCTATTTTGCCATCCTGCCCTTTAAGCTATTTTTATTATACACTTTACTTCATATGTTTTAAACCCAAAAATACATTATTTCTATCTCACTTTAAGCAGTCCATTATTTTTTAAAGAGACTTAAAAACTAAAAACATAGAGTATTTTATATTTACCACGTATTTACCATTTCTGGCACTTTCCATTCCTTAATAAAGATTCAAATTTCCATCTGGTATCTATCATTTTCCTTCTGCCTGATAAGTTCCTTTAGCATTTCTCATAGTGTAGATCTGCTGACACTAATTTTGCCTGCTTTTGTTTGTCTGAAAAGTATTTCTTTCACTTTCAGTTTTGAAAAATCAGAAAGCTAGGTATAAAATTCTAGATCAACTTTTTTTCTTTTAATACTGAGAATTGTCTTCTCCTTGCCAAATTTCTGACAAAAAATTCCTAATGAGAATATGTCTTTCTCCCTCTGGCTACTACTAGGATCTTCTCTTTATCATTGCTTTCCTAAAATGTGATTATAATGTGTCTTGGCATGGTTTTCTTTATGTTTTCCCTTCTTGGGATTTGTTGAGTTTCTTAGATCTGGGAACTCAGAATTTTCATTAGATTTGGAGAAATTTGGCCATTTTCCTTTAAATATTTTCTGTCCTCTCCCCACTTTGCTTCTAGGATATCGATTCTAAATATGTAGCAACTCCTGATTTGGTACCTTGGGGCATTAATGCTCTATTCACTTTTCCTTAGATCTTTTTCCTCTCTGTACTTCATTTTTATAGTTTCTATTGCTCTGTCTTTCTGTAGTTTCTACTTAGTCTATTCATCCCATCTATTCTTCATTTTGGATGTTGTATTTTTTCTCTCTCAAAGTTTGATTTGGGTCTTTTTTATATTATCTGTTTCTCTCTTCATTACATCCTTGTTTCCCTCTGCCTTCTTGTTAACATGAAGTAAATTTATAATAATCAATTTTAGTTATTCTATCACCTTTGTAATTTCTAGTTCTATTTCTATTTATTGACATTTTTCTTGTGATTATAGGTCATGTTTCTGCCTTTGAATTTCTGGTAATATTTTATTGAACACTGGACATTTAGACTTTACATAATCTGGTGGTGTATTTTGTTGTGTTCCTTTTAATAGTGTTGGGCTTTCTTCCTGCACACAGTTAAGTTACTTTGAATCAGTCTAGCCCTTTTGAAGTCTATGTTTAAATTTTGTTAGGGAACCTCAGAGCATCTTTTAGCCTAGTGCTAGTTTAGCCTCACTACTACCTAACTACTAAGGTACCCTTCTGAGCATTCTCTCCAATGTCCCATACAATACAAGATCTTTCCTCTTGGACTGCTGAAAACACAAACTCATCCCAGCCTCATGTGAGCTTTAAGAATTATTTGGGGTTTTTTGTTGTTTGTTTTTCAGTGGCTCTTTCCTCTGCCTGGGGTAGTTTCCTCTCTCACATTGCATATATCAGTATTCAGACAAAGGCTCAAGGGGCCTCTGCAAATTTCTGAATCAATCTTTCTCTCTCTCTCCCTCCCCCTCTCCCTCTCTATTTCTCTTTCTCCTCCTGCTCCCAAGAAAGATTCTGGCTACCTTAACCTCTCTGAACCCCTATCTTTATTTCCTCCACTCAGCTAGACCACCAGGCTTTGTCTGAGTTTTCCTTCCACCCACTGAAGACTGAAAACTGCCTGCAGATGGCAAGCCAAAATGGGGCAATAAGGTTTGCCTTGTTTGTTTTTCCTTCTCTCAGGATCCCCAGTGCTTGTTATCCAATGCTTTGAAAATACTGTTTTCCAATTTTCTAGTTGTTTAACAACAACTAAAGGGAGAACAAATCCAGTCCTAGTTAATCTATCATGGCCAGAAGCAGTAGTGTTCTTCTGAAGACTTTTTTTAATATCAAACTGCTTGCTAGATACCTCTATTTATAAATATAATAAGTATATCAAACTTAATATGTACAAAGTTTAACTCTGATTTCCTATGCATGCCCTGCATCATGTCTCTCTTTCAATCTTCCTTATGTCTTCAAAAATATAACCAGATTCTAATCCTACCACAACCACCCTATTTCACTCTAGTTTGCCATCACTCTTTGCCTAAATTATTACAATAGTATCTGTATGAGTCAAGGCTTTTCTGCATAAAAAATATCCTTCCAAATCTCAGTGGCTTTCAACATAATTTACTTCTTGCTCATATATCCACAAGTCTGCTGTGACTTTCCTGTGCTTCGTTGAGCTTTGCTAGGTCATCTTGTCTTAATTCTAGGCTGCTGGTTAAGTTCCTATTTGCTCCATGTCTCTCATTCTGGGTCCCAGGCTAAAGGAATTCTGGCTACTTGGAATATTCTTTTGACAAAGCAGAGGAGGGCTGCAAAAACTAGCTGTGTCTTTTAAAGTCTCATCTCTCAATTGGCATACAGTCACTTTTCATTCACATGTCATTGGCTAAAGCAAGTTAAATCAGTAAATCCAGTTTTAGTGGGTGGGGAAAATTTATTCTACCTAATATAGAAGATAGGAATGTAAATATTTGTTGAATAATAGTCTACCACAGCCTCCTAATGGTCTTCCTGTTCTTTCCCTGGCCTTTTTCAATCTTTCTTAACATAAGATTCAGAATGAACTTTTTAAAACAGTCCAGGCCCTACTTTACTAAAAACCCATCAATAGCTACCCATTTCACTCAGAGTCCACACAATGGTCTATAATGTCTTGATCAATCCAGCACCCAGTCACCTCTCTGATTTCAGTTTCTACTCTTGCCTCCCCACTTTCTCCTTGCTAACCTGGAATGGACTATGCACATTACTTTCTCATATCACCTCCCACCTGTTGGGATGGTCATCATCAAAAAGACAAGAGATAATAAATGCATGCTATTGGTGGGAATGTAAATTGGCACAGACATTATGGAAAACAGTATGGAAAATTCTCAGAAAACTAAAAATAGAACTACCATATGATCTAGGTCCCACTTTTAGGTATTTATCTGAAGAAAACAGAAACACTAAATCAAAGATACCTGCACCTCTATATTCATAGTGGCATTATTTACAATAGCCAAGACATGGAAACAACCTAAGTGTCCATCAATAGATGAATGGATAAAGAAGCTATGGTGTGTGTGTATGTGTGTGTAGGAATATTATTCAGCTGTAAGAAACAAAGAAATTTTGCCATTTGTGACAACATGGATGTCAAATGCATTATGTTAAGTGAAATTAAGTCAGACAGAAAAAGACAAATACTGTATGATCTCAATTGGAGAAAGGGGGGTCAAAGGTACAAACTCCCAGTTACAGGACAAAAAAATACTAGGGATGTAATGTACAACATGATAACTCCAGCCAACATTGCTAAATGATATATGGGAAAGTTGTTAAGAGAGTAAATCCTAAGAGTTCTCATTATAAGAAAAATTTATTTCCTTTTTTTATTTGCTTTCTCTTTTTATTGTATCTATATGAGATGATGGGTGCTAACTAAACTTATAATTGCAATCATTTTACAATATATGTAAGTCAAGTCATTGTGCTATACTCCTTAAATTTATACAGTGATGTATGTCAATTATTTCTCAATAAAAGTGGAAAAAATATTTGCTTCTCAGAGTCTTTGTACTTACACTGCTCTCTAAAACATTATTTACCCAGATGTCTCACACCGCTTCCAGATCTTTATTCAAACATAACCTTCTTAGTGAGCCTTCCCAGAATCCCCTGTTTATCATTTCAAACCATTCAATACTCCTTAGCCATCATTTCTGCATTATTTTTCTCCATAATACTTATTATACTTTACATTGGGTACTGTCTGTCTCTTACCACTAAAATGTGAACTCCAGGAGGGTAGGTAATTTTTATGTTTAATTCACTTCTGTATCCCGTGGAATAGTGCCTTGTAGATAATAGCCACTCAATAAATATTTATGGAATGAATTAACAATAAGCTAGCATAAATAAGGATGCTCTATTAGTTTAAATAAATTGCCTTAACAGGGAGAGCCAGTCATTCTACCAGAACAAATCTGATGTTCAATCTGCAGTTATCCTTTGAATTCCAGAGACCACATCTAGACTGATGAAGAAGTTCAGGAATCCCAGGGTAGTATTAAAAAACAAAACAAAACAAAAAACTTTAAGGAGTTTTTAATGATAAAAAAATATCTTTGAGGAACTTAATGCAAATTTAAAACATGTACAAACAGGAATTATATAATCTAGGAACCTCTAGAAAGAGTACATGTTAAGGCATTTGATCATTTAGAGGAGGTCAGCCCCTATTTTCCATATATATATATGATGAAATCAATATATATGATAATTCAAAATCTGTGATAAAATGAATTTTCTTCAACTTTAATACGCATTTCTCCTATGTATATGGAATGGAAAGTGCATATTAAAATTGAAGAAAACTGGTTCTATGGTCTCTGAAGGGAGTTTATAGAAAGTAAATTCTGAGGACCAATGAAATAAGGTATACAAAAGTGCTTTGCAAAGTTTAAAGGAAATTAAGTTTTAAAAATGCAAAATACATTTTTTTTTTCATTTTTATGATGATACTAAAAGTGAGTCAGGGAGTTAGGTTTACCATTGGCACCTGTGCCGTCAGGACAGTAAAAGCTTTGGTCCCCACTGAAAGGACACACGGACTACTTTAACCCCTGTAGTTCAGGGCACTGGGAGCAATGGAGGCATGGGGTATGGGAAGGAAGAGAAGGCAGCTAAGTTACATAGTTAATTAGGGACAGAAAAGTCCTGCATGTTGCTAAGTCAGTGGTTCTCCAACTTTAGTGGTCAAAGGAATCGTCAGTTCTTGCTACAAACTGACTCTCCCTCCACCTCCAGAGATTCTGATCATGTTAAGTATGGGCTGAGGTCCTGGAAACTGCATTTAACAAGTACCATAGGCAGTTCTAATGGTGAGGTTGAAGAACTGGGCTTCAGAAAGCACGGCTGCAGGTTGAAGTCTCTCCCCCGCCCCCCACCCCCACCTCCCCTACCCCCCCCAACCCCCGCCATCCTCCTGTTTTCCTTCATTTTAGAGGCATTCTTAATAATGGCCAGAAGGTGGCATACATAAACCTAACTCCAAAAATGTATAACCAAATATCCTCACATGAATTAAAGAGTTATAACATCCAGAATATATGCCTTCAGTTTCCAATGGAGACAACATAAAATGACAAATAAAAGTTTGGGAAAATGAGCAGCAAAAAGGCAGCACACACACAACTACTATTTCCAAACTTGACCACTAACACCGTATGAGGTAACACACATTCTGAGAAATCTGTTTCATTTTGAAATTGTAGTGTGTAAAAGCACTGACTTACCAATTATTCTGGATTTTTTAAAAATATATCTGTTGCTTGTTTGATTGGTTGCTTGCTTTTTTAAAATATCTGTAACCTACTAAGTTTTTCTTTTGAAAACAGCAGTAACGAACTCTCAAGGCATTTTATTTCAACAGTTCATATGATGTAATCTTTATTAGACTCCTACCCTCATACCAAATAAGCCTCCGAGTTCAGGGCTATGAAGAAGTGATTGCTCAATCATCAGAGAACTCCCTCCTAAGTCTGCCAAAGACAGAAGGGACAGTAGCCCTGGAAGGGCAAAATAAAGAGACCTTCCCAAACTGTTCTTTTCTTCCTGGTACTTTCCAGGTGGGTGACGATGGGTTCTGTATGCTCTAAAGAGCAAGGCACATACAAGCAGTTACTTTTATCTCATTATATTGTAATTCTCTGTTGTTAGCCCTGAACTTCTGGTAAACATTGTTAGGGTCTACGGAGTGGTCTCAGCTCCACTGTGGCAAACTCATGAAGGGGTGTGTGCCCTTAGCGAGGCCTGGGTGCTAAAGATGGCCATGTCAACATCTTCCCTGGGAGCAAGGGTGGTTGTGGCAACGATTAGTGAGATCCTCAAAGGACAGAAGAGATAAGGCCTGGGCACCTGATCCAGTTGTCCCTCCCCCCCACAGTTGAATTGTTTAAATTATATGAAAGGTTATTTCATATAGAATAAAATAAAAATTATTCTTTAACTGGGTTTCCAAATATTGCAACTTTTGACATAAGCTGCTTTGCAAAGGCTGATTATAGTGATTTTCTTCATAATAGATGATTAAAATAAGATGTATCAAAATCGTGTCTTTTTCTTTACAATACCATATATGGGCTTTGCTTTAAGAGGAAAATTCAATTTTCCTCGTGGAAAATTAAGGAGTTACTGTAAGAAATTGGACTGACATACCAGAAGGGATATCCTTAAAGGGGGACTAAAGAGGAGTAAATGGGAGGTTCTTTACAAAACTAGATTAGAGGTTAGATTATAATTTAGTCAGTGTTATAGTTGTAGTCATACATCAAAGACTAAATGTATATTCTTTATCTTGTCAGAACTAAGCAGAGGTAGACCCAGGGACAAAATGGAAGCCAAATGAAACTTCCCAGCATGACTGGTTTGCTTGCTTGGAGCCCTTAGAAATGTGGACTACAAATACTTTCTCTTCCCTTCCCAAAGACTCTTTCCTTCCCCCCAAACCTTCCTTCCAATTCTGCCTTCATTTTGTCACTTATTTTCTACTCCTGTTCCTGTCCAATTGTGCCACCTCACATCTTTGCAACTTATGTTTTTCTCTTTAATTTCTTATTCCAACTCATTTCTTGTATGTCTTTCAGTACCCCCTCTTCAATAAGTTTTTTTTTCCTATTTCCATAATGATTACTCTAAAGCTATCTAAAACAGTAAAATAAATATTCTTTTTTTATTTTTGGTATTTAGTGGAAATTATATATGTATAGATCTTTACAAGGACAAGATCTTTACTTCTGTCTAGGTTAAAATGCATCCAGTGCTATATACAATAGGTATTCATTGAGAATATCAGGGAGAGCAATTTTACTTAGACCACAGTATCTCCCGAGACCCTTCAGATATTCTATCTTGTGCCACTATAACTATGGTACATGGGTTAGCAGCATTGGGCACTACCTGGGAGCTTGCTAGATCTGCAGGATCTCAAGCCCCACCCATTCTTGTTGAATCACAAGATTCCCAGGTGATTCATATACTCAGTAAAGTATGAGAAGCACCATATTAGAAACCATACAGAAACCTTTGACTTTTCTGCTAGGGGACTGTCAGTGTCCAGAATTTCATAAATAAATGCCACTAGCTTAGCATATCAGAGCAGAAAACTAAAGTATCTTGGTGGCTTCAAAAACTTACTGTCATGTAATATAACCTACAATCTAAGATGATGACTCAGGCAGAAAGGAGAGTAGAACAGGTTAAATGTGTGGGACTATTGTAGTGGGGGGTCATGAATAATTGGATATTGTTCTCAATAAAGGCTACTTGTGGTTATAATCCTGTACAAGTGTGCATAAACAAATTACATATTTCCTTAGTTTTTATTTGAATGTCTGACTAGTTGGAGAAGCTAGACATGTATAACCAGTTTAGTGTTAACAATCATGTTCAGGAAACAGTATGTAGACTTCCTCCTAATTCTTCTTCTATGGAAGGCCTCCCATGACCTGAAAGGAGTCCAAAATTCTCATGGTACTTTTGTGAATTATTCTGCTTGATTCATATATGTATCTTCATATAATGGCTTTTAATAATAAGGTATATTAGGAGATGAAAAGATTAGAGTAACTGAGCCCATTAAATTGGTAGTTTGCCATCTTTCGTAAGAATTTACCCTTCTGGTATACCATGTTTTAATTACTGTTTTTTGTATTATTTTTGGCTTAGATTTTGAGTCCTCTATCTCACTAATTAGCTGGTTCTTCTTTTGAAGTACTCTTGAAGCTGCAAGGGATAAGCCAGCATCAAAATTCGAATATATAACTCCTTCTTAATCCAGATAGGGAAAGAAATGAAGCAGCATCTTTTCACCATCTTTCTGTCTTCAAGAGTAAGAAAAGAGATCACAGAATATGAGGTATTAGAGACATGACATGAGGCCTTCTTGGAGAGCTTTAAGATAGCCCTACTTCAAAAGAAGAACCAGCTAATTAGTGAGATGCTAAGACACTAGGCCAAGAAAGGAGGACTCTCAATCAGTGCACATTGCAGGAAAGAGAGCTAAAAGGTTCTCAGCAGCCCCACCAAAAGCAGTTTTCCTGGAAGCACGGGTAAAACAGACATCAACTTTAAAGGAAATTAGTATTCATTAATCTTGCTATTTCTGGTACCTTACATGGTGAAGAGCGGGTACTTAATCAATGAATAAGGAAAAGACTCAAGGATCACAGTAGCTGCAAGAGAATTAAAATGTGGGGTTTTTCTCCTTTTTCTCCCATATTAGAAAGATGAAAGTTAAGGAAAATAGTACTGTTTTACAACTAGATAGCAGGTGTATTTAGTAAGGATACCTAAAGTGTCTGCATATTCATTTGTTTTATCTTTTTCTACTTTATTTTTCCATGTTTATACCTGGCAAAAATGGTTAATTACACATACTAGGTATGTTGTATGCTCAGAGAAAAAATACATTGATATTGATTGGGTACTTACTGATATTAACATAAAATGTTAACAATGGTTATCTTGTAGGAGGTAGAAGGAGTGATTCTTTGAGAATCAGCAAAGGCTTTCACTTATTGCATTATCCACATTTGTTGAATATTATGTATAAATATGACTTTTTAAACATTTTTCTAAGTTTTATTTATTTAAGTAATCTCTACATCCAGCGTGGGGCTCGAACTCATGACCTCAAGATCAAGAGTCTCACGCTCTTCTGACTGAGCCAGCCAGGGACCCCCAAATATGAAAGGTAACCTCCACTCCTTTGCCTCATGTTTACTTAAAGAGATTATACTAATATTCCTTGCATCACTTCTTCCCAGATAATTCAGATAATAAAAGAATTAGAACAAGAAACTGAGACAGTTCACAGACCCTCTCTCAATCTTTTCAGAGCCAGTCTGTCAACCAGGAGCATGCATTTCTTTATTATCTCTGCTGCCTATGGTACCCTGCTTTACCTCCTTTCCCCCAGAAACAGAAGAAAAAAAACATATAGGAGAGCAAGGATTTTGCCTCTTTTATTCAGTGCTGTGTCTCCAGCATCTAGAACAATGTCAGCACTCATGGAGTGCTCACTAAATAAATACTTTTTGAATAAGTCAATAAATTCCCTCTACTCTTTACCGTGTGGTGAGGTGCCTGCCCTATCCGGAGAACCTGGCAGTTGTCCATCAGTGCTGAAGCCTGAACCCACTAAACTAATTCAGAGCTGAAGTTGTCAAGTCTCCTGTGGCTGCACCAGGCCTTGTGTGTGTACTCAATCCATTGCTGCTTCACATGACAGCTGGTATGTGGTACCTTCCTGCTGACCACTGAGTTCAACTCTTACTTGGCTCCAAGTTCAAGAAGAAAGATATCATTTGTTAGGTATATTCAAATCACAATATTTTTTATCATTAAAACTTATGATTTGAAATGGACTTATTTTATTAGAGAGCTATATGACTTTTTAAAAGCAACATTAACTACATTGTGTGCTCCTACCACTCTCTAACATGTATGAGTAACCAACATGGATATATAACCAAATAGAAGGCAGGTGTGAAAGGATACTGTGTTGACAGAAAGGATAACTGAATTCCATCTAAAAAGCCAGCATACTTTTGCTTTTTCTGTGTTCTCACAAAGCCAATGACCATCCAGCATATTTCAGAGCATCAGAGACCTACCTCCACATGTATCTTTGTGAGACCACTTGCCCAATCCTTGTTGCAATTCCTATGTACCCACCCACTGAAGACCAATGAGAAACATAGTTCAGCTTCTCTAGGCCTTTTACAAATACATCATAAATTGGGTTCCAGAAGTCCAGGGTCAGCTGCTGGAACTTCATGCTTATAGATAAAATAACCAGTTCCACAGAATGCTTTGCAAAACTATACCCACTAAGTGACCAAAATGCTTATTGGTTTAGGCCAGTGCCAATCTCAAAGATTGTTCATAGACTTAAAAAGAGACAGAGAGGGTGGGGCACAGACACTTTCAAAGATGGATTGGAAGTTTCTTACAAAACTATACAAACTTTTATCATATGATCCAGCAATTGAGCTCCTTCATATTTACCCAAAGGAGCTGAAAACTTACATCCACACAAAAATCTGCACATAGATGTTTATGGTAGTTTTACTCACAATTTCCAAAACTTAGAAGCAATCAAGATGCCCTTCGGTAAATGAATGGATAAATAAACTGTGGTACATCCAGGCAAAAGAATATTATTTGGCTAAAAAGAAATGAACTAGAAAGCCATGAAAAGACATGGAGGAAACTGAAATACATATTATTAAGTAAAAGAAGCCAGACTGAAAAGATTACATATTATATGATTCCAGCTATATGATATTCTGGAAAAGGCAAAACGATGGAGACAGTAAAAGATCAGTGGTTACCATGGTGGGGGGGATCATGGGTAGGAGTGCATAGCACAATTTTTAGAGCAGTGAAACTATTATGTATGATACTATAAATGATGGATACATGCCATAATATATTTGTCCAAACCTACAGAATGTATAACACTAAGAATGAACTCTAATGTAAACTATGGATTCTGAGTGGTTATGTATATTTATCAGTTATAATCAATGTATTACTCTGGTGAGGGATATTGATAATGGGTGAGATTATTATGCATGTGTTGTGGGGTAAGGATATATGGGAAATCTCTGCACCTTCCCCTTAATTTTGCTATGAACCTGAAACTGCTCTAAAATTTTAAATCAAGAAAGAAAAGAAAGTGAGAGAGAGAGAGAGAGAGAGAAAGAAAGAGAAAGAAAGAAAGAAAGAAAGAAAGAAAGAAAGAAAGAAAGAAAGAAAGAAAGAAAAAAGAAAGAAAGAAAGAAAGAAAGAAAGAAAGAAAGATCATACTCTTCAAGAAAAAAAAGTGGAAGAGAGGCACATTCCTGTCAGGGAATTATTGGCACTATTTTCCCTTCTACTTAGCATTCTAAGGCAGTAGGGCCATATGCTTGTAAATGACATTTAAACCAACAAAACAAATGTTAAGATGAAGGAGTGGATGTATTGAAATGGGGCAAGGGTGCTGAATATACCTCCTTCCTTTCCCTGCTGGTTCAAAACACAGCTATCTTCTTGCCAGATCCTAGTACACAGTTTAGATTCATACCTTCCCCAATCTTAAAGCCTAGAAACACATCTTCCAGCAAAAACTTAAGTAGCAAAAAAATAACTCTACAGTCAAGCAACATGGAAATGGTATGGAATTCATTTTAAGTTGGATATTGGCTGAATATTAAAATCAACAGTTTAAAGGCCTAGAATAATTTTATTAATTAAGACTTACCTATAACTTGAGAGTCATTAGTGTTTTAAATTCTTAAAATTTCAGAGACTATAAAAGCAATACAGCCCGGCAATATATTTCAATCAACACTCAAAGCACTTAACACTAGGTAGGGTCAAAACATTTTTAAGAGATTGATAAGATGCCTGAGTTGGGGCGCCTGGGTGGCTCAGTGGTTAAGCGTCTGCCTTCGGCTCAGGTCATGGTCCCAGGGTCCTGGGATCGAGCCCCGCATCGGGCTCCCCGCTCGGCAGGAAGCCTGCCTCTCCCCCCTCTACTCCCCCTGCCTGTGCTCCTCTCTCAATGTGTCTCTCTGTCAAATAAATAAATAAAATCTTTAAAAAAAAAAAAAATGCCTGAGTTGCCTGCTAAAGCAGAGGAGGAAATAAAGCAAGAAAAAAAAGACAAAAATAAAACTGCAAAACAAGACCAGAATTCCAGTCACTTAATATGCTTTTAGATAGCTGACCTCCCTCCAGATTCCTGCAGAATTTCTTACTTGATCTGATTCCCTTTATATATGGTACCCTTACTATAATGGTTTAAGTGAGACATCCATTTGTTATATATGCCACTGAGCACCTTTTACACATTCTTCTCTTGAAACTCAGAACAAGTCACAAAGCTTGTTTTTCCTCAGAGACAAGACTGTTAACGAGGCCAACTTCCTGAGGTTAACTTGCTGGTAACATTGTAAAGGGAGACTTATTCTGTTATTTGTTTGTTTTGAGGAGACGGCTAAGATAGCAAGAAATGCCTTAGATTTCAAACTCCAGACTAGACTTTGTCAGACAGAACAGGAATCTGCCCGGTTCCCTGCTTACTAACCATTTGGCATGGGGAAGTAACATTAACCAACCATTACTTACTAAGGCATTGTTCTAAGAGCTTTGCTTGCATTAACCCACCCAACCCTCAGAAAGATCTTACAAAATGGGACCCTGTAAGATGAGGTAACAGAGTAAGTAACATCACAGAGATGATAAAATAAAGAATTGAGATTAAACCCAGGTAGCCCTGTTGCTAGAGCCTATACCTCAACCACTTCATTGGTGGTTTGCTTTTTGTTTGGGGGTTTTTTTAGAGGGAGATGGGGGTGGGCAGAAGGAGAGGGTGAGAGAAAGAGAATCTTAAGCGGGTTCCACACACAGGGCTGGATCTCACAGCCCTCAGATCATGACCTGAGACGAAATAGGGTCAGACGCTCAACCAACTGAGCCACCCAGGCACCCCCATTGGTGGTTTTTAAAATTTTTAAATATAACCTAAGAAATATTTTTACTATAACCCATAGAAAGTAAGAAATATGTTCTATAACACAACCCAGTACATGCACATATACGTATTATATATAATCGAAACCATTTTACGAAACCATTCTTACTCTTACTTCGAGCAATGCATTGATATTTTTTATTATATTTTATTTTTTTAAAACTGCTGATCACTCCTCAACAAACTGATTTCAGGATCCACTGAAAGTCATAACCTGAAGTTTGAAAAACAAGGCACTACATCTCTTTTTATCATAAGAATTTTGTGAGGATTACGTAGGCTAATGTGTGCAGAACATTTAGTACAAGGCCTAGTGCATACTGTGTGCTCAATAGATGGTAGTAATTATTATTGAGCTTGTAAACTAGCTCTAATTATGGGAGGCAGAGACACTGAGGGAAAAACCATGACTGGGCTGTAGATAAATTTTATTGCCAGTTAGCATCTATTCCTGGCAGTGAGATAGGGAATTTCCCCAGTATTTTTAACTTATATTATAATAGAAATCCATATTCAGAGAACTGACTGGTGGCTAACTCTGGTTTCCTCTTCTTCACTAGAAAGAGCAATTTACAAATTGCTATGCCTCTCTGCTGGAACCCTCAGTATACCCAACTCATTGATCTAGGTTTACATTCAACACTATTCTGGACACTAGGAGCTATACAAAATTGGTCTTCATGAAGGAGTCCAGCTGAAGAGATGTATTCATTTCCTACTGATGCTTTATAAATTACCATTAACTTAGTGGCTTAAAGCAACACAAATTGAGTATCTTCCAGTTCTAGAGGTCATAAGTCTGAGCTGGGTCTCCCTATGCTAAAAGCAAGGTGTTGGCAGGGCTATTTCTCTCTGGAGTCTCTAGGGGAGAATCTCTTTCTATACATTTTCCAGCTCCTTTTAGGGGTTATTTGTATTCCTTGGCTCCTGGCCCCCAGCCCCTTCCTCTACCTTCAAGGCCTGCAACAGCAGGTTAAAATGTCACATCAAATCGCTGCTATAAACATTGGGGTGCACATACCCCTTCGGATCACTACACTTATATCTTTGGGATAAATACCCAGTAGTGCAATTGCTGGGTCATATGGTAGCTCTATCTTCAACTTTTTGAGGAACCTCCATACTGTTTTCCAGAGTGGCTGCACCAGCTTGCATTCCCACCAAGTGTAGGAGCGTTCCCCTTTCTCTGCATCCTCACCAACCTCTGTCATTTCCTGACTTGTTAATTTTAGCCATTCTGACTGGTGTGAGGTGGTATCTCATTGAAGTTTTGATTTGGATTTCCCTGATGCCAAGCGATGTTGAGCACTTTTTCATGTGTCTGTTGGCCATTTGGATGTCTTCTTTGCAGAAATGTCTGTTCATGTCTTCTGCCCATTTCTTGATTGGATTCTTTGTTCTTTGGGTGTTGAGTTTGATAAGTTCTTTATAGATGTTGGATACTAGCCCTTTATCTGATATGTCATCAAATCACTCTAACTTTGACAATGACTTGTCATCTCATCTCCTTCTCCGAATCTTCTACCTTCGTTCACCCTTTAAGGACCCTAGTGATTACATTGCATCCACCTGAATAATCCAGAATAATCTCCCTATTGCCATGTAAGATAACCTTCAAAGGTTCTGGAGATTAGGATATGGACATTTGGAGGTAGAGGAGGGACAACTGTTCTGCCTAACAGAGGAGACAAACCACCCACAATAAGATATAACAACAATAATAATAACACATAACATTTATTGAGCATTTACTAGGCATTGTTCTGAGTGCTTTACTTGCCTTGACTCATTTCCTTGTAGAGAAACCAAGACTCCAGGAGATAATGCAAATTGCCCAAAGTTATACAGATAGTGTCAAACCCAGATCTGTCTGACTTCAAAGATCACGCTCTCCACCCCTTCACTACATATAAATAAATATTAAATGTGTATACATTTAGTGGTTTGCAGCTTCTCTCCATCATGAACTCCTTTTACTTTTTTTCCCCAGGGACCTTATTTTGAATGATTTTGTATATTAAAGGTTGTTCTTCATTAATCAAAGACAAATTTCTAATTGTAACATCTGGTAGCTTTGAGCTAGTCTCTTTGCTTCTTTTTGGATTTATATAGTTCCAGTCAAAATAATGCTACACAATGTTTTATTTAATATGTTTTGGTATCATTTTGGAATACTAAAAATGGGAACTCAAATAACCCCCTTTGTAGATGTCTAGGAGTTCAGAGAAGAAGGAAACCAATGGGGATGGAGAACTGTCAGAAAAAAATGGGGTCTGACTTCCGTCTCAGAGAAGGAGATATTTCAGACAGACCAGAGAAGAACAAAGAACATGAATGATGTCTAGGAAATGGGAAAAAGTATATGTAAAGATGAAATGTAGGCACCTTGTTAGGGAGAACTGGAAAAAGAGACTAAAGTGGAATAAATAAAGCATCAAGGCTTTGAAAGAGGTAAATAAGGTTAAATTTAACCAGGCAGGAAAATGCAGAGGCTGGAAAGATTCTGAGCAGGAGTTCTTGGGCTTGGAGAGGTTAACCAGGTAGAACAAAGAGCAAGAAAGAAGGAAGAAAAAACTGGCAATTGTAATTCGCCTTCCAGGAGAGATATTGGGTGGCTAGGAGGCATGGGAGGGGGTGGGGACTAACTTCACTATATCCCCTTCTGATTCTTCTAAATTTGATGCAATACACAAATATTAGCTAGTAATATATAGATACATATGTTATAAGTACATCATATATATCTGAAATATATTAATACATGTATATTAGACTATCTTTACAGACTCAAAGTGCCATATAGGTAAAGCTAGGCATCTACTCTTAGTACACTTAAGAGCTCAGGATAAACCTCTCTGTCATCCTGCCAATTCCTGCCCCCTGAATAAAACAACGTCATCAATTTTCTCATTGGCTTAAAAAATTGGGTCTCTTGTTTACCAACCTCATTCTAAGCATCAACTCAAGGTTGGGCTAGTGCCCAGGTATTTTGCATTACTTTTATATGGTTGCCCAACTTGAACGAAAACCTACTTCAGAAATGACTCAGAAATCTCACAGGCTCATGTCATTTACCCCCAGGATCCATGATCAGTAATAGAATAACAAGGCCTACACATTCCAACCTGCCCAGAGTCCTCACACCCTAGGCTCCACCTCATCACCAGTGGATTGGCATCAGTATTTATATTTTAAATTAGTATGCAATTTAAAGGGTTTTTTTTATCTCACAGATCAACAGGTATCCTACAGTTATCTTGTTTTTAGGAATGAAATAACTCCATCACTGGGACACCTGGGTGGCTCAGTTGGTTAAGCTCTGCCTTTGGTTCAGGTCATGATACCAGGGTCCTGGGATCCGCCTGCATCGGCTCCCTGCTCAGTGGGGAGCCTGCTTCTCCCTCCCCCTCTGCTCCTCTGCTGGCTTGTGCTCGCTTGCTCTCTCCCTCAAATAAATAAAATCTTGAAAGAAAGAAAGAAAGAAAGAAAGAAAGAAAGAAAGAAAGAAAGAAAGAAAGAAAGAAAGAAAGAAAGAAAGAAACTCCATCACTATTTTTGTGGTAAGATGTTGAACCTTTGCACTTTCTTAATCCATGCTTTATTTGTAGTACTGGGAAGCTCAACAGTCAAAGCAAGCACCCTATAATGCCGAGGCAGCCAACCTGCTGCATTCACTAATGTTACATGCAGTAACTGAGACATATGAGGGCTTTGGAATTCTTTAAATGTTTTGACATTTAGGGAAAGAGTTGCATTAGAAAAGATTCCTTGGGGGCACCTGGGTGGCTCAGTTGGTTGCATGTTTGACTCTTGATTTCAGCTCAGGTCACAATCTCATGGTTGTGGGATTAAGTCCCGAATCGGGCTCCATGTTGGGCATGGAGCCTCTCTCTCCCTCTGCCTCTCCCCCTCCCTCTCTCTCTTTCTAATAAAAAAAAAAAAACTATTCCTTAATCAGGTTGTGACTTACCTATATTCAAAAACATAGTATTAAGCTCTTGCTAAGAGCTTAGAGATTACACATGAAATTATATAAACAAACAAGTTACAGCAAGCATAGGAGATATAATAAACCAAAACTGACTGGCACAGCTAGAACCCCAAAGCCAGTTCGGTTACTCTTTGCACATTTTGCCAAATTCCATTTGTAAGATTAAATGCTTTATTATATGAATGAAAGTGTTACATCAATTACCTGATCCCTCTGCCTTATGTTATTCAGTGGAGAAATCTTCATTGAGCTCCCCACAGATGAGTAATTTTAGAAACTGTGTTAGCAGACAAACATCCAAGGGTGAGTAATTGCTAAGCCTCTAAAAACTGCTGTCTCTTCTCTTGGAACTCCTGGAAGACAGACAATACCCCGTGTTTTTCTATATGTGCCTAGCACAGTGCTTGCCCTCAAATGACACTAAACTAGAGTAAAGAAAATCTTAAAGCAGAGTCTTGATTCAAAACTGAAATTAATTAATGTGTCCCAATTCATGAAGCACTTCCATATCTGTTATCTCATTTATTCCTCTCATAACCCCTATGAAGGACAGCAGCAAGTTTCAGGAAAGATAAACAATGTGGGTACTAAAATAGAGACTGAGCTTGCAACCAAGCACAATATTATTAACATGTCTTTATATGTGGTTAAGGCCAGGCACACATTATGCGGAATTAGAGCCCTTGGCCATTTACCCACAAATTATAGATAAGATATTACAAACTCATATTATGGAACTCAACTCTTAAAACATTTTATTGCCCCAGAGTGTAGTAGAATACAGACTTGACTCCCTATGGCTTTTGCTCCCTTACATCATTCAGGCCCATGAGTGGTCCTGAAAGACATGGTTTTCATTCTTGGACCTTGTAGTCCTCTCTAAATATACCAAAAAGCTTCTGGGAACAGCTTTTTTCCTATCTGTAATACCAAAAATGGTCCCTTCTTTTGAACTGCATCTTCAGATCACTTCTTTCCATGTTTTCCCAATCATTTAAACTCTACAAAATAATAGTGATTCAATTCATCATTCATTACTTGTCTAGCAAATGCCACGTTTTAGAATGAATATTACTGAATCTCCTTAAATATTTCTGTTAAATATTTATATGTTTATACATATGTACACTCTGCTATGTCTCCAATGTAACCTTTAATAACTGAGGTATCTCAGGCATTTAGTTCAGATATGCCATTTGAGTACTCACTAAGTAAAAATATACACAGTGCGTTTTTTTCTACAGAGTTCATCAACTAATAACAAAGAAAATATGAAAAAAGATGCAAATTTATGATATTTGGCTCTTTTATATTTGTAGGTCCTAGCTTTACTATAACTCTAGGATATACATCACAGACTTAATTACAAGAGCTCTCTGATGTAATGAACTTGAATTAGACTATCTGGTTAACCCAGTTCTATCACCTTCTACTTGTAATACTTGAGGCAGGAACTCTACTTTTAGGCTCAGTTTTTCCATTTTTTAAACTGGGAATTGTTGAGCAAAACACTTACCACCACTCCTCCGTTCTAGTATTTCCTTCCAGGAGAAGAGTTTTTTTATTGGAATAACATATCTGACCTCTTGCTGCACCATCTATCCCCAGTACTGCTTCCTAGAGGAATAAGAGTATCTTGCCTGACTGGTGAGTTTAGGAGCATAGTAGCTCATCCCCTTTCTTTTCCTCTTCTCTTTGGAATCTTCCTGCCTTCAGAGAGAATACATTCTGCCTAACTCCTATTGTAATACTGCCTAGATGGGAGCAGGCCTCATTTGTTCTTTCTATGATTAAGTGGGTACAAGATTAGCAAGCCCACCTGCCCAATATCTCTAAATCATGTTCCCCAAATTTAGTATAAAACAGGTATTTTGGTCTCCATCCCCACTGCTCTTTTGCTTGCTTCTCAGTTGGCCCTGATCTTTGAGTAAAGAATATCATTTATTAGCCCCATCATATCTCAATATAGGGATAATAGTTACAACATAAGATTATGTTATTGTATTTTGTAGAATGTAAAACATTTTTATGTGTAAGGAAGTACTATTGCAATTTTAACAATTTTTTTTAAAGATTTTATTTATTTATTTGACAGAGAGAGACACAGCAAGAGAGGGAACACAATAAGAGGGAGTGGGAGAGGGAGAAGCAGGCTTCCCGCTGAGCAGCAGGGAGCCCGATGCGGGACTCGATCCCAGGACCCTGGGATCATGACCTGAGCCGAAGGCAGACGCTTAACAACTGAGCCACCCAGGCACCCCGCAATTTTAACACTTCTTTTATCTATTTATTTCATAGCAAATTTTTAAGGAGATTCATTTATTCACTCAGTGAGAGGACAGAGTTTTGACTAAATCTGCTACAGGAATAAACTTAAATTAATATCTAATTATGTTTGAAATAAAATATCTTCCATCCAGTGTTTTCAGTTATATATGGTTTATTTTTTTAATATTTAATAAAATTTTCATTTTCTAAATAGGTGATAGAAAATACTACTGCACCGGATAGAATCTACAGTTTAGATAATCATTGGAACACTGGTTGCAAAGGTTTTTTAAAATCTGGTACTTTTTTCATAGCTTTACCTCTGGGAACTATAAGGATTTTTAAATGTGAACTTATAGCTTTGAATAAACAAAATCCTGAAATGAGCACACCAGATAATCTTGCATGCTCTTAACCAAAGAACTGCAGCCTTTGACTAAGTTATAACAACATCCTTCCACAGCTTAAAGTGATCGTTATTATCACTCTCACTCATTGTCTTAGGCACCGGTGAGCAAAACAGACATGGCCCTTGTCTTCACAGAGCTCACATTTGAAACAAGAACATGGCCGCCTACTACACGTGTGGTGAGCATAGCACAAAGTATGAAGAAGTGGAATCACTGTGTTGTACATCTGAAACTAAGGTAACATTGTGTGTCAACTATACTCAAATTAAAAAAAAAAGGTTTTAAGAAAGAGCATGGTTACATAGTTTTCAAATCACTTTTCAATATTTCACAAGCTAACCTTAACAGTCATTTTACAATGACTAAACTCACTTAAACTAAACCTGGCAAGGCCCTAAATGCTTCATTTTGAAAAAGGAAACAAGTATTTGTTGGATATAACCTTATACACATAATCCTGTTTGATTCTCATAACACCTCTAAGAAAGGTATTATTATCACCATTTAATAGATGAAGGAAAGAAGGCTCACTGAAATTACATGTTACCAAAGAGGTCACGCACATTGGTTAAGGAGGAAGACTTTTAACTCACAGCCATCAGATTCCAAACACCCATATATTTTTCTGCTAAAATGGATCAGTTAATGTCAATTATATTCCAAGACAAAGTTGTTATTATAATGAGAAAGATTTTTTTTTAAAAGATTTTATTTATTTATTTGACAGAGAGAGAGACGCAGCGAGAGAGGGAACACAAGCAGGGGGAGTGGGAGAGGGAGAAGCAGGCCTCCCGCCAAGCAGGGAGCCCAACCCGGGGCTCGATCCCAGGACCCTGGGATCATGACCTGAGCCGAAGGCAGACGCTTAACGAGTGAGCCACCCAGGCGCCCCTATAATGAGAAAGATTTTTAAAGGATAAAAATGGTGAATATAAAGACTTTAGTCATCACCTTTGTAGGTAGCAATGTAGAGAGTTTATTTATCTTTGTGTGTCCCATATCATATATCAAAGACCCATCCACATCATAGACATTCAATAAATGTTGGATTAAATTGTTAATATGTAAAAGAAAAAGCAAATTATACTCAATGGAATTAGTTCACAAATTTTAAGTTATTCCTAACAGTAAGCTATTATTAAAGAGACATATTGACACTTTACAGTTACTAAACTGAACTGCTTTAAAAGATATTCTTGCATATGGGTTGCATTTATTTATATCAAGAATAAAAGATATTCTTCACATATAAAATAACTCTTCCTATTATAGTACATTGAGCTTTACCATATCATTCACACTCCATCTCTCAGCAGTCTAATACCACTTCGTTAGAGCAGTTGAACAGATTCAGGATGCAGCCATAGGATTTTCCTGGTTCAGATCCTGGCTCTGCTACTTAATAGCTGTGGGATCTTACACAAGTAATTAACATCTCTGTACCTCAGTTTCTACATCTGCAAAATGGGAATGACAACAGCATCTAATGCATAATACTGTTGTATTAAATGAATTATTATATGTAAATTGTTTAGAAGAGTGTCCGACACATAGCAAACATTAAATAAATGTTCTGTTAAAGCCATTGTTGTTGTTTTAGAAATTCAGTACCTGATGTCCATATCCTCATAATCCACAAAGAACTTGAAAGATGAGATTATGGAGATTATGAC
Organism: Leptonychotes weddellii; assembly: GCF_054177405.1. Classification (NCBI taxonomy): domain Eukaryota; kingdom Metazoa; phylum Chordata; class Mammalia; order Carnivora; family Phocidae; genus Leptonychotes; species Leptonychotes weddellii. The sequence goes on from NC_138372.1 coordinate 129,511,867, forward strand.
CAGCCGGAGTCTCTTCCTCTGGAGTTCTGGGCTCTGAAATAGCACCAACACCATAGACAAGTCACTAAGGAAGTCAGAGGAGCTAGCTCACTGACTGAGATGCAGATAGTAGGACTCCTGGCTGGGTATTAACTGCTCTATGAACCTGTCAAGGTCCTCTAGTCAAAAACCACCAGAGCACATCTATAGTTCTATAAAGCTGGGTGTATTGACTCATTGCAAGAAGAAATGTATACCATGGGGAACCATGGGTATCTCAGTAATGTTAGAAAAAACTTTCTGCAGGACTTAGCCTTGTGTTAGATTATTTGGGGGGGCATTCAAGAAAACAGACATCTTTCCCACATTGGATGCTGTCTGGAAGCAGGAGTAATTCTCTAAGTATCTTAATAATTCTTATCTGTGAGAGGAATGAAAGAGCTAAAGTAATCAGTAAATAAATTGGCCGTCACTCATTATTAGCCAGGAAAGGGGGATATTTACTCTCTTTTCTGGTTTGGACAATGTTCTTACATCTGTCTGTTCAGACGTGATCATGAAATGGTCTAATTATTTGTCTGGCTCCATTACAGTCACAAAGCGGTCTTGTCTGAGGTTGGTCTTAAAAGAAAGTGTTTATACTCAACATGAGAACTTTGTAGATTCACTGTGAGTGTCTGGCCAGCTCTCAGCTAATAGGGGGCTGCCTTTCTCTTTCTCTAACTAGATGAGAACGTTTTGCTTGAAGGGCAGGGCTGGCCAGGAAAAGAACAACTATTATTATTATTTACACATATTGACAGGTTTCTAGTTTATAAAGTCCCTTTAGAGTCATTGTATAACTTGAGACTCTCAGAACAATCCTGGGAGATTGCACAACTGTAGGGGCCCAATTCATAATGTATTCCATGTGACTGGCACCGCCCCCATGTGAAGAGTGACTTTTGGAGTTGTGCAATAAGGCTGCCCCATTCTTCTTTACAATTTATGAAAATTGAGTCAGAGAAGCTTCTTGAGTATTCTTTATTTCCCAATAAACCCTAGAGTTCTCTCTGGCAACCTGCTCAGCCGCTGACGTTTTGATCCTTGATTCAGTCATAGTTTCTAGTTCCAGACAATTTCTTCAGCCTGTTCTGTTATAACCTAGACTATACTGGCTACCAAATAAAGAAAGCTCCGCCTTCTTCTACAACTTTGTGCCTTCCCTAAACAGGATGCTGAAAAGGTTACTGAACTTACAACAAACCTCTTTCACACAGTCACCTCCTAGAGAGAGAGAAAAAAAAAAGTCTGTGTGTGTTGCCTAAAAAGTTAATATACCGTAGTATATGTTGCTTGCAATGTCAGGATGGCAGATGGAAAAAATGACTTTGAGTTCTGAAAAAATTTTAAAAAGTAGAATATCCTACTAATTTTAGGGGCTGAAATTTTTAAATGCAAACTGAGCTGCTAGTAACATATCTTTCCATAGTCTTGGAAACCTACCAAGTAAAATGTCAAAGGAAAATGGAATTCCCCATGAAATGTCCCTTAATAGTGAATTTTTTTGTCTAGCACCATCTTTTTGAAACTGAGAAATTCCCTCTTGCTACTAAATTTCTCTCCTGAAACATATAAACTGAAACTGAAAATGTGATAGTGATACAATAGGCAGTTCCCGGAAAGACTACGGGCTCTGATTCAGATTTGCTCAGGAAATCCTGTCACAGTAATTCACAAACTCTGTGACCCTGGGCAATTCATCTACCCTCTCTTTCATTAGGTTACCATGCATGCTTCTCTCCTCTATTACCTGAGAGTACCCTGGACTTCCCTATCAGAACATTTATTACACTCTATGTTCAGATTTCTATCCCACTTGGAACAAAAAATGCATTTAGAGGACAGAGACCATGTGTATTTTGTTGTCCTTATACTTCCAGGCCCTAAAGTTATGGCACGTAAAATATTTGTTAAATTTATTTGTTGCCTTAGGGGAAACGGACTGGAGATCTAGAGCATCAGGAAGGTTTAATTTTCTTTTATATACCTGTTTATAACTTTGAATATTTTACCATGCCAATTTGGTACATATATTTCTTTTTAATTAAAAATAACATTTACATGAAAAGAAGATAAGGGAGAAAATGTTTCTTGCCAATAAATATTTGGTAAAGGGATAGTAGTCACTCAGTACTTTTCAGCTGCCTTTCTTATTTAAGCATGGGATCAAAGTAGGTGATTTTATGGCAAATTATTTTCTCTATTCTATATAATAACCATATGTATAATTTGAGGACTAAGGTATAAATTTATTCGGCTGTAATTTTTCTTTTATTATGAAAAAGTGATAGCCAGTTCTATCTTAAATCCAGAATATTCCAGCTTGAAGCTCGATGGAAGAGGACAGTGAGGGGGAAGATTCCTTGGACCTTTTGCCTAGCACTCCAGTCAGCCAATCAGAGTTTTAACAATATAGTACCACTTTTCCTTCTTTTGCCACTACTCTTTGTATGAATAGCTCTATCAGGGCACCTCATGGAACAAGATAGCAGGCGACTGAGGCATGATATATCTACTCCTCAGTTCCTTGTCCAAATGCTATGAAATAGCACCAAAATCCCTAACTCCACCCACTAGCAATTTGCACGTTTTAGCAAACAAGTTTCCCTGCATGGAATACTTCCAAAGATTTTGATTGCTGATCATCTTACTCTGAATGATCACAATAAACCCTTTAGTCTTTCTAAAGGACTTCTGTTTCTTTAGCCACATAACTCAGATCATGCTGATATGGAAAGATTTGAGTCAGATTTTACATACTAATTGAATGTTTTCTGCCAAATTATGCCTTATATTTGCACTTTTAAAAACTTAACAAAAATGGGCACCTGGGTGGCTCAGTCAGCTAAGCATCTGCCTTGGGCTCAGGTCATGATCCCAGGGTCCTGGGCTCCCTGTTCAGTGAGGAGTCTGCTTCTCTCTCTGTTCCTCCCCACCGCCCCCCACCTCATGCTCTCTCTCAAATAAATAAATAAAGTCTTTTAAAAATAAATAAATAAATAAATAAATAACAAAAAATAAAACAAAATAAATCTTACCAATATGATTTGTTTCAATGAGCAAATAAAACAAATACTTTTCCCAGGCTATAATCTAAAATGTAAAAAAAAAAAAAAAAATCCTAAAGCTTCACAACCTAAGTGAAAAATATTTCCTACATAATGGTTTATTTGGTTAATTAATGAAGAGGGGTCTGTAGTAGTGACCTCTAGATTCTGAACTTGATTTGTTCTGGTCTACATTTTTGTTGAATTGAAAACACAGAAGGGAATGAACATAGCATCTATTGAGGGTATGCCACATACTAACCATTTTATAAGCATTATCTTACTTCATATTTATAAAATTTGTTAGAGGAATAATTTCACAAAAGGCGAGAATAGGCCTTAAAGAATTTAAACAGGCTGCCCAAAATTACACAGTTCATAAAGAAGGAGAGAACTGAAGTCAGATATGTATAATCCCAAACATCACATTTCCTGGAATAGCCAATACAGCAAAGTACATATTTAAGAGAATCATGGAAGGCTGGAAGAATGGACCTACAAAGATATAGCAAAACTTATTATGAATAAACTCAAAAATTGAATATGGGTCTATAAATGAGACATTATCATATACTTATTAGACAACTAAAATTAAAAATAGTGAAAATGCCAAATGCTGGCAAGGATGTAGGAACCTGGAATCCCATATCTATTGCTGGTGTGAATTTAAAATGGCACAGTCGCTTGGAAAATAGTGTGGCAGTCTTTTTTAAGAAAAACTCAGAAATTGGGGCACCTGGGTGGCTCAGTCGGTTAAGCGTCCGACTCTTGGTTTCAGGTCAGGTCATGATCTCAGGGTTGTGGAATGGAGCCCCACGTTGGCTCTGTGCTCAGCAGGGAGTCTGCTTGGGATTCTCTCTCTCCCTGTCCTTCTGCCCCTCCCCACTGCGTGCCCTCTCTCTCTCTCTAAAATAGATAAAAACAAAGAACACTCAGAAATAAAAATGTATGTCCACACAAAGACCTATACATAATTATTCATAGCAGCTTCATTTGTAATAGCTAAAACCTGGAAACAACTAAAATGTCCTTCAATAGGTGAATAGTTAAACAACTCAGGTATACCAATACCATGGAATACTGTTCAGCAATAAAAAAGAATCAACTACTGATACAAGAAACAACTTGATGGATCTCAAGGGCATTATGCTGAGTCGCAAATCCAATCTCAAAATATCACATACCTATCACTAACATAACATTTGTGAAATGATAAAATTATAGATATGGAAAGCAGATTTTTGGTTACCAGGCTTTCAGGATGGAAGTGGGTGGAGTATGGGGGGAGGGAGATCTTTGTGGTCATGTAATAGTTCTGTATTTTGACAGAGAGAGATGGTGGTACAGGAATCTATGCATGTGATAAAATGATACAGTGCAACCACGCACATTGGATGAATGTTAAATTGCTAGTTTTGATATTATATTTTAATTATGGAAGATGTAACCATTGGGGAAAACAGGGTGAAGGATACTGGGACCTCTCTATATTATCTTTGCAACTCCCTGTGGCTCTATTTTTAATCCCAAATAAAAAAGTTTGTAAAACTTGCACTTGGGGATCTTAGTTTTCTGGGCCTGCCATAAGGAAGAACCACAAACTTGGTGGCTCAAACCACAGAAATGTATTCTCTCATATTTCTGGAGGCTAGAAGTCCAAAATCAAGATGTTAACAGAGTTGGTTCCTTCTGAGGGCTATGAGAGAGAATTTGTTCCATTACTATCTCCTAGCCTCTGGTAGCCTTAGGCATTCCTTAGCTTATAGATAGTTTTCTTCCTGTGTCTTCACAGTGTCTTCACTTTATATGCCTATCAGCGTCAAAATTTCTCCTTCTTATAAGGATACTAGTCATATTGGATTAGGCCCCATCCTAATGACCTCATCTTAACTTGAGGTAGACACCTGTTTCCAAATATGGTTAAATTCACAGGTACTGGGGGTTAAGACTTCAACATCTTTTTAGGGTACACAATTCAACCCATAACACTGCATCTAAAAGCATCAATTGCACGAATGCAGGAGAGAAAACCGGATCTCAAGGCAGTTTATATGAAAAACAAACAAATAAAGAAACAACAAACAAAAGCTCCAGTTTTAGTTGACCACAGGTTCAACCTTAAATTAATAGTTTAACAAGACCGCTTAAAAAAATGAATATTGTCTTCCATTGTACTAATAGATTCAGATCAGAGACAGGCATAGCCACATGTCCCTCTTGCCTATCAAACTTCATATGGAATTTTCTAATCTATTTGGATTTAGGGGAATACTGGTGAAATTGAGTAGATTCATAGGAAAACCACTGAGTCTGAAAACCAAGTTGAAATAAACGAGATACATTAAGATGCCAAAAACTAAAGATGACATAACTGCTTTCAAAGTATTCAGTTTTTAAATCCTTCATATCACCTTAAAAAGTGGTATACCCTTTAGGGGCACCTTGTGGCGCAGTCAGTTACGCATCAGACTCTTGGTTTCAGCTCAGGTCCTATGATCTCAGAGTTGTGTGATCTCAGGGTCATGAGATTGAGCCCCGCGTTTGGCTCCACACTCAGGGCAAAGTTTGCTTAAGACTCTCTCTCCCTCTCCCTCTACCCCTCCCCACTGAGCACTCGCGCTCTCTCTCTCTCTCAAATATATAAATAAATCTTTAAAAAAAAAAAAGTGGTATCCCCTTTGTGTTTGCTGAATGAATGACAAAGCTCAAATTGTCTAGGCAGAAGAATTAGGTCAATTTAATATAGCATAAGCAGCTAATATGAAGACCAGAAGAACTTTGTAAAACTCGGAATGTTAGAGAATTTTAATAATAGAAACTTCTAATCAATCAATGGAAACATCTTGTTCAAAATGTAGTTTATTCCCTATTGTCAGGAAATGTTCAAAGGAAGCTGAGCAACCCTTTGCTAGGTATTCATTCAATGGGAGATTGTACTAGCATCTTCAAACTTTTTCTTTTTTTTCTTTTTTTTTTTTTTTTACTTTTCAGCACTTTCACAGAAAGGTATATTAATTTAACTCCTTAGGAATTTTTAAAAATAATTTCACCTTTTTCTGAATGCTAAATAATAAAAGTGCAACTCTAGATTGAAAAATGTTTGAGAAAACTGTTATTATCAATACTATATTAATAGGTTGATGTTAAAGTTCTTTATTAATAATTCTAGCATGAGAACTGTTTACTTTTTTCCAATTGAGATGAAGAATTTCGTTTAATTTAGCTTATCAGAAAAAGCATCATTTATCAACAATTTTAAAATAACATGTTCAATTTTAGGAGTGAGAACAATTAGAATGCTAAATGAGAAACATTATGGTGCTCATTAACTGCAAAATTGTGTACTTCTCTGACTCTCCATAACAATAGACTCCACATCATCACAGAGTTTATCAGGTATTTTTTGAGATTTTTGGGGAAGAAAATGTACCAAATGTATCCCAAATGTTAGTTTTCCCATGAAAATTGTTCACTGTTACGTAATTACAGAGACTTCCCCAGCATTTGTATTATTAAAACTTACTACGTGCTTTCAGACTGAAAAAGAGAAAAAATTAGAATGAGATGTTTGAAATTCTTGGATTTGTACTTTAGTGGTTTATTTTTTAATTTTTCCATCTTTTTTCTAATTGAAGAAATATTAGAGATTTCAAGCTACTATTTCATAAAAGAGCACCTGCAGTATAAATAACCCTAATTCTCAGTAAATGGAAAAACAAATCTTAATGTGACTTTACAGAATTTTTTTTAAGATTTTATTTATTTATTTGTCAGAGAGAGAGAGAACAAGCAGGGAGAGCAGCAGGCAGAGGGAGAAGCAGGCTCCCCGCTGAGCAGGGAGCCCAATGTGGGGCTCGATCCCAGGACCCTGGGATCATGACCTGAGCTGAAGGCAGACACTCAACAGACTAAGCCACCCAGGCATCCCTTTTTTTTTTTTTTAAGATTTTATTTATTTATTTGTCAGAGAGAGAGAGTGATTTTACCGAATTTTGAACAGATGAATTCAACATACAAATGTGATAATTGTTTTTTCACCTAATTTGTAATACTATTCTCATTTTTTTCTCATTTAGTTGATGTAATTCAGCATCAGTATTCTTTAAGTTTTCTGTCTTTAGCCAATTAATTATGGGAACTAAACAATACATATATGACTAGGAATACATTTTTAAACTCTGTCATGGTGAACACATTCATGAAAACTAAAGGTTTGAGGTTGTGATAAATAAACTGAATCAACCATTTAGAAGTCTTGCAATAAAAAGAATCTTAGCATTTAAATGAGTTTAGAAGCATTGAACTCCAGCAATCATCAGTCCAACATTGTACCATCTATCTCAAAAGAAAATGAAAGCAACTGTGTGGAGGAACAGTACTCTTACTGTCTGCAGGAAAAAATTTGGTACAACCTCAATGAAGAGCAATTTGACAATATAATTCGACAATATAAACCAAAATTACAAATAGGCATAACTCTTTGGTTCAACAATTCACTTCTAAGAATTACATATGTAGATATATTTGCACAAGTACAAATGACATATGTAAAGATTATTTATTGCAGCATTATTTGTAATATCAAATATGTGTAAACAATCTAAGTGTCCACTAATGGAGGACAAATTATGGTATAAAGAAAGGATAAGGAAACTTATGCATTCACATGGAAAGATATCCAAGATAGATCGTAAGTGAAAAACAAGCAAGGTGAACAGGGTATAGTGTAAAACTAATTATGTAAAGTGAGAGACATAATACACATCCACATATATATTTTATATTTAAACCTATTAGCTTTTTATTGAAGTATAACAATATACAGAAAAGTACATGTTAAGTGTAACCTCAAAGATGTTCATAAAGTGAATACACCCATGTAACTGGCACCTAGAGTCTAGGTCCTAGATCAAGAAACAGAACATTACTATCACCCCAGAAGTCTCATCATGCCCCTTCTAGTCACTACCCTTCTCTCTACAAGAGAAGTCAGTGTCCTGATTTCTAAAAGCATAGTTTAGTGTTTTTTTTGCACTTAACAGAAATGGACTCATACAAATATATACTCTTTTGCGTCTGATTTTTTTTCATCCAACATTATATTTCGGTGATTCATCAATATTGTTATACATTGTCCAGTCTCATTGCTGTTTAGTATCCCATTGTGTAAATGTGCCACAATTTATTTACCCAATTCTACAGTTTATGGATATTTGGATAATTTCCAGTTTGAAGCCATTATAGATAGCACTGCTATGAATACTCTAGCATTTGCATATACATGTTCACATACCTAAAAGAGGAATTGATGTCATAGAATCTGCATAGCCACAATTTTAATAGAAACTGCTTTACTGTTTGCAAAATTGGTTGTACCAACTGATACTCCCACCAGCAGCGGGTATGAGAGTTCCAATTGCTACAAATCCTCACCCACACTTGGTATATTCTGTCTTTTTAATTTTTAGTTAGTATTTATGTAGTGGTATCACACTGTGGTTTTAACTTGTAGTTCCCTGATAACTAACAGTGTTGAGCACCTTAAGTCCTTCATTTGCTATTTGCTATTTAGATAGCCCCTTTTGTGAGGTGTCTAGGTCTTCTGCCTAGTTTCCCATGGGATTATCTGTTTTATACTTTTAAATGTTGAACAATGTGCATATATTACTTATTTTTTAAGTATTGTAATTGAAATATAAATTTTATAGAGTTCTATGCTTCACGCTCTCTCCTTCTTGGAGATTTACAATATACTAATATTACAAAAGCTCTGAAAAGTCTTACCCTTTTCACCATCACCAAACAGTTTGTAGAAATGTTGTTTCTGTTTTTGTATGATTTTTATTTCTCATAGACTTAATTGCTTTTCACTTAGATTTTTTAAGTTTTCTCTCCAATTTTATCACATATTTCATTAGATCTATCAAATATCTATCAATATAATTTCCCCAAAACTCAAAATTAGATAATCTATAAAATCAATTACTTTAACTAGATTTCCCTTGGAATCTGCCATCTCCCTGCTCCAGTGAAAAAAGGTTGCTCTCTAATTCTGCCACTTCCTGGGGTTTACCTTCACATCCTCCTGGTTCTGTTTTCTGGATCCCATGTCTTTCTCTTTCTTGATTTATTCCCATGTTTTGTTGGAGCACATGTTCCTGTCACTTTCTTTCAAAAAGAAAAGAAAAAGAAAAGGTGGATGGAAAGAAAGGAAACATTTGCATCCTTGTATATGTGAAAACATTTTTATTCTGCCCTTATACTTGATAGTTTGGCTGACTATAGAATTGTAGGTTGGAAGCTACTGTCTTAGAATTTGAAGAGATTTCATTTCACTGTGTTTTAGCATAAAAGTGTTATTGTTGAGAAATCTAATGCCATTCTAATCCCCATCCCTTTATTTTTGTTTCTTCCTTCTGAAAACCTGTAGAATCTTCTATTTGTTCTTATGGTTCTACCTTTTTAAGGATGTGCTTACATATAGGTCTTTTTTAATTCACTGACAGTACTTCGTGGCCCTTTCAATATGGAGACCCCTGTCCTTCAAACCTGCCAAAATTTCTTGAATTATTGTTTTGATCATTTCCTCCCTTCCTATTTTTTGTTCTTTTTCTGGAACTCTTAGTTTATTAAATGACTGGAAAATTAAATGAATGAATGAATGAATGGGGAAAGTTCTGAGCACTTTTTGTAGCAAAAAGTGTATTAAGCAATAAAGCACAGAGTATCAGACCATATCTTTAAAACTAAATATTTTATTTTAAATCATCAAAATTTTAAAATACAATGTTTCATCACAACTTCCCAGTATTGTAAAATATAACATTGCTACTCTCATTTGAGGCAACACAAAAATACAGGAAATATTTGTTCTCTGCTGACAAAAATACCCCATTCAAGTCAGGCATTCCTTATTACTGTGGCCTTAGAATTCATTAAAATGCCTAGTATGTACTTAGTATTGTATACAATACTTGCACTCACACTCTACAAAATAATCAAGTAGAAAGGTGTTTGTTCTAAGGTAAAAAACGGAAAGATGTTTGGTTGTTTTTGGTTAAAAATGAAATGCATTCCTCCCAGATCTATGAAAAAGAAATTTTTGCAGTCTTAGTTGGAATCAGAGGGACTGACTCTTCTCAAAGTTATTTTTCAATCTCCATATAGTTATGGGCGCCAGAGAGAAGAGAGAGAAAAGTAGCCCCCTAGTAGAGGAGCCTGGAACAGGAGCAAAACACCAGAACTTGTTAACAGAGTCAGACTCTGACAGGATTTATCACCCACCTCTCACTCCTGACGCACCTGGAAGTGAGGGATGATTGGAGTCCAGGTAGGCAGGTGAATTTACACCCTACCTGACCCGCTGGGCTCATCAGTGCCAAACTCTCGAAGTCACCACCACGCCCACCCCTCACCCGCGCGTCTCGCGCAGGCGCGGAGTCTGTAATCCGGCGCCCCCGCCCGCACCCCGCCACCTCTGGGGTCTGGAGACTCCCCCATGACTATGAGGCTCAGAGAAGATTCCTCCGTGGTGTGAGAGCACGTCGACCAAAATCGGACAGCAGGCTGCTGAAAGGAACTTTTTTTTTTTCCCCTCAGAGAAAACTTTTCTCCAAACCTGGAAAATTGGGGGGAAAGAAGACAAAACGAGCGTCCCTGGCTCCCTTCCCCACCCCTAACCCCCGCCCCAGCCCCGCGGGTGTCGCCCAGAGCGTGGGGGCCGCACCACGTGCCGGAGATCCGGGGGCCGGGGGCTGGGGCCCCTCTCCCCGCCTCAGGGTCTGCCGTGACGTCACCTGAGAAGTTTGGGGAGGGAGGAGCTTGAACTGCCCGGCTCGGGTGGCTGGTGCGCCTGGGAAGGCCAGGTCGGGGGAGGAAGCTCCTCCTCGATGCGTAGCCCCGGCAGAGTTGACTCCGATACCCAGAAAAGTCCCCTCTGACTCCAGAAAAGCAACGACTGGCGTGAGCCGCGGGGGGCATGGGCTTCCTCGTGACCTAGTGTCCCGCCGCGGGTAGTGCCCGGGTGCTCCGGCTCCGGCACAGGCGTGGGGGGGCGGGTGCGGGCTCCCGAGCGCAGCCGAGGAGCCCCGGAAGCCGCCGAAGCGGCGGGCACACCCAGAGCCGGCCCGCGGCCTCAGAGCCCGCGCCGCCCGCGACCATGAGCCGGGAGGCTATCTGCAGCGCCCTGCCCACCATTCCCTGCCACAAGCTCGCCGACCTGCGCTACCTGAGCCGCGGCGCGTCGGGCACCGTGTCGTTTGCCCGCCACGCAGACTGGCGCGTTCAGGTGGCCGTGAAGCAGCTGCACATCCACACCGCTATGCTCGACAGGTAGGGCACCCCCGCGGAGCCCCGAACACCAGCCCCGAGCAAGCGGGCTCTAGAGCCCAAACGGCGGCGACACTTGCGGTCGGCCCCACCCCTCGTCGCCTCAGGGCAGCCCTTCAGGGCTCGGGGCTTGCGTGGTGGGGAGAACTGGCTTCTCTGGAGATGCAGCCCTCGCATTCCTCCGCTCACCTCTTCTCTCCACCGCCCTCTCCTGCTCTGTCCCTCTTACTCCTGGGCTTCCTCTCTCCAGACACCAAAAGCAGGGTGTTTCGGTGTAGGCCTGCGGTTGTTTTGTTTTGTTTGTGGTTTATTACGTATGGTCATGAAAGTTTAGATACCAGACTGTACTTGCTTTAGTTTCTCCTCTCACTCTCGCAGGGAAGCCTGTCCCCAAAGGATGTGTATTATTTTGCTAACAATACACTGAATCAGAAAACAATTAAACGACCAGAAATTTTGAATGTCTTTCACATCCTGAACAATTTCCGTGCACTGTCTAGGTTTTAAGGGAAAGTTAGTATTAGTTTCTGTTTCAGAAAAACATTTCATTCCTATACCATTGACCTGTGATCGAATGTATTAGTCAGTAGGTCTAGTCATTTAGTCTTGTGTATTTGCCTTACAGTAGAGATTTAACTAGGCCCTGCATTCAGTCCTTAGTGAGTTAACATCCATGATTGCAACACTCTCCTCTCCTCCCCCTCTATCTAATGTCAGAATTCATGCTGGGTGCCTGATTGGTCAGAGGCTGTTAGTATCCAATGTCAGATGAATCCCTCAGTTTCAGCCTTACCAATGTTCACTGGACTTTCATCTGCCTGTAGCTTTACTTTGCTGTCTTGCTGTCAGGCTTGGATGGGCCAGATCTCACGGTAAATTTGAGACACTTGTGGAGATTGTTCCCACTTGTTGTATATCATAATCCAGATCTAGTGATATTGATAAGATGTGGTGTGTGTTTCACCTGGGCCTTGAGTTCTGTGGAGCAAGTGCTGGGCAAATGTGTGTATGTGTATGTAGTCAAGTTTGAAGGGTGGTGGTTGGTTAGAAAGACTGAAAATATTTTAGAATCAGCTATGTAAATTTATGGATATCTAACCCAAATGGACCCTTTAGGTATTCTAAAGCAAGTTGATCTTCCCGTTTTGGATGCTGCTTCTCAAGATTTTAATTTATCCAAGTTTTGTGCTATTTGAGAGCAAAGGAATGAAGAGGGGGTTCCCTTTCTATTCTTATTAACAACTTTCATAACCTAAAACTCTTCAGTAAATTGGTAGGAAATTATGTTGTCAAAGAAGTCATAAGGACCAGTTAAACCCTCTGGCATTACTGCATCAGGTTCTTTTTCCCACTTGTTACCTAAAATGTTAACTTTAGCAGTATTCTTGTAATCTGAGCATAGGACAGGGCTATGCAGTTGACTCACAGGGTGTCCATTTCCTCACTTATAAAGTGGGAATAATAAATCATGTACTTGGGCTCTGGTGTGGAAAAGGTTTGCATTGTTCTTTGAGACCATCTGGAAGAAAAATAAGTTTATGTGCAGTTACGTATTTTTATTTTAGTGATTGGTGAGTCATTCTCCGTAACCTGACTTCTCCCCAGTGAGTGGGCCTTCCCCAACAATCTCCCGACTCTTTATGTGTGGATGAGTCTGATTGGTTCTTCAAACATCGTGTGGATGACATAACTGTTTTGTGACTGAAATTTTGAGTTGGGTAATTTTGGTGATATGCCTATGAAAACTGTAACTTTTTATTTTTAAAAATATAAAACCTATTTTAGACCTATTTATTTTTGGCTTTTTCTGTTTTGCCACTTACTCAATTTTCCTGAAATCTGACTTCAGGAACTTTCCTTGATCCTTTCCTTTCTCTGATCAAGCAGTGGAATGGAAAGAACACAGGCTTTGGAGTCCCACAACTGCAATTCGAATCTGACTCCAACCCTGCCACTTAATGTTGGCCTGACTATTAGAAAATTATTTATCTGAGCCTCAGTGCCCTCATATAAAGTGGTGTTAAGGTAACCAACTTTAGAGGGTTGGTCTTCGGATGATAGTACATATAAAGTGTATGACACATAATAGGATCACAGTGGAAGGAAGAATGCCTGATACTCCTAATGAGAGAAAGAATAAGTGTATTAAGTATCACTGAGACTTCACCAGCATGCTCTCTCTCTAGTTTTTTTTTTTTCAGTATCCAGAAATCTTCAAGTCCATCCCCTGTCTCCCTGCAAGAGTGCTAAACAATAAGATGTAGTTCTTGTTGACCTCCATCTCTTACCTTTTCAATTTAGGGAGGATAAGTTTAATTAAAACAGGTCTCATAAACTGAATAATAGGTTGCCTCACAGAGTATTAAGTGGCTGAGAACAGGGAGAAGGAAAAAAGCTTTTTACTTTATGTCCTCTTGTAACTCTTGAATTTTAAAACATATAAATATATTATCTATTCAGAACATAAATAACTAAGATTTTTTGCTTTATTTTGGCTTTTGTTTGCTTTTAGAGCAAGCCTCATAGTCTGATGTGGAATGTCTGTTTTCTTACTTCAACAGCCATTCATCCAGAGCTTGAGTGGTTTAAGCACCAACTAACCATCATTGCTTACCCAATAAACTTCTGGAGATGTTTCTATTTTTTTTTTTTAAGATTTTTTTTTTATTCTTATGTTAATCTCCATACATTACATCATTAGTTTTAGATGTAGTGTTCCATGATTCATTGTTTGTGCATAACACCCAGTGCTCCATGCAGCACGTGCCCTCCTCAATACCCACCACCAGGCCAACCCATCCTCCCACCTCCCTCCCCTGAGATGTTTCTATTTTGTTATTGCTGCTACCAACACATCTGTCTATGGTAAAAACCAGTGACATCTCCAATTCCCTTGCCTTTTTTTTTTTTTTTTTTTAAATATATGTCTACCGTAGTCACCACCGCCTGGGCATTCTATTCAACTAGTGTTTTTCTTTCCATTTTCACTGTGACCTTTATAGTTTCAGACTCTCATTGCTTCACATCTTTAATTAGTATTGTAATATTCTAACACCTGACTTTCAAACTCTGCCCATTTCTGCTGATCATACATCCTTCTGCCAAAATAGTCGTCCTAAAAGTTTGCTCTGCTCATGTCATTACCCTGCGCAAAAACCTACAGTCACAATTTGCTAACTACCAAATAGAGTGTAAATACCCTCACCTGGCTTTAGGGCTCTCAGATGAGGCTCTAGCCTACCCTATTCACCTTCATTCCTTTCACATGCTCTTTTAGGTATCCTGATTCATATTAAACAATCTGCCGTTTTCCAAACACAACCTTCACTGTAACTTCCTTGAATACATTTGATACATATCTATTAGATATCTACCAGGTGCCAGGTCCTGTTTCAGGTCTGAGGGACACATAGATGAGAAAGAAAAGCAAAAGTCCTCCCATCTTGGAGGCCATATCCATCTTGGCCCTTTTACCAATGGTTGATATTCTATCTGCCCTTAAAGTACAGTTGAAATCCCTCTTTAAAGACCGTTCAACTCCCCTAGCCCAAAGTTTACTCTTTTTTCTGAGTTCCCCATAGTTCTCTATTTATTCATTTGCTTACTTACTTAACTTGCTTGCTTGCTTATTTATTTATTTGTTTATGATGGCACTTATCACATTCTGCCTTATGTTTTAAGTATGTATTTTCTTTCTTTTTTTTACTTGCTTTCCTTTTTTTAACTTTATTGAGGAATAATTGACACATGTAATTATATATATTTAAAGTGCACAACATGATGATTTGATAGACATATGCATTGTGGAGTATTACCAAGATCAAGATAATTAACACATCCAAAGAAGACCTACAAATGACCAATAGGTATATATGAAAAGGTCTTCAACATCACTAATCATTAGGGAAATGCAAATCAAAATCACAATGAGTATTTATTTTTCTTAAAAAATTTCTTGGCAGCTTGAGGACACAGACTGTGTTTATCTTTATATTCTCCATAATGTTGAGCATAGTTTTTATTCATAATAAATGTTCAGTATTTATTTGTTTTGTGAATGAACAAGCAAATGAACCTGGGATCCAGAGTTGCCCCAGGGATCTGTTACAAGCATTTACCTGTTCTAGGTGTTCTTTTCCTGAGTTCCACTGTATAATTTCTAAGCATTTTTGACCCTTATGCAACTATTATCATCTAGTCATTTAAATCTACAACATTTAAATGTATTATGTAAGTATTTGGAAAAAATGCACATGGTATGCAACCATGAAATTTAATATAATATTCTAATCAAATATAATCTAATACAACATAAACTTTAATTAATTCAAACAGCAATAATTCTAATATCAATAGACTCTATAAACTTTCTTAAATATTGTGTCCTTTTCCTTTCCTAGGAAAGTACAATAATAATAACCTGTGTATATCGCACTTTTTTGTGTCAGTGGCTCAGAGAAGTTATTATGGACTCTAAACAGACGTGTGGAATGTATAGGGCAGGTATTATCCCTACTTTAAATATGAAGAAACTAAGGGACAGAGAAGTGCATAATTTACATGAGGTCAATTAATGGGGGGGAAAATCTAGTCTTAATGTTATAGGCATGATTATTGTGTATTTTTCATTACTTTGAAATAATTATGCATTTTCTTTCTTTAGTGAAAGAAAAGATGTTTTAAGAGAAGCTGAAATTTTACACAAAGCTAGATTTAGTTACATTCTTCCAATTTTGGGAATTTGCAATGAGCCTGAATTTTTGGGAATAGTTACGGAATACATGCCAAATGGATCATTAAATGAACTCCTACACAGGGTAAGTATCGTGCATTTTTAGTAGCTATCATTCTATTATTCAAGCTATCTAGTGTTTTGGTTTTACATATGATCAGATTATTTGGAGAGCTATAGATGAGTCAAAATAAGAATGGAAAACAATTACAGTGGTAAAGTTAGACAATTTATGACTTCTTTTGTGTTGTTAAAAATATCAGAGAGTCAGGCTGCATTCTGCAGGACTGAGGTTATTTTGCTTAGGTTACTGTTCCTGAGGTGTAAACTGAATTCCAGTAACCACATGTATATATAAAGAAGTAGGAGAGGGAAAGAGAACAGATAAACTCTGTACACTATATAACCTCCTGTTAGTTAAGCCAAATTTTATCTTAAAAACAATTTAGGGGGCGCCTGGGTGGCTCAGTTGGTTAAGCGACTGCCTTCGGCTCAGGTCATGATCCTGGAGTCCCGGGATCGAGTCCCGCGTCGGGCTCCCTGCTCGGCAGGGAGTCTGCTTCTCCTCTCCCTCTGACCCTCCTCCCTCTCATGCTCTCTGTCTCTCATTCTCTCTGTCTCAAATAAATAAATAAAATCTTAAAAAAAAAACAAAACAATTTAGGATTCAAATTAAATGTTAATAATGCCAGTCCATAAAGTTCTAAATAGGCCAAATAAGTCTGTCTCTGAGTACCAAATACATTGGTTTTTCCAATAATAGACAAAGGCATGAGCCATTTATCTTTTTATCAATGTGCTAGTTACTCTGGCTTTGATTGTGAATCCCATCAGTAAGCAAACTGGAGGGGTGGGTCCTCATTCTTATCAGTAAGCAAATTTGTGGATTCTTAGTCTCAAACTGTATGTATTCATCTATTGTTGTTTGCTTGATCTTATATTATTAATACTATCTGCAACCTACAGTTTCTCTCGAGAAGTCTTTTTTAAATCACTCGGTCTGTTTTGTGAGTGTTGGTTTAGTTAAAATCTGGTAACATGATCTGTAAATTCCAATTAGTGGATGCTCCTAAATTCTGATACATCACAACGTTCTGTAAGCAAACGAGAGAATGGATGCCATTCATGGAGGGACTTCCTCTTTATTTCAGCGTATATCACTTTCTATTTATGACAGGACCATCTGAGACAAGGACAGAGTATAATAACTGGTGTCTGTGTATAATATTTGTATAACACAGCAATCAAGACACAAATATTACTTAAGCACAATTTCCTTTTTAAAAAAATGAATATAAGTATAAATTCTAATATTTTCTTCCCACACCCCAGTACCCAGTAGGTACTCTGATACCCAAAATTGGAACCCATTAGAAATTATAGAGCCTCCTTCCGGGGACTGCCAACCCCTAGAAGGAATCATAACATATAGAGTGAGTGTTCTACCTCTGTCTCCATGATCAAAAGCCTCCATGTGATACTATACTGCACAGAGGCCTTATGACTCCTTTGAACTACACAATTTTTAGAAGAAAATTACCTTTTCACAGACTAAAAGATTCAGTTACTCACTGGGATGGAGGTCTGTGTATACCAGAGGAAGTAATGTTTTATGTTTCTTTTGGTTTCCTTTGTTGTATTATTAGAGTGGGATTTATCTTGAAGTACTCTCCCCCAACCTCAAAGAAGATTGTTGAAAAAAATCAAAATAGAATGTAAACAGCAGGTTAATCGGGGAGCTATACGCTTACCCATTTGCAGAAAAAATTGTCAAGAACAGATTTGAGCTTTCAGTAAAAGCATACTTTTTCATGTCATTTAGAATGTATCCAGTAGCTTGGTGCCTGGTGAATCATTGCCAGATCTTCCCAAATTATCTAATTTTTCTGAGTATGTTCATTCTCCTAGGAAGCTACACTAACTTTTATGTTCAAAAAGTTCAGATGAATATCACTTTAAGTACCAAGATATAAAACATTATATTTTAAATATGTCTGTATTGCATACACTTAAAAATGAAAATGATCTTTGTCTCTTTCACAAAAGCAAAACTTCCAAAGGCTAAATTTTCAAGCTAGAATACAAAAATTGTATGATAAGAAGTACGAGAAATTCATGCTTAGTAAATAAACATAATATGGTCATAATTTTAATTGATGTAATGATTATTATAATAAGGTATGATTTTATATCAATAGGAAAATTAAAATATAAATTTTGAGTTAATGGTATGTACTAAAAAGAAATTTTTTGTGCGTGTGTGTTTGTGTGTGTGCATGTAGTTATTTGATACAAACCATAGAATGAGAGATAGGTGTGAGTATAGGTAATGTGTTTGGGTATTACATAGAAAAAAAAAAATTGAAAACTGTTTAAATGAAGAAAGAAGAGCCAATACCATGTAGTTGTATTACCAACATAAACTAAAAGGAAATAACAGTACTATAAAGTCATCATTATTTTTTCTAAAAATTGAGGAAAATAAGATATACATGGATGTTAAATAATATCAAATTGATACCAGGATACTATGTAATAAAAATGAACATATGTCTTGACCTTTGTTTATACTGTATTTCCACATAGAGTATTTAATTTTCTAAGTGGAAATGTAATGAATATGGTCACTTATTTTAGTTTTGTTTATTTTCATATATATGAAGAAAACAGAATATCCTGATGTTGCTTGGCCACTGAGATTTCGCATCCTGCATGAAATTGCACTAGGTGTAAACTACCTGCACAATATGAATCCTCCTCTACTTCATCATGACTTGAAGACTCAAAATATCTTATTGGATAATGAATTTCATGTTAAGGTAATTACTTAAAAAAAAAGTTTATCTGCATCCTTGAGATTAATAGTTTTAAAAACTTTTTAGTGTTTTTTTCTCTACTTAACCAATTTAATATCTCTCTGTTTTCCATAGCCTATAATTCTTTTCCTCAGTGTCCCTTCTTCCAGCTTCAGTGGCTTAGTTATTCCTAGACTTAAAAGATAGATAGAATTATGGTACAAAATACAAAGTCATTATGTCCTTAATTGAAATGATCAAGTAAGCCCTTTTTTTTCTTTTGATTTTGCAGTTATTATAGATTCACAGGAAGTTGCAAAGATAATACAAAGAGAGTCCATGAACCCTTCACTCAGTTTCTGCCAGTGATTACATTACATGTAATTACAGTACAATTTCAAGTCCAGGAATTTGACACTGGTACAATGTATGTATATAGTTTATGTGTTACTCTATCACATGTGTGACCATCACAGCAATCAAGATACAGCACTATTCTATCATCACAAATACATCACTCATGCTACCCCTTTGTATTCACACTCATCTCCTCCCTTCCACTATCCCTAACCACTGACAACCACTAATCTGTTCTCTATGATTTTGTCATTTTGAAAATGTTGTATAAATGGAATCATACAGTATGTGGTATTTTGAGATTAACATTGTTTACTTAGCATACTTTGAGATCCATCCAAGTTGTTGCTTATATCAGTAGTGGTTCTTTTTTATTGGTAAATGGTATTTCATGGTATGTGTATACCAAAGTTGTTTAACCATTCACCTACTGAAAGGTATTTATATTGTTTCCAGTCTTTGGCAGTTACAATAAAACTCCTGTGAACATGGGGCGCCTGGGTGGCTCAGTTGGTTAAGCAACTGCCTTCAGCTCAGGTCATGATCCCAGGGTCCTGGGATCGAGTCCCGCATCGGGCTCCCTGCTCTGCAGGGAGCCTGCTTCTCCCTCTCCCACTCCCCCTGCTTGTGTTCCCTCTCTCGCTGTGTCTCTCTCTGTCAAATAAATAAATAAAATCTTTAAAAAAAAA